>NW_004797355.1:413501-420550 GCF_000002075.1 Aplysia californica | reverse complement strand
GGGGGTTACCCTCGACTGTCCGTTATTCAGATCTGGGTCGCCATACTAAAGTTAAGATTTTGGTTTTTCTGATCAGCTCAGAAGACTTCCCTCAAAGGAAGGGAAAAAATATCTTCCTAGGTAATTGCCTAGGTTCCCTGTGTGAACTTATTGTGCACAGTTTTAACAAGAACTTGGAGACACGATGAATTGGGGTGTCTCAAATAACTAACTGAAAATCCCATTTACGTTATATTTTTTTTTACTTATTTTTTTGTTATACCTCCCTATCGTTCAGTTAGTTTCTGAAAATCAGTTACTGCGACTAAAAAGGGCTAACAGATTAAGACTCACCCTTCCATTACTAGTTGCTTCAAGCTGGTATGAGCTGTAAAAGTGTAAAGAGTGTATTGCGCGTAAAAGTGTAAAGGGTGTATTGCGCGTAAAATTGAAACAAACAGTTTTTGGGGGGCTTCAGCCGGCCTTCCGTCCACCCTGACTGCTGAAGACAAACAAAAATTGCGTCATCACGCAGCAGGAATCTATGACATATCCTGATTTAACAATCTCTATGAGGCAAGATGGACAGCTGACTGTCAGCAATAAAATTCTTGTCTGCAAAATTATCGAAAATTACGTTCTATTGTAAGCATGACATTACATAAAATGTATTAATGTGTTTGCAGGGATCGCCATTATCATTTCACGTTCTCTCTCCCCCCCGGCGAGCTTAATTGTAACATGTAATAGCAAACAATCATACGATCGCAGGATTGCTGAATGCCAAAAAATGTGTCCGTTTGAAATGTGCGGGTAATACCCCCTTAAGGCGCGGCCTTATTGAAGTGCTGGGTTTGCAAAAAGTGTCGGAAGGAAGGCTGACCTCATTTCCAGAGTTGATGACAGGTTTGCGTGTACACATTTTGGGGTCAATTCCGATGCGACTCAGGGGGAAATAACCACTGTTACGATTACAATATTTCAAAAGAAAGAGGAATAGACCCTATTTTCTGCTGAACAGAGATCATCTGTGAAACTCCTTTATTGTAATAATTCATAATTTAAAAAATAATAAACATTGTTAATTATATTGCATCTGTATAGCGCATTATCCAGGCTCTACAGCATGCTCTTTGCGCTTTACAACTATTGTTTCACCAGCTCCTGAATTGTTATTAAGTTCACATAATGAGTTATTGGTTGCACATTTTGTAATAACCCCCCATCTTTACACTAATATTTTGATCACGAACAATGTTGAATGCTGCAATTTTACCTACGGAGGCCAATCCGAGCTAGGTTTGTCACAGTTACAGCACCCGAGCGGACAAAAGGAGATAGCCAATAAATTACATAGCTTCTCCGCTCCCTTATTTACTTACTACCCATTACGCCATCTGGCGTTTAGGGCAGCAACAAAGGATCTCCAGCTCTGTCTGTTTTGGGCCATCTTGGTCAGCGTTCCCCATGAATGATTCCAGGACTTCATTTCAGACTCTACTGTGCGTCTCCAGTTTACTTTGGGTCTGCCCCTTTTGTGACGTCCTTCGGGTGTCCAGTAGAGGGCCGTCTTCACAATAGAGTCTGGTTCTCTTCTCAGAACATGTCCAATCCATCTCCATCTTCTCCTTTTTATAATGGTGGTCATGTCCTCTTGCCTACATTTACGTAACAGATCTGCGTTGGAGATCTTGTCGGGCCAGAAGATTCTGAGGATTTGGCGTAAGCTGATTGTATGAAAGGAAGATAGCTTGGCAAGGTCATGATCAGTCAACAATTATACATAGGAGCATAACATCTATATTTTGAAATTTATCCACGAACTTACAACGTAGCCTCAGTTTATTTTTAGCCGATTTGGACTGTATTATGATATCCAAGACTGCACACTCTGACGTAATTCCTGTTCACCACGGAGTCCACCATTTGAGTCTATTTGGACCAAATGAAGGTCAAGGAAGGAAAAGTTGGGCGCGCATTCTACTACAGCAATACTGGCGTTTTGCTCTTCGTTTGGGTGCCCATGGGGTGCACCAGCTCAGCAAAGTGTTAAGGGAGAGAGAGAAAGAGAGATATTGTGTGAGAGAGAGAGGAAGAGAGAGAGGGGGGAGCGAGAGAGAGAGAGAGAGAGCGAGGGAGAGAGAGAGAGAGAGAGAGAGAGAGAGAGAGAGAGAGAGAGAGAGAGAGAGAGCAAAGAGCAGTGACAGCCATGGCAGTGCTGGATCTAGGGTGTCATAATTCAAGTCTATGGGTAACACAAGCCAACTTCACTTCCTGACCAAGACCCGATACTGCAGACTCATCGTGCTGAACAAGGTACACCCACTCAAATCCCGCCAACTTCTCAAATAAAACTCTACGACAGCCCGAGGGCTTTGCGGAGCAATGAATAGATGAATTTGAATACCAGCCCCGTATCCTCGCCTTCAATAGGCACATTAACGTCACCACAGAAGTCATAAAATCTTGTCAAGGAACAAGAGGAAGTCCGTGGAACGGGCTACTAAAGACATCATATAGCGACTTGGGCCTCACAGGCTTCCTTGACACGCTTCAAATCTCAAGTTTTTGTGTCATTTGCCGAGTTCGCGTGGTCGCTTGCTGTTCTCGGATTATTCTCCGATATGCGTCCTTTTTATGTCGCTGTTTTGCTTGCCTTGTTTCTCTTTTCCCCATCATAGGAGTTAATTTTCTGTGTGGCTATCTTCTGATAGGCTTGTCATTTGCTGAGTTCCCGTGGTGGCTTGCTATTCTCGGATTATCTCTCGATATGCGTCCTTTTTATGTCGCTTAGTTGTTTTCCCCTCATACGGGTTAATTTTATGTGTGGCTATACCCGAATAGGCTCATTAATTTTTTTTTCGAATCGACTATTCTTTGTCCTTTGGTTCTGTTTGGGTTAAATCATATTTTAAAAATATACATATATAATACATATTCTAGGAAAAGCGTGTAATTGATATACATTCCTAATTCTCAGTCACTCATAAAACACAAACAAACACACACACACACACAAACACACACTCAAAAACACACACACAAATATACTCACCCACACATGTACACACCCTCCTTTCTCTATCTGTCTCGGTATCATTCTCTCACTCTTCCTGTCTGTCTGTCTGCCTGTCTGTCTGTCTGTCTATCTGTCTGTCTGTCTGTCTGTCTGTCTATCTGTCTGTCTGTCTGTCTGTCTGTCTGTCTGTCTGTCTGTCTGTCTGTCTGTCTGTCTGTCTGTCTGTCTCTCTCCCTCTCTCTCTCTCTCTCTCTCTCTCTCTCTCTCTCTCCCACTCTCTTTCTCTCTCTCTCTCTCTCTCTCTCTCTCTCTCTCTCTCTCTCTCTCTCTCTCTCTTTCTTTCTTTCTCATTCTCTTTTACCTGTAGAAGATGGTTGTACTATTATTCCTTTCCCTTTCACCACTGTTTTCTAAACAGCGCTTTCATCAACGATTGTTTCTGCAAGACATAATTTTTAGTAATCACTGTTTCAAGAGATGAAGAAAAAATTGTACGGGAATAATCACACTTAGCGAACAATGGAAGGCATATTTTTCACACAGGCAAACAACTCAGGTTGAAATCCGCATGCATTTTTGAAAATGGGAAAATGGAAACTTGTCTTTGTTTGGATTCTGGAATGTCCAACAACAACCGGAATTACTTCGTAATTAAATGATAGTTTGTCAGTGAAAATGATTTATGTTAGCTCAAAAAGGTTATTACAACTGCTTCTTTTTTACAAGAGCAATGTAGCTGTTTATAAGCCACTATCGGCACAATTATTGAAATCATTTAGGAGGCGGGCTTCCGACCCCGAAGGACAATTCGTACAGCATTACAATTTATGTATGTAGTTGTGCGTGTATGTGTGTGTGTGTGTGTGTGTGTGTGTGTGTGTGTGTGTGTGTGTGTGTGTGTGTGTGTGTGAGAGAGAGAGAGAGAGAGAGAGGGAGAGAGAGAGAGAGAGAGAGAGAGAGAACGATAGAGAGAAGGAGAGTGTCTGGAATGTATATTATGCGTGTATATGCATGTGTGTGTGAATGTGTGTGTGTGTGTGTGTGTGTGTGTGTGTGTGTGTGTGTGTGTGTCTGTCTGTGTGTGTCTGTCTGTGTGTGTGTATGTGCGGGTGTGCGCGCGCATGTGAATACCTCGACTTGATGGTATTGATCATGGTATCAATATTCAATGTGTTTGTCGTGTTTTTGCATCTCATAGAATAAGTTCAAATGATAAATGACAACAGATAATCAATTATAGGTTTGGGGCTGTGCTGGCAGCACTTTAAATCACATTCTCCTCAAAACTCCATCTTGAGTCAAATTTTCATGACTGTAAGCAGGGAGTAAGCAGGTTCGAGCTATATTTCTGGTTCCTTTGCCTGGATACTAGAGCTAGGCGAAGAATTGATTCCGGAACCGATCCCCATGATTAATGCATTAATGCTACGGAAGAAAAGTTCCAACTCCTTGTTACGTAAACCAACGTTTACCAGTTACTTTAATCATTAAAATCTTCTTCTTTTTTTAAAGAATGTATTTTTGACAAATAATAGTTGATGCTTCGTAGTGTTCCGAAATCAAGGTTCTACTAAATCCTGAAGATGTTCGGAGTCAACCAGGTAACCACCAGAAGAAATCACATCATTAGATAGTAAGTAATTGGGTTCGGAGTCGATTCCTACGATTCCTAGCTTTCAATAATCGGGAACCAAGCCGCCCAGCACTACTGGATACATCGATGAGGTCTCCTGATATTTGTAGCTGTCCTCATTCTTAGCTCAGCTCGGGTCTATTCCTGTTCCAAGTGTACCTGGTCGGAAATTAATATTATAAATAAAGTGATTTTTTGTGTGTGCAGAATTTTTTAAAGTGGAATTAGAATCTAGTTGAAAAAAAAAACTGCATGAAAAACCTCAACTTTACGGTGAATTGACAGAGCTCTAGTTATAGAAAATCGATACGTAATACAACCTACGTCTTCTAAATCTATTCGATGCTGTATGCGACCACACCAGACGATGACGTCAAAGTCGCCCTTTTTCTGTGCTTCCGATTCACGGTCTTTTGAGCTGCGTTCAGAAACGTGCGGTAACCCTCTGACCTTTGACGTACGTAGCCTTTTGTCTGTTTTTTATGCCTGTTTTACAGATAGAATGTTGCGCAATTTTATGTTTTTGTGGCAAGAGTTAGCCTAAGGGTAAGTGCGATAAGCTTTTCTGGAAGTAAAGTTAAAATAGATAATAATAGTCTTGCCTTCTTTGTTTCAAGACAACACCTCGCCCCCACGAAAAAAAGAATAAATAAATGCGTCAGTCGCAACTTGCCACAAACTTACCTGTGTTTAGGGGAAGCCACGTCCTGCTAGCAAAGACATTCATTAGCTCAGTTGTATGACCCGCTGTGATACGTCGTATCAAAACTTTTAAACATGTCGTTAAGATAAGTCAAGATAATACTTTATTATCCCAGTGGGTAATTTTTCTTGGCTGTACAGGACGGTAAGAACACATGCAGATATACATTAGAATTGAAATTATATGTTACTCTAATTAAAATTCAAATATGAAAGGAAAAGTAAAGCTGACAAAATGTACATATCACATCAGATGCATTATTCAACCGCAGGCAGGAATTTAATAACAAGACCTTTAGAGTTATAGATACATACTCGAAAGAGCAATACACATTGATGCTTATTCTGAGAATAGCCTTATTTATTATGCTAGATGGTAAAACAATTTTTTTATATCTTTCTTTGGTTTTAGAGGTACATATCTGCAGCTTCGTGATCTTACCATTTGCGTGGAAAAGGGGTGTGATGGGTCGTTTATAATACTTTTTATCTTTTTTATACTTGTGGTCTTATACGTTTCATCAATTCTAGTAAAATCATATCCAGAGAACTTGTTGGCTTTCTTAATGGTCCTGTCAAATGTTTCTTTATCTTTCACCTTGCAGCTCCCACTCCAGCAGCGGCTTAATACAAAATAATAACTTGCTTACAATCATAAAATGGTATAAAAGGGACATCATCTTATTATCGATTATCGACTTTAAAGAAACATTTTTGATATTATACTTTTTTACGCACAAGAGCAGCGAGGGGATGCCAGTCAAGCTTGTTATCAATTGTTAATCAAAGAGTTTTGTAAGTTATGATGGGAAAAGTCACAGTTGCCATTTCAACTCTTTCTGCGCCAAGATTTTTGCTGGTAAAACCAACTATCTGTTTAAAGAGACCATTTGAAAACGATTGGATAACCTTTATGAAGCAAGACCTCCGAGCTTTGTGTTGTTTTCCCAACAGGACAGGACCAAGTAAGTGGGAGCCTTGAAAACTCTCCGAAAAATCCAAGTAAAAAAAAATCCAAAACAAAACAAAATTAAACAAAATAAAATCCAAAAACAAACAACGTTGCACTAAGGATTTGAACCATGATCATCCGCACTATAACCCACAGTAGTACAAAATCTTAATGAGCTTGCAGTTAAGAGCCAGCAATATGAGTAGTATGACACAGATGGCACCGAAAAATAATAAACTGCACCGAGTCATGGGCAAATTCGAAAGACCAAGTTGGACAAATATACTGTAAAGAGTGTTTTCGCGGTTGACATACTACGTGCCTGGCGTTCCCGACTTTTACTCACGTTTTCCCATTTGTCCAGTGCGGGTAAGTCAGAGGGATCATCCGCTTAAGGAGGCCATGGTGTCCTGTGAAAAGAATTTCGTAATTACTGAGGAAACATTCTGGCTAAAAAGAAACTGTATCGTCAGCGGGAGGGTCATTTTTCTTGCAGCTGCTCACAGTTGGCGAGTACATGACTACAGAATTAATATTCACCGTATTAACATGTTCATAATAATAATAATAATAATGGAGTTTATTTATATACTCTTTCTTCTTCTCTCTCTCTTTCTCTCTCCCCCACCGCTTTGCTTGCCTCTTTCTCTAGCTCTTGTTCACATAAAGACATTCAAAAACACAGACATGCACACACGCACATAAACTCAGTCACACACACACACACACACACACACACACACACACACACACACACACACATT
>NW_004797355.1:410161-411629 GCF_000002075.1 Aplysia californica | reverse complement strand
AAAGATGTTTGATAGGAAAGAAGGAGCAAACCACACCAGAGCCCCCGCCAACCACCCACTCTGTTATAATGTTTTTTCCCCCTGCTTTATGACTACTTCATCCAGTCTACGGATACATTGAGGGAAAAGGAAATTAAAAAAATACAATAAAACGATATAAGTCAATTCTATTCAAAATTGCTCTTTCTCCTTTCTGTCTTCTTACTTTGTTCCTTGGTTCAGATAGGTCGTTTTGTATTCTCCACGATATCCATATTATGGAACCTTTTTCGGTGAATTCATCCTGTCAGGTAGATATGGAGTCATTTTGATGACAGCCAGCCCTCCCCCCAACCTCATCCCCATATTGTGGAGTATCTGGAGTATACTTTTGTTACCTCTATTTTCATAACGGTCAGGGCTGAAGAAGAAAAACATTAATTAGCATGGAGAATCGATGCCGCCATTCCCCCGCCCCCTCTCTCTTTCTCTCTCTCGCTCTCTCTCTCTCTCTATCTCTCTTTCTCTCTCTCGCTCTCTCTCTTTCTCTCTCAGCGTCTGCAGCACACTGAAGACCAATGTTCAATTCCCGAGTGTGGGGAACATGTTTCATTTTCATTGAGTATCTTTGTCTTTTTGCCAGGATGTTGTATCCTTCTCAGCCTGGTTTGTCCCTGACAGGGTCGGAAGTCTGCCTCCTTTATGACTGAAATTGTGTCAATGGAGGCGTAAAAACATGTATATCAAATTTGTCTGTCTGTCTGTCTGTCTGTCTGTCTGTCTGTATGTCTGTCTGTCTGTCTGTCTGTCTATCTGTCTGTCTGTCTGTCTGTCTCATTCTCCCCCATACTCTCTGTCACTGTCTCTTACCCTCTCTCTCTCTCTCTCTCTCTCTCTCTCTCTCTCTCTCTCTCTCTCTCAGTACCCACCCCTCTTGTCCGTTGTAAATAATATTGTACTTCCTGATCGTCCCGATGTAGATGATTTAGAGGAACGGCGGCATGTCGTCTTTGTCTACCCAGGCTGAGAGGCAAACAGCATTAGAGATGCATCCCATGAACTTCACAACAAGGGAATCAAACTCACTTCTTTTGCTGTGCAACGCCGGTCATCTCACCTATGCGATAAGGAGTACATTTTTGTAGCTCAGCCATCGAGTACCCAGCAGAGTATCAGAGCACAGTCGCTAGACAAAATGTTTTTGTTTTTTTAAGGCAACAATGGGAGAGATGATCAGAATTCGATGGGGGCTTGACGAATAAGACCACTTCAGAAAAAAACAAAGATCAAGTCTAAGTGTTTTATATTTTGGCCCAACACCTTTCATGTCCTTAAAAGAACACATTCCTGTGTGGATAGCACTGAAAGCGTTGATTAAAGGCACAAAAATGTAAATTTACAGTTTCCAAGGACTCTCAAGCTTTGGAAGTCACCAAACTTTGGCAGCCGTTTTCTCTCTAATTTTATCTCTGAAACCAGATGCCCCCCC
>NW_004797355.1:408938-410046 GCF_000002075.1 Aplysia californica | reverse complement strand
CCCAACCTCCTTCAGTCCAAAATATATCGACTTCTAAAGAAGATAGATGGGTAATTTTTTCACCGAAAGCAAGACTAAAATGTACACGTTTTGAGATAAATCAAATAACTCCATATGCCCAAAAGTTGACGGGCGACTGGTTCCACCCTGTCCTGACACAAATTAATAGATTGTTGAGGAGGGTGGGCCCAACTTTTGCTCACGTCACATCAACCCCTCCATTTTCCACCATCCCCCCCCACCCCAATTCCCTGCGTTCTACCCGGTGGAGCTGAGCTTTCTAGGCTGTACAATAATCCTGAAGCTGACATGATACACGAATCCTACCCCCACCCCCCTCCAATTTCCTTTTACAATAACAAATATTAACATATCGATTATGTAGCCAGTGAGAATATGAAAACAGTGACGGTATTTTTATGATCACGTTTCCACGCGCGTACAGTTTATTATGGTTCATTCAGCAAACACATACACTCAGACACAAAGACATTCGAAAACAGAAGGTCAAAGAGATTAAAGAAAAAACAACATCAAGCGTAAATGCCTACAAGTATTGATACTGAAATATAAAAAAAAGGAAAAAAAAAGAGTAAAAGAAAAAAGAGAAGAGGATAAAAGGTTTACACTGACTCAAAGTCGTCTAAATTCTATAGCCTTCCGGCTATAATAATCAACGTTGACAGTAATCCTTTCTCATACCTTTCATCCTATCAACTAAGCTTTACAAAAGCACAAAAAGGACACACTTTTGATATGAGACCAATTCAAATTGTTAAAAAAGGCCTTGAGACCAGGAATATTGCTATTATTCCTGGCTATGTTGAACGAAAACTTTCTTTGTCCTTACTGCGACTCTTTTTGTCTGTCCTTGAAGACAAACAAAGTCCCAGAAATAATTTTACTTTTCAAGAGGACTACGTTTTGCTTCAAGGCTAAAATGCTGAATAGAGGCAGCAAAGTCGGTGAAGGTTAATGCAGTGCGGCGATGAGCGTCGTAAGAAAGACTGCACACACACACCCGACTTGATTAGCAGCAACATAGCTTCTTAGGCACTAGCAGCATTTTAAGAGGATGAAAAAAAAATGCGTGTAAGTGTTTATACGG
>NW_004797355.1:403083-405466 GCF_000002075.1 Aplysia californica | reverse complement strand
GTGTGTGTGTGTATGTGTGTGTGTGTGAGTGAGTGCGTGCGTCTTTGTTCGAACGCGCGCATGTGTATAAAGCAATGCCGCAAATAACTGAATGCATGTCTGTTTCACCAAAACTGGACTTCATAATCGCGCTGCTATATTGAATAAGAAGAGGAACAAACACGACATCTAAGGCAGACACGAACCTATCGTTAAGATGGATGACAAACACGATCAAGGGATATCTAGGCATGAAATACCCGTTCACAAGATGATCGTTTTAACGAGAGGAACACATTGCTAAACTCTTACATTATCAAGTCTGCGATGTCCTTTATCCCATCTCTTAAAAAATATAACTAGAAATTTTAAAAAAAGATTCTAAAATTTAAAATCAAATATGCTGCATCAAGCCTTTCCCCTTCCCATTTTTACAACAAACAAACAACATAAAAGTAAAATCCTTTCTAAAAGACACAAAGCATAGTTTTTAAATACATAAATAAATGCACTAAATAAATATATAAATAAATAAATGAATAAATAATTTACAAATTTTAAAAGCAAATAATTGAAACGGATACAAAAAGATACGCCAAAAATAACAACAAAGTAACAACGTTTATAGAATTATACAGGATAGAAACAGCTGCACAGAACTAAGGAATACATCAATCAAATCAACGTAAACATGTTATCATTTTTACGCCAACAACGTAAAATCAGGCAATAAGAACAGAAAGGCTTGCCACTAAGCCCTTTTTTTACGCTGATTTAATCAGCAAAAGGCCCGATCACAGTCCATTTTCCGTGTCAGTTTACACCCAGAAAAAGGAGAAGAGATCGCAGATCAAGGTTACACACAACTATAGTCTTATTTTTTATCAAAGCTCTACATTTTAATAACTTACTCCATTTAGTGCAGATTCTAACTTTTATTGAAGACGTCCTTAGTGAGTTGCAGAATGGACTCATGCATGGATAAGGCGACTAAATGTGTTTTGTACCATCGTAAGGTATTACCTTTTAAGGGGGTGGCGTCGGTAGCCTAGTGGTTAGGCTACCGGACTCGTAATCGTGAGATTGCGGGTTCGGGGGTTCTAGCCTCAGCTCGGTCCGACGTTGTGTCCTTGGGAAAGGCACTGTACACGAACTTCCCCATGGCTCCGTCCTATCGGAGACGGACGCTAAATTAGGAGGTCCCGCCTCTTAAATAACCTAATAGTGTTGATAGGGGCGTTAAACTCATACCATTTCATTTCATTTCATTTTGTTTCATCTCATTTCATTTTCATTTCATTTCCCCTTTTAAGGGTTTGGAATCAGCACAAGGGTTCAGCAGTCAGAGTATCACCTTATGATGAGGCACAAGACAGTATAAATAAAACAAGACAAAATCAAACAAGGTGAGGTCACCGAATATTGAGCATTTTCCCTTTGTAGCCATTCTCTCCATATAAACAAGGATCTTTCCAGAAAGTGGCTAAGCATTATTTTCAGCAATCTGGCAACATTCTCAGAAAAGCCAAAAGAAAAACAAAATCTGGTAAAACTCTACTTTAGCCCTCCATTCGGAACTTACTTGTCCTACTACACGTACATCTGGGCTCTTCACTCTCTGTGTGACGAACATGAGGGGTAGCTTTGACGTCAAGTTCGGAAACGATCTAAACTTTTTGAAGAAAGGAGAGCTCAATACGACCTTTACTGCTGGGCCATCTGGTGGGTGGTGGAATAAAGGTTAGTTTGTATATTCCATATTGATTTGGCGATTTTAGCTTTTAAGAATGGGTAACAGAACTAAGTTGATCTTCTACCAAAATGCGACCCCTTTTTTTAGTTGCCTGATCCCTGAAAGAAAGACCTGTGTTTGTTTGTTGAGGATCTCTTGTATCCAAAACTCTGCGACTTTAACTTATTTCAAGAATGGGTTGCTGAACCAAGTTGACTTTTACCAAACAGCGACCCCCTTTTCTTAGTTGCCTTATTCCTGAGAGGGAAGGCCTGTATTTGTTCTGCGGGCTTTATCGTGCGACGACGAGTCGTTTTCAAAACTAACGGCTTGCGTCTGTGGAGCATAACCGCTGCTTTCCTTGCATCCCATTTTCTGGCCACACAAAGGCCGTCCCCGTTCTGAATGTGACAAATAATAACTGCAGATGGGCGCATGCGCAAAGTGCTCAAAGGCGCCTCGCATTCATCTTGCCTTTATATGGGGATGTTTTTGTCTGCCGCGCTTTTTACGGGACGTACTGCCTGGTTTTTATTTTTCGAGATCAACCCTCGCCCTCCCCTCCTCCCGACTCACAAAACAAACCCAATCTGACTCCACCCTCCTCCCATCTCTTTGTGTATCGCCGCATTCATAATTTCTAAACCGGGATTTTCTTCACATTTATGCCTG
>NW_004797355.1:401753-402726 GCF_000002075.1 Aplysia californica | reverse complement strand
CTCCTATCCCCCTCCCCAACGTTGGCCCCCCATCGACCTGTCCTGCATTCATCCACCATGATGGATAGAAGTAGAAGTGCTGCCTTTTACATCATTCGCGCTTCTTTTCATTCAAGTTGCATTCACTGCGCAGCGAGGTGAAGGATTACGAAAGAACAGACCCCATAATAAGTTGACCGAGAAACCAGCTCATAGGACCCAGAGGACCCATGGGTTAGGAAAAGAGTGCAAAAAAGGGAGGGTGGGGGGTGGTGGTGGGTGGTGGTGGTGGTTGGATTTTTGTTCGGTTATTCCTTTTTAGTTGGGGTTGGAAGTGAGCCTCCTCCCGACTCACAAAACAAACCCAATCTGACTCCACCCTCCTCCCATCTCTTTGTGTATCGCCGCATTCATAATTTCTAAACCGGGATTTTCTTCACATTTATGCCTGAACTAGCGTGATGAACGAATAACAGGGTGTTCCTTACCCGCCCCCCCCCTCCTTTTTTCACCTCCCTTTCTTCCCCACCCCTTCTCTCTCTCTTTCTCTTTTCTTCTCTCTCTCTCTCTCTCAGAATGACAACCACAACCATGAATTCAACAAAAGTGGCAAACCTCTCCCCCTCCTCCCTTCTCACCTCCCATGGCAGAGTTGTGCCCTGTTTACGCAGTGATTTTTCTTCTTTGCATCAACCAAACTCAATAACATTTAATTTTAGAACAGCGATTCGCGTAATAAATTCTCAATGGTGACTTGCAACCAAGCGAATGCCATTTATTTCTTTCACTCTCGTGGCCCCCTAGTTATGAATGTGATTACGAGGGATTACATGAATGACAGATCCTCAAAAACATTCATTCAAAACTACAAGCTATTCTCGTTTCGCATATCCCATAGGCCACATTTTGACGTTCAAAACATAAACAGAAAAGGGAAGTAGACGAAAAAAAACAGAAGAAGAAGAAGAAGAAGAAGAAGAAGAAGAAGAAGAAG
>NW_004797355.1:399575-400671 GCF_000002075.1 Aplysia californica | reverse complement strand
TGTAAAAGTGAAATACATGCACACGTTTCTCTCCTCCACCTCTCCCCGCCCCCAACAGGGTCAGTTTCTTTGTCTCTCAGTACAAGTGCGTAATATTTTTTGAATTTCTCCATGTTTTTGCTTTTTCTCTTCCTTTCTCTGTACCAGTTACGCGTGTAATAGCACGCTCAGTACAGAAAGGTACCTTTACAATGCTGGAAAAAACCCAACTCAAACAAACAGTAATAAAACGCACAACAAGAAAGAATCAGAGCCTGACAGAGATGATTCTTTAGCTGGCAACCACCTGCAGATCGTAGGACGAATGAAGACGTTTCGTCAGGCTATATATCAAAACTGGCCTCGCGGTGAAATCAGGCGCTCATCGAAATATTGAAATCAAAGAAACAAGCAGTTTTTACAAGCTGTTGGGCCATATTTTTCAAATTCTATATTTTTTTTGGGCTCAACACTTTTATGTCCATTTAAGTACTTATTTCTAAGTGGATTTTACTGTGGAAAAACGTTGATCAAAGGTACAAAAAGTACTAAATTTGCAGTTTCAACTAACACTCAAGCTCTATATGTCATCAAGCGTTGGCGTCCGTTTTCTTGCTAATTTGACCTAGACAGAAGCGACCTTCACTTTCTTCAATCGCAAATATCTCGAATTCTATTCAAATACATCAGTACTTTTCCACTAACAGCAAGATAAATTGACACGCTTTAAGCTGATACCAATAACTCCATACCCCCAAATTGACGAGCGTCTGATTACAGCGCGTCGTGACATAAATTCATTGCTTGTCTATTCACCGTCTTTGCATTCTCGAACTCCCAATGCAGCCCCTAGGATGTCCATTATGTGAATCGACGCAATGCCGATAGCGCCACGTTCCCCGCGTCCCCCCACACTCCACACCGTTTGCATGACACCGGTGTGTGGCTTTATAATGGACCATAGGACTCGTCGCTTCAGCTAGTTTGAATTTGAATTTGAATTTGAATCGAGTCTGGTATACACGTTACGCCACATACGTCAAATCAGCCCAACATACAGAAAAGTCCAAATGAGGTGTGAAAAATATAGAGGGCAAAAAGAAAATTGGAAAAAGGG
>NW_004797355.1:398052-399440 GCF_000002075.1 Aplysia californica | reverse complement strand
AAGGGGGGGGGGGAGTTTTCTAATTGGCTAAGAGCTGGATGTTGAAAATATTCAACTGTTCAAATGATTGAGAAGTTTCTGAATGCCAGTACTATAATATATTTCTTTTAGACATATTTCTGTCTTCTTTCATCTCTATAGAATCGAAGTACATTGCTACTTGCCAACAAAAAATTTCCGAGTCAAGAAAGTGTTAACTGTATAGGTCAGTGTACAAAATGCTATTCCGGTACAAACATCCAGCTCTGACACAGTGTATCTCCCAGTCAACTCCGCAGCGTTGTATTTCTAAAAGCTCGAACGTTATTGACACGTTTAAGAAGGTGGTCATACGGGATCCCTTATAAAGCAATAAAAACAGAGTCCAAACACAGTCGAAACTGTCTAAGACGGCCACTCACTGTCGAGAAGATAAGAGGTTGTCTTAGACAGGAGGGAACCTTACACGGTGTCACCATGGTGTAAAATACTCAAGGGAAGAAATGGGAAGCGGCTGCTTGTACAGGTGATTGTCTTATCAGGTGGCCGTGAGAGCAGGTTTGATAAGTACAAGATGATTCTCTTCAGTTTTCACGGGAACTTTCAGCGTGGCTGCCTCTTATGTGATCAACAGTGCTGTAAACACACTTACAATTGTATTTCTACTGAGTAAACTAAGGAAAGGAGGATGAAGGGAAAAAACCACCCAGGTTAGTCTGGAATCGAACCCATCCGTATGACAGCTAAAGATCTAAAGCTTAAACGCTTTGGATCAGAACGCCCGGCAGGAGTTCACTTTGAAAACATGTTGACGAGAGCCAAATATCGCCAGGCCAGGCTGGGTCGAAACCTGCCTCCTAAAAGATCAAAATTGGGCCGATGGAGAAGATACAAATCTATATTTAGAATGTATTTAAGGTATATAAACGTAGTTCTCACACTGAATGCAAGGCACAGTAATCAGCACCAACAATTTTCTTCTTTTATTTCAGTCCTGGGTGAGCCATTTTTAAGCTCATTCCCTGTTTTTTCTGCTTCTGATCTCTCTGAGCCACGTTTTCATTTGGTTTTCTCCTATTTCGTTTCCCTTAAATGTGGGGTGTACACACAAATGGCACGGACTGCTTCGCCATTCTTTCGTTTCTCTGCTTGTGCACTTCATTCATGTCACAAAGCTAATTTGTTGTTAATTCAATAGCCTGCTCCAAGGCTTGTATTTTGATACCAGTTATCAGATCGCCCCAAAAGAGATAGTGTGACTTCCCTAAGCTCTTTGTCTGCTTTTATCGTTTTGGAGCGTTGCACTAGAACCCTTTTCAGTTGCGACTGCAGATAGTGTTTATTCATCTCATGATAGGAAAGACATTAAACGGTTTTTAACTTTATATCTTTGAAACGTTTTATAATAA
>NW_004797355.1:391479-394019 GCF_000002075.1 Aplysia californica | reverse complement strand
GGAGAACAAACGCCTCGAGATTTCGAGTTCAATACACCATTTTTGTATACTCGCATGAAACGTCCGAACAGAATCAATAACGTTATGATCACAACACAACAACAAGAAAACATACACATAGACAGACAGACACACACACACACACACACACACACATACACTCACATGCACACACACATGCACACATACACACATACAGATACATGCGCACACAAACACACATATACACAAACAAAACAACAACAACAATCCCAGCAACAAAACAAGTAGCTTCACGATAGTAGACAAACATCTGGGCAAAAACACTCCCTTGGGTAAGCTATATTATTTAAGTCTTTATGTAACAAATATTTATATTTTCAATATATAAGCTGGTGCTATTCCCTCCTTCAGATCTAGAGCGGTAACTATCTTTACAGTTTTGACAAAAATACTTGGTCACAAATTATTTGCTGTCACAAATTTCTTAATGATTTCATACTGCTCTGATTCTGCTTTGTTCCTAAGAGCATGCAGATGGTGAATCAATTAATAAGCTAATTTCTCGTAAAATTTCACATTTTGGACATACAGCGTTTTGTCACACAGGCCTTCTTTTACGTAACGTATTTATTCATTTATTTTTTTGTTTTTTGTTTTTTCTTCAAAGGTATTGACAGCTTAGGAAATAAAGGGAATAAGAGCAACTCAAACCAATGTAAACAGTTGTTTGTCAACATTCCCGACAGGCATGTTATTTTTCACTATTCCTCTGGGGATGTTAGGGGAGCTAGATGGAGGAGGGATAAAAATCATTGTGAGGAAGTGAGGTATATAAAATTTCCTGGTGAGAAATAATCAAACCCTCTCTCTTTTCTGTATTTCCAACCTTAATCTTCTTGGAAGTTCTCAATTGCTCTTACTCTTGTCCAAACACACAATGCTATCTTATGGACCAGAATTAATGGATTCAGTGGGATCGAAAGCTATTCGTACTAAGAGCCACTTAAGCCTTTAGATAATCTTTTCCTTCTTAATAAAACATAAACGGAGAAACGGATGTTATGGAAATCGGTCGATTTCTTTCCATTACCGTTAAGGCCGGGAGTGAGTGGTAAGTGGTTACACTGTAATATATCATTTCATATTTTTTTGTTCAGCTCAGAAACTATCACAAGTTTTATACTTGATAGGAGATTGTTAAATCAAGCACCTCATCCTTCAAAATGAAAACCCGCAGACCCTCTCCCCCCGCCCCTAATGCGCTCCCTTTCCCCATCCCCATCCACAAATCATTCCCTCCTGGGACATCGAATAATAATAAAAATAAGAATAAAAAGGTTCTGAGTTCAAAACACTCTCAATTGAAAGGCAAGAGCTCTATCTACCTCTGCGCCACCCCTGAACAATGTGCCCTATGATAATGTACCGTATAGGAAGAGTGTACCGTCTATTTTAACTCTGAAATGATAACTAAAAGGTGGGCCATGGGGCTAGCTAATTATGTCCATTTTCGGCATGTCCAAACTGGGTAATGAAACGTCGGTTAAAAAAAAAGTAAATACCCAAACAGAAAAAACCCTTAACCCAGAAGCCTAACAGGCAGTTCCATTTTAAATAGCAGGACTGTCGAACCCGGATCACCTGCGTTGCAGTCTAGCTGGATACCATTTGTGCCAACTGGGCGTTCACCGCATTTTTTTTTGTCAGAAGGAAAACAACACCCCTCCCCCCCCCTCCCCCACCCTCAACGAAAACTACGCTGGAAACCTTAATGGGGCAACAAGCCGTCTTGACTGACATAATTCGCTACATATTATCTCCAATCGCTTACTAAGGGAGATTAAACAGAGCTTTTGAAATTCAGGCGAAAAGTAAATACTTGAGTCCCCCCCCAGGAATCCTTGAGTGGCCCTCTGTCTCCGAGTTCAGACGTCCAACCAAATCCCAATTTGCGGGTCCAAGCGCACTCTGCTCCGAATGACCTCTTCATGAATACCATTGAACTTTATATGACCCCCGCTTGTTGAGCTGGCTGCGGGGGCAATTTGTTAAATGGATACAGGCGACATGTCGATGGTTTGAGTTTTTTTTCTTCTCTTCCCTTCAAAGTTTAATCCCCTTTCGTAGATATTGAACACAACAATCGATTGGCATTTCGAGATTTTCGGCCAGCTTAGTTAATTTGCAATATAGTTCTGACATTCAAGGGTAAAATCACAAACGCAGTTAGCGAGGCAGAAACTTTGAATTCTTTATAGTATTGTATTTATCAATCACTTCAGATTAGACTTTTCAACGGGACTGAATGTTTGACTGAATGTTTTGATTAAAATTGATGCATCTCCATCCACTTAGATCTTTCAGTCAGATTGGGAAGGTTTTAAATCTTTCTGCTCGTATCACTTTTTGGTACACACACACACACACACACACACACACACACACACACACACACACACAAACGCCCAAACAAACACACACGTATACTTACATACATACATATATACATACATACATACATACATACATACATACATACATACATACATACATACATA
>NW_004797355.1:387035-390596 GCF_000002075.1 Aplysia californica | reverse complement strand
CTACTACTACTACTACTACTACTACTACTACTACTACTACTACTACTACTACTCCTGTGGTTAAATCTTGTTCCAGCTGATCTTCAACTGTTTGAAAATTAAAAACCCAACCAAAAAAACAAACAAACAAACAAACAAAAACACCCAACAAAAACATTAGTATATTAATTGTTATGCATTCGCTTAATATAAGTCCTTCATGACCTCTTGGATTCGTCTTCATAATTTTTTTTTCTTCCATCTTCCGTATTTTCTGAGATCAGTTGAGGCAAGAGAGCAAACAACTCATACCCTTTACAGATCAGACCATCAATGACTTATTTGTAGAGGCACCAGCCATCCATGTATAGGTGCCGTTTTCGTCCCCTGTCCAAAAGTATGTGGATTAGAATGTGTCGAATAGAGGGACTTCTGACAACGCAATGTCTTTGTATCTGTTTGAATGAACAGCCTTGGGCACTTAACCGACTTTTACGCAATACGTCTTACGTGGGACTGAGCTGGTGATCTAGGGAGAACAAGTCGCCTATGGGAAATATTGCATAGTCGTGCGAGGCTTTTAGTTGGAAGTGGACAGACTGGGAGCATTTACTCCTTGCCACACACCTATAATTAATCTATTCCACTTTTTCAAGAACGATCGTGAATTTTTTTGTCAGTGGACTAACCAATTCTCCTGATCCGGTTCTCTTTGCCTTTCAACGTTGCCCATATATTTCCCTTTTTACGCCACTCCCACGCTCCTATGTTCCTCGATGTAATCATCATCATCATCATCATCATCATCATCATCATCATCATCATCATCATCATCATCATCATTATCATCCATCATAACCAAGGAGTAGCAGCAGATAAGCTGCAGAAAGAGTAGGGACCCCAGAGCAGGGGGCAAAAAAGGGAGGGAGGGGGCAGAAAGTGGAGACGAAAGCTGAAGACAGAACATGATTAGAGAGCAGGACAGGGGGTGAAAGGAGACAATTTTATAGAAGAATATTTTCAATCGCCACCAGGTTTCGAACCCTGGACCTATAGAATAAGCCGTTTACATCGTAACCTCTAGACCACAAGAGCCCCCCACGAAACCTTTACCAGCCCAATCTCCTCGTTGGTGGGATGCCACTCACACACACCACTACTTCTTAGGCGTACGGGTAACACTTCGCTATCTAAGAATTACAAAGTTCTATCTGACATTTTTGGCCGTTTTGAATCGCAAAGACCACACGGCCAGAAACCAAATGATCTATCTACTTTGTTAAAATCGTAAGATTATTCAGAGTCGTCATTAAAGTATTCAAATTATTGCATTCGTAAAAGCTTGACATGTTGTGGAAATCCACATTTTTAAAAAGTCAAATTTCTTAAAAGTAGATACTGAACAGACAGACCTTTGCAATTTTAGGGAAGTGACTTTTCTGGCAAAAGTTAAGTTGAGTTCTCAATTCGGAACTTCCTTGACTCTCTACGCATACCCGGGGTCTCCAGGCAATGTGGGGTCAAATCGATGGTAACTTTGACGTCTTGCGCTAAAGATGGCATACCTCAACTAAATCTTTACCACATGCAAGCTTGTAAAGTAAAAAATAATAGATCCATAACTGCGCCTCCCTCCCCCCAATTCACTTTCTCCCCCTCTCAGTCTTCCGGCCAGGCTTCGTTCTGATGTGATTGTATCTGGTAAGGCGTTAAAATTCCCACCATAATTAATAATTATGTTGCTCCTTTACATATTTACTTTCTGCAAAAAATACCAAAGGATGTGTTAGAATAATATTTAGAATACAAATATTCTCATTTAAGCTGTCATTTGATTTCTAATTTTTAATACAGCTCACAGATCAGGAATAATCAATTGTGTTTTCTTTTAACAACGCTGGGTTGATTCAAGAGGGGAACACCCTTTAAGCCTGGCTGGTTTTAGCAGCAAAATTTCACAACTAACTGCAAAGAACAAAACAAAACAATAATCCACTTAAAGATAAGAGGCGAACTGAAATACATTTCTTTTCACACCCCTCTCCCCACTCACCACGCCAACTCGCAGTCCCTCCCTGCCAAGGTTATAATCCTCATAATCTCCACCATAGCCATTATGAATTATTGATATTCCACAATCTGGTGAAAGGCGAACAAATGCATTGATCTGGAGATACCACAACGCCACGCACTAGCTTATGTAAATTGTTGATTCTCCAAATTTTGTTGTCTTGGTAGACCATTGCCTTCACATTGAACTTCTTCAGGTAACTGGCAGCTGAATATTACTCGCCGATTTATTTTGATACAACTGTGGTAACTTTACCATTTTGTAAACAAAAAACAACTCCTCAAAAAACCCAACCCATACCTAAATCAAAATATTGGCAGGCGTCGTTTTGGTAGGCTCAGTTGCATAAATTGCATTATTTTGAATTATTTTACCTGGCATACACTGCAAGACTTCGGGCAAAATCGCTTCCTGACATTAGGTGGCACCCCCGCCCCACGACAGTATATACGAGGTAGTCAACAGCCTCTGAGCTCACGGGATGTTCCTCCTGCAGGAGGCCACTCGCCTTGCTGCAGACAGACGCCTGTCTCCCCGCGACACCCACCGGCACGAGGGGAAGAAAAAAGTAAAAAGTAAAGTAAGTCAACAGCCTAAGCGTTAATAGGAGTCGTACCGTTTGAAAACGATATCAATGTGCATGTCGGAGGCCATATTGTCGACATCAAAGAAGTTTCATTAGACGTACATTTTGATATGAGTGTACTAAAGGTAAACATGGTAATAGAAATATAATATTACCACAAACACATTAATCAGTAGCGTGTAACGTTCAGATGCCTGTAATCAGAATAATTTAGTAGTTTGGTTAAAAATTGAATTCAAAGGCGATGAACATTCGCCACAAATTCCGTTTCATTTGAAAGGTGACTCACACTCCTGGTCGACGACCTCTCTCTATTTCTCTAATCCATGAAAGTTTTACTCTGTTTGTCGGTTTGTTTTTCTTCCTTCTCGCTAATTAGGTTTTTCTTTTGTTTTGTTCAGTCTCTTCCGCATTCCTGCTTTTGTTAATGTATTTTATTTTACTCTTGCTTTATTCATTTTGACTGGAGGGGATTCAAATAGACCAACTGCGTACCCACAGATAGTCAACACTCTTAATAACCAACTGTATGTAACTTAATGTTTCATCCGAATGGTCTCTTTTTATGTTCTTTCACTCTATCCTTTCGGCTGCTTTTCACTCTTCATTGTTACTAACAAAAGACGAGAGTGGGTGGTTAGTGGGTGTTGTGATGTGGTTTGCTCCTTGTTTCTGTCAAACATATGTTATCATTATTTCTCCTTCTTTCCTTTGAAAAGTACCCTCTAGTAAGAACTATAATCTTCGGCTCTTATATGACCTATTTGAGTTGCAAGTGCCGTAAACTAAAAGTTGTGAATTCCTTTACCGTGTGAAGACGTCTGCCTTACCCCGAGTACAGTCAATATTACGAATTTGTTCAAGGTTACCAGGCATTGCCGAGGACAAAAGTAGTTGTCATAGCATCATCATGCTGGTATCCCAC
>NW_004797355.1:380828-383327 GCF_000002075.1 Aplysia californica | reverse complement strand
TATATATGTAAAATTTTATAACATCACAGATGAGTTAGAGTTTCTGAGCATTTTAGTTCCATTAACCTGCTAACAAACGTTGAGTTTAGACGTTCACCACTTATCCTGGTCTCCGGTATGGTCAAGCAGATTACAAGATGATGATTTCCCTCAAGAATGATGGGGATCGAGTCTGAGTGTAGTTCATAAATTATTCCCAACGTCCTCGAAGATGCTTTTTTTCTCATCCCGGTTGCTCGTTTGTGGATCAATTCTTCTGCTTATGAAAAAGTCTACATGGTGCAAATAGGTCACAGCATTTCCACAACAGCAAAAATAACAACGTCAACAATGGCAATTATGACAATCAACATGAACAACCCAACAACATCAACAACAACAATAGTAAAAAGCACCAAGTGCAATAGCTAACAACATTATCAACTACAACTTACACTACCAACAAGAACAAGAAGAAGAATTTAGAAGAATAACAAGTCCAAGAAAAACATCACCACATAGTCTAGGTATTCGGTTTCGTAACGCAACACGACATTCTACCCAGCTTTCTCATATTACGTGGCACACAGACATTCTAAACACCCAAAAACAACATACGGATTAGCCATGTGTTGTGGTTTCTCAAGCAAAAGGTAGAAACATGAAAAGCTACAATTGGTCCTCAAGAAGACTATATCGCCTCCCTGGCTACACAGATATCCACGAGGCGCTCTGTTAGCTAAGTTGGTGTCATTCTGGGCTACGTACAGAGTAGAAAAGCAAAGGGTAGAATCCCAGGCTGAGCGTGATCTTGTACTCGGGTCGTTTTGTTTCCAAGGCTCTCAATCTAGACGTTAGCGAAAATAAAAACCTACAGCCCTCAACCTATTTGGCTCGGTCCTATCAGAGACAGTTGTTAAATTTGGGGAATCGCCTCTGAAATAAGCCAATAGTGTTGATTATAGGGCGTTAAACTCAAACACTTACTTCATACTTAGATATCTACTTAGTTTAATATCATGTCCGTGTTTCGCTTGCTATCTTTACAAATGCACCAAGTGCCCCATAGCTTGCCATATGTCGCCTTCAGCCCTATCCGGTTTCTCCCTTAAAGGACCATTGTCATGCATCATTTTGAGATCAAAACATTTTTGTTGCTAAATGTTCTAACTACGTTTACAATAACTGATATTTTTTACGTTGTAATTTATGTGCGTATTTACTACCCGAACAGGATGTGGCCACTTTCTGTTTTTACGTTGCTTTTACTCACCAGTGAACAACATTGTAATGTTACTCAACAAGAACAACATTATAATGTTTGCGCCTGTGCTTGGAAACCAACAGAAATATCAATTTACCAAAAAGCCCCACCATCCCCTCCACCCCAACCCAAAAAACAAAACAAAACAAAACAAAAACAACAACAAAAAAAACAAACCAAAAGCAACGATTCGTGAATAAATCAATTGATTATTTTAACAGAAAAAGCTTAGATTGTTTTGGAACGTCACCATTAGGACACCTCTTTCATTGTCAAAGGCTGAAAGACTGCTAGCTAGCTAGCTAGCTAGAGAGATAGATATATAGATAGACAGATAGGTAGATAGATGGATAAAACATGCAAACATATAGACAATAATGATTAAGGCAGACATGTAGATAAGTAAATAGCAGAGATGTAGCTAGCTGACTTGTTAAATCTAGGAACATTTGTATTAATATGAGAATAAGTGGAGAAATCTCCAGAGAGGAAACGAGAAGTTAGGTAATCCTGCAACACGCATGGCAAGCTCCATGACACCAGCGAGGATTTAAAAGGGCGCGGTGAGGCACATTTAAACACCTTGGTCGTAACCACGTAGGGCGTCATAGATCTTGGGATATTCAAAATGCGTCTTTCTTTCGTTTTTTTTTTCTCCTCTTGTCTCTTTTCCCACAAACATTTTAGCCCCAAGTCCATTCAAAATGCTTTGGAATAATGTTTTTATCCTGTTGCCTTAAATCGTGCTTTCGTGCAAAACATGGTAACAAAGCGTTGCGGTTTGGAGTGGAGGTTGTGATGGAGGGCTTCCTGTGGAGGTCTATGGGGGGCTATGAATGCGGTTTAGGTCTCAGAAGGGAACGGGGAGAGTACACAATGCTTTGGTTATGTCAGCCCACTTGAAACGACGCTCTCCTTAGATCCAGACTGCTGAGGTTTGTTAGCTTAGCTAGCGGTCGTCTAGAAATCTATTCCGTCGTTGTCGCTCGCCAAAAGTGAAGATCTGAGGGTTATACTGAACCAATGGTTTTTATAGTATGTATTTTTTGTCAACACATTTATTAATCGTCATGAGTGTTTGTTACAACTTTTATCTGAGGGGTTCTGTTGTGTCCTGAAAGTATAACGGGGCCCAAGCAAAGAGATAATGTCCTTTTCAATTTGACATGAGTCTTGAATGTGATGTTCCGGATACTTATAGGGGTTTTGGACTAAGTGATTGCGTGACTTGAACGATCCGTGATCCGCATACCCCC
>NW_004797355.1:375332-377753 GCF_000002075.1 Aplysia californica | reverse complement strand
TGGTTTGGTTACGGTTGTAATTATGAGAGGTATCGACCAACAATTAGACCTAACTTACTTTGTAATTGGAGGATGTTTATCCCCGGCGCCTGGGTTAACCCTGCTAAAGGTGCTCTTCCTCCGGAACTGATCTATATTGTGTAGCACATAGTATTATAGTATGAGATTCTTAAAAATCCCTTGCCCGTGTATTGGAGATTGATGCCATCTGAATAGTAGAAAAAAGTGTGTATGATAGTGTCCAATAGTGTATTACGTGCGTATTAAATTTTAGTATGGTAAGTAACTGTTACATATAGAGATTCAAGGATTATAGATGTAAGTCATTGATCTAAGAGCAATGATGATTTTATAAATAATGGTGGTGATTAGTGATGCTGTGGTATTGCGTTTAAGTAATTTTAGCGTTAGTCCTATCTTCCTCTTGTCCAATGAGTCACGAGGGACATAATAATGGGCACCCTTTATCCCGTTCCCTACTTTAACCATCTTTAATGTCACTGTGAAGTTTTGATATAGTACGAGATTGAATAATGTATTTTATGTCAAACAACGAGAGATACGTTGGTGGACTAGTGGTTAGTCTTTCGAGTTCGTAACCTAGGGTCACGGGTTCGAATCTCATCAGGGGTCTCAACTTTGTGTTCTTGGTAAAGGCACTTTACACGAATTTTCCTAACTTCACTCAAGTGGGGATGGGTACGTGTCTGCAGAAGGCGAAAGATTTTGTCTGATTGTTAGTGTTGCTTGTCGTGCTCTTTGCTTTTCGGGAAGCTGAGAATGTTTCTTTGTGTTGAAGGGTCTGCTGGGGCAATAATAGTTGTAAAGTGCTTAGACCATGCTGAAGAGCATGGCTATGCGCTAAATAAAAACCATACAACTATTATCATCATTACATTATGTTTACAAAAACAACAACAACAACAACAACAAAAAGAAAAAAACCCCAAACAAACAACCCAAATTTTACTTTTCCTTTATTATGAATTATAAGATAGTTCTCACGTTGCTGACAGTGGGGACTAAAAAGGAGCGTTGCTAAAACGGAAATAACACTTAGCTAAATGTACTTTCACGAGTATCGTGTATCTCTTTCTTTATATTATGCTCTCAGTGGGTTCCATATATTGTCTGTCCATCTGTCTGTCTGTCTGTCTGTCTATCTGTCTATCTGTCTGTCTGTCTGTCTGTCTGCCGTCTGCCTCTCTCTCTCCTTCTCTCTCTCTTGTTCTTTCTTATAATTACTCTCTCTCCCTCTCTCTGTGTGTCTCTCTCTGTCTCTCTGTCTCTCTCTTTCTCTCTATTTATCTATCTCTCGGCCAACAATAGGCCCACCCAGGTACACTCGGACACACATGATTTACATGTCAGTAAACATACAGAAATTAAAAAGAATTATAATCCTTCAAGTATGCGTGCAACTTAACCCCGTGGCGGTAGTAGAATTTAGAAAACAAATTGCCATAGGCCTAGCTGAAATGGGAAGTAATTATTTCGTCAGTGTCATTATAAAAACCCCGGCCAATTCAGTTTCTAAGAATTCCTGAAAAAAAAGCCCAAATTCCACTCTAGACATCAAAGGGCCACGCTTGGTTACGAAATTGCATTTTCATTCTATTTCGTCAATTTCCTTCCCAGTTTTTAAACATGGATCTGATTTGGAGGGCTTTCTTTCTTGAAATTTTCTCATGTTTTAGTAAAAAGTTTTCGCCACTTGCAACACATTTCGGTCATATTTATATATAAGAACCGAAAACTAGAGGTGTTACAAGAGAGATGAACAAACACATCAAAATAGGAGAAACAAGGGCAGTAATGCTGGATGGGAAAAAAGGAGCAAGCAAGAACATCTGCCGACCACCCACAACTTTTTTTTCTCCAAAATTTCAAATACGACTCACTCATTTATGTGTAACGATGCTGACCATTTCTAAGTCATTACATGTAATGGCACTAAGCTGATAGAACACTTTTTTTCATTTGTATTTGGCACAAAATTGCTGTTGTTGTTTTTTGTAGTTAAATCAATAGTCTGATTATTTACCTAACTTGTGGGGAAAATTTCAAAGCGAAACTGTCACTATGTTTTTGAATAAGTTAGCATTCAAATTTTGGAAGAATGACAGTTTAAAAATAGTTACTATGACAAAACACCTGTTTATCTCAAAACTGTTATGAATAAAAATAAAAGGCGTTTTGTCAGCGTACGGATTCCATATTAATGACTCTACATCTCAGAACTTTAAGGTCTGACTAATTTAACTGACACATTGGTGGTCCGCCGCCTAGCAGCAACAACAGCAGCTGTTATTATATCGTCAGGCAGGTTCTTGCGTCATGGTTAAAATTGTCGCTTATTTCAGGTTACAGAAATCTATGTATATGTATATATATGTATATATAATATCTATCTATCTATCT
>NW_004797355.1:371475-373073 GCF_000002075.1 Aplysia californica | reverse complement strand
CTTCTCTCTCTCTCTCTTTCCTTCCATTCTCTTTCTTTTTTTCTTTCATTATTGATCCAGCGGCGAATAGGCACAGCGTACCCCTTTTTATTGTTCGAAGTACAACTGTAACCGAAACAAAAATTAGAAATAAAGATTATTTTAAAAAGGGCAAGTGTAAGTAAAAATCGGTAGAAATACCACGCTCTCAAAGGAAGGGCTAAAACTAACGCTGTGACGTATTATTATGTCACTCAGATACATTTCATAAGATACAATAATATAGACTCGGAAACTATTCATTTTAATTGTCCAAACGGACAGTTTTGTTTTTTAATCAACTCACTGCAGGCCCGATTAATTCATGATTAATTAGTCGCTTTTAAGGAAAAGCGGACTAACCCAGATTTCGGGGGTTTCCAGAAATCTTGACCTACATCAAAAGTAGGCTTTGCCCTACTATTAGGAGAAGTTTGGTTTCATTAGTGTGTATATTTGTTTGGTTATAGTAAAAACTCTCCTTGTCTTTTAAAGAATCTGAACGAGGGTCCAAAAACTTAACCTTCGATTTTCTTAAAACAGAATTTTTCGGGATAGCCCCCTTGTGCTTAAAAGCGACCAATAACAGGGTTGACTCCCCGGCCGGGCTGAAGCTGAAACTACTCTCTGAACAAGTCTGGCCAGCGGGCTCTAGATATCTAGTTTGCCCAAGACTGCTCAGCTATCTTTAAGGCTAAATGCTTTTAAAAAAAAAGAAAGTAAATAAAAAGAAGTATGTTCTATCTTCACACTGTGACATCAAATATCTTTATACTTTCATTACTTTATGGTTCATAACTACTTTATGATTCAAACCTAAAGCAGCATTTCGGTCCTCCTATCTTTTTTTTTTCTGCTGGATCTCTTCGCTCTCCTCTCTTCAATTCCTTTCTTTGGAAAATGTTCTTTATCAATCATATCTCTTCAACTCTTTAAGTCACAAAATAGATGTAACAGCATCAAAGGTGTAGCTTTAATCGCTTAGGCGTCGCACGCAAGTAAAAGACCTGAGTTCGATTCCCGTGTGGGGAGGATATTCATCAAGTATTTTTCGTTTTTTTTCTGCTGGGACATTGTATTCCTATCGACCCGGATTGTCCCTGGAAGCCAGGGCCGAAGCCCGATTTCTAAATAATCTAATTATTTATGTCGATGGGGGTGCAAAACCCCTACATAAAAAGGTAGATCTTTTAATTTTTCCAAGCAATTCTTCATTTGTCTTCATTGTTTACACGCCTGTCTCTCTTTTCTACACGCACTCTTCTCCCCTCCCCTTTTCCCTTTCCCCATAATATCTATCTTTATTTTTTCTCTTGTTTTCTCCTGGGAGGGAGGGAGGGAGGAAAATGCACTTGAAAGTACGCATCGCCTTCCGGAAAAGCAAAAGAAAGAAAAACCCCACACAATGGCTCCACACAGGCAATTACTGTCAACCTATTACTGTACACCACACACATCCCCCTTCTGCTTTCGCCTAATGTGACCTCACGTCGGTTCTCAAACCAAACATCTCAGCTGAAAAGAAAGAAAGAAAGAGAGGGAGGGAGAGAGAGAGAGAGAGAGAGAGAGAGAGAGAGAGA
>NW_004797355.1:369163-370279 GCF_000002075.1 Aplysia californica | reverse complement strand
AGATAGATAGATAGATAGATAGATAGATAGATAGATAGATAGATAGATAGATAGAATGATAGACAGATAAACCGGTGGAGTGGAGGGGGCAATAATTCAATGAACCTAGTCTCCAATCCTTGCCAAGTTTCATTCTCTTTTTTCTTGGGGTGCACAAAGCCTATTTATTACATTTTCAACCTCAGCAAAAACTCGGCTTGGGAAATTACTTGTTCTGCACATGATTCTTCAAGCACCCGATGACACGATGAGCGACACCAGAGGGTTAAGATATTTAATTTGTGCTCGCCAATAAATTGATTTTTTCCTCCTCTACCTCTCCCTTCCGATTAACTCTCAGAGTTGACCTATTAACCCCAATGACCGAACTTCCGGATAACAACTCCAGGCGTTTTTTTTTCTCCTGTTCTTTTCCCCCGTCATGCAATTTCATTACATTATTCGTTTAGCCCCTTTTCCTAACTTCGTGGCATCGATTATAGACGTCACTAATTGAATTGTGTGCTTTTCTTCTTCTGTTGCCTTTTTATGTTAATTCGTGAGTGGAAAGCCTAGTTGGAGGGGAGTCCGCAAGTAATGCAATTAATTGACAGCCATATCATGTTAAAACGGTTACGAAACACAAGCACCTTTTCTTAAAATAAATATTAAAAGCTTAAAAGCTGTCCGGGAATGAGAGTACAGAATAATGATATGAAGCTCTTACCGCCTCCTCCTCACCCCACTCCCTAATCCCCTCACATAAGGCAGAAAAAAGGAAAACAAAACAACAAGAACAACAACAAATAAATAACCAAAAACCCCAAACAAACGAACTCACCACACCGAAAGATAAAGTCAATAATAAACAATGAATCATAAACAGATCATAGAACGGAACAGAAAACATGTTACAAGAAAATAAAGTACGAAAAAAAAAAGATTAACAAATTTCAAGCCTGCCAACACACCCACATACACGCAAACAAACACACATATACATACAAGCCCGCGCACCGCTACATACGAAATTTAAAAAATTCATACAATCGCACAAATGTGCTTACACAGACTCTATCATACACATGTTTGCCTGCTCACTCACTCACGCGCGCCGGCACACACACACACACACAC
>NW_004797355.1:367267-368999 GCF_000002075.1 Aplysia californica | reverse complement strand
GCGCGCACACACACACACACACACACACACACACACACACACACACACACATATATAAAACAATAAGAACACACACACTACACATATACACACACAAACACACACACAAACAAACACACGCACAGGCACGCAAACGTTCATTCACTTCCCTCCCACACAAACTCATTTAATAATAGAACCAAATAAGACCAACATTATGCCTTCACCCTCCCAACATACGGAATGTATGACGTGGAGTTGAAAAGAGCTAGCAAGGGTTAATTCTATCAATGCGCTCTCTCTCCGTCACTCCATTTGGTAATCGAATTCTGACCGGAGTTCCGCTGTGAATCGCCCAGGAGTATGCCCCTCACGTAATGCCCTAAGAGTGCAGGTCACAGGTTATAGGTCAGCGCGCAATCACACTTCCATGGAGACTTGTTGCAGGTGTTTGGGTGTCAGGGTCTTTGGCAAACATGGGGAACGAAACAAAAAACAAAACAAAACCGACATAACAAACCAAAACAAAACGAATCCGAAGGCGCTTTGATTGAATGAATAGGGCGGAAGAACGTATATATCACAAGCGTCAGACGCAAAGGAAATAGTTGAACCTTCTCTAACGGCCATCTGTCCTTTATATTGACACTGTAAGACAGTCACCTGTCTAAGACGGTAACTTTTCTTATCGACTGTATTTGAATCTTATAATATGAAAAGACAAAGGAAAACCTCAAACAAAGCTAAAGCAAAATAATAGCAAAAATAACAATCTACCCTCTTCGATAAAAACTACCCGTGCATCGAACAATCACTCCTCTCTACATGTAGACCTCACCTTGTTATAGCCAACACCCACATTTGCCACTGTTAAGAGGCTATATTTTCCGCACAGCCCACTTACGGGAGTGTCTAATCGGAGCATTAAATAACACCTGTGATCCCCACCACCCACCAAAATTACCAAATCACCCACTTGTGGACGATACCGACGAGGCTAGCAAGTACTGTTCTCGACAAAATAATGTGAGAGCTGCGAAAAAGGAGGCGAGCTAAACTTTAAAGACCTTAAAATTGGCTTTTCCTTGACATTGGAAGAAAAGGGTAGCAGTTGGTGCAAGTTTTAATACCATTGAAGTGACATGGGACTTGTTATTTTAACAGTTTCTCTCCTTTGAAAGGGCGATCTCCACAATATCTTACATCGAGAAAATCCGTTTTGAGCTTGATGTATGGCTCAGGTTTCAAAGGGGCATGGAGATTTGGAAGAGCCAAGATGGTAGAATAAGTGGAGGGGATGAGGAAGGTAGGAGTACGATCACGATCACCAACAGGTGTTGGTACTATATTCCAATTTGCATAAAGCCTGCCTACTAAGTCATGTCAAAAAAGCATAAGAACTTGCATACTATACCTTTATGCAATTAACTAAAATCTGTCGATAAATTGAGCAAATAAAAAGATTAAAATCAGGCTATTTAGATCTCTGGAAAGTTTTAAAAGTTCTTTGCTCCCTCCAAGCGATTGTATCTGTTGTAAGATAGCGTCTCGAGATGATGATAATAAGTTGTTTGAGCAATTTCCGAGGGATTATCATGAATAATTATCAAGAGGTGTGTCGGTGTTTGTGCGTGTATCAGAGGTGTACGCGAGTACACGCTTTTGTTAATTTGAACATGACAGTGCTTACTGAAGTGTGTACCAGCAAGTGTACATGCTAGTAATACAAAGAGAAAGAGGGAAGGAGAGGAAG
>NW_004797355.1:359154-365535 GCF_000002075.1 Aplysia californica | reverse complement strand
GTGGGTGGGCATCGATTGTGCTCGCCCTGTGAGATAGGCCTAGCAGCACACAGGGAGGCTTGTCAGTACAAGGGGGTTCTGTGTCCTTGAAGAATGTTATATCACCCGGACCGACTGATAACGACCGCCTCTTAGCGAGCAATCTATTGCAAATATATGAAGTCGTGGCCCGAGCTGCGGAAGGGGGTCAGTCAATGCAGAAAGGAGGCGATGACTCACGGCGAGAGTCTACTAGGCTGACCCTGCCTGCCTCTCGCAACGGTTCCCCAATCGTCCCGCCTCTGCACTTTTGCACTTTTGCGTTACCATCAATAATAATTATTGTCTTTCTTTCTTTTTTCTTTTTTTCTTTCTTTCTTTCTTTCTTTCTTTTTCTTTCTGCCTTTCTTTTTTCTTTTTCTTCCTTTCTTTTTTTCTTTTTTTCTTTCTTTCTTTCTTTCTTTCTTTCTTTCTTTCTTTCTTTCTTTCTTTCTTTCTTTCTTTCTTTCTTTCGTATTTTCTTTCACTCCCCTACCTCTCTCTGTGTCTGTTCTCTGTGTCTCTTTCTCCTACTCTCCCACGTTTACTGCCGCCCCGCCCCGCCCACCCTCTCTCTCTTTTTTCTCTCTTTCTCATCTTCTTTCTCCATCCATCCCTTTTTTCAGTTTCCGGCATAGCTGCTAAAATGCCAGCTAGTTCACGCCACGATTCTCCCATGTGTAGAGGTGGCACCTTTTCTCCTGGGTAACCCTCTCTTTGCTGGAATGCTTGACCCTGAGGTTTTCATAATGCAAATCTCTCTGCCACGTGGTGAACTGTATTCGAGATATCCACAACATTGATCATTGTAATCAATAACATTGCAAACAACTAACACATTGTTCAGACCTAATACGTATGGGAAGCAGACCTCGGGAGGGACTTGTACCACTGGCCGCCAATTTCTTTTTTTTTTTTAGATTGCTTTCTGACGGTAGGAGACCCCATCGGTACAATATATGTCATAGAAGAAGTAGGAAAACAAATTAGTGCGCCGAATGGCAGGATGTGAAAGACTTACGACCAGAAGCAACAGAAAAAGACAACTGAGATTATTTGGCCACATAAATCGACCAAATGGACTAGAGAAATTTGCTGCTGTGTGTAAAGATAAATGGAAAGAAGAGCACAGGAAGAAAAAGAACAGGATACATAGACGCCTAAACAACCTACAAACTAATAACACAATGAGAAAAACCGATCTGATCAAGAAGATAGACAACTTGAAGAAGTTAGGTACCATGATGGTCAATACCTGGGGAAGAAGAAGAAGAGAGTGGGCTGCTTTTATCCTACCTGGTGATGGTGACAGTTTTGATGGAATGTGTTTAGGGCCCCTATCAACCCTATTAGGTTATTTATGAGGCGGGACCTCCGAGTTTAACGTCCATCTAAGAAATGACTGAGCCAAAAGGGAAATTCGTTTAAAGTACCTTTCCCAAGGACACAACGTCGGACCGAGCTGAGCTTCAAGTCCCCGAACCCGCAATCTCACGATTCGGATTCCTAGCCTAGCCATTATGCTACCGACGCCACTCTGATCCTACCCGCCAGTCTGAGTGTGACACAACGCTCTAAAAGAACGACAGATATAAACAATACTAGAGACTTCCCCATTATGGAAGCGAATTCATGTCTTCTGTAAGAAAAGCAAAGAGCCTTACCACTTCACCACCAAAGAGAGTGATTATTTTCTGAGGCGGGGTCAAAGAGAAGAGCTCAGGAAATCAAAACCTCAATTTTTAAACTACTTTTTGTTGATTTTATTTCCTAACGCCTAATCCTTTAAATTCGAGTTTCGAAAGTCGCATTCTAAAGCACACCTAAGCCTGATCCAGGAACAGCTAAAATTGTTACTTATGCTTGTATTAAGTTCATCTTGTCCTTCGATATAATGATATTACAAAAGCAATCATACAGTGCGACTCCGAAGCCAAAAGCATAATGAGATCAGAATTAACAGCTCTCAAACTTTTATGTCAGCGACCCCAGAGGGAGAATGTTACTAGCTGAAATAAATACCACACAAAATCCATCTGTTGCCATGAAAGCAAAGGTATGGAATGTCCTCACTTAATTGTAATTGTAGTGGAAATAGTTTTAAATTAACGTTATCTAGGTTTCTCCGTAATTTGATGACCTCTAAAATGTCCAGAATCCGAAACAGGACGATGAAAAACAGTCATTTCAAGGGTCTTTAAACTGTGAAAAGGGATTTCCCTGGGAAGACGGTCAAGGTTATGAAAAGAAAGGACATTCCCACAATTTGAGCGTAAAGCCTTTAAAAAAATCCCAAGGACCCTGCTCCCTTGTCATTTATTGATCGCGTAAGGCTTTGCTTTTAAGAGGTAAGAAAGAATCAACGTTGTAATCGATAGACTGAATACGCATACTTGAGAAACAGCTACGGTTTGGCACAATCCTCCTGAATAACTTACAAGATTGAATGTCAGCACGATGAAATCAGGCGCTCGTCAAAAAAATGAAATTGAAGAAAATATTTTTCCCTCTTGCTGGGCATTTTTTAAATCGATTTTGTTTGGCCCACTACATTGTATACAATTTTAAAAATACATTTCTGTCGATAACTGAAAAGCGTTGATCAAAAACACAACTGATTTAATTTTAACTTTTCAAACACCCAATCTTTGAAAGTCACAATATTTTGACAGCCAATTACTTACTAATTTTACTTCGGACACCAGGCGTCCCTTATCTCCTTTAATCGCAAATGTCACGACTTATTATCAAGATACAAACATATGTCTTTCATACAAAGTCAGACAAATTAGCATGCTTTAAGATAATACCAATAACTTCTTATTATGCCTCAAAAATGACAAGCGCCTGATTCCACTGCGTCGTGACAATACTATCATAGAGAATTTATGTCCAGTATGTATTCTGTGTGCGTGTTTGTTTATGTGTGTGTGTGTGTGTGTGTGTGTGTGTGTGTGTGTGTGTGTGTGTGTGTGTGTGTTTGTATTTCTACGCTATGATAACAGTTCAATCATTTAACACTTTTGTTCCACGATAAAAGTTTTGCCCCCACCCACCCCTCTCCCCATTCCCCAGCGCACTAACTTCGACCGATTTGTACTTTTATACATGACGTCCTATTATTACAATTGTATTATTAATAATTCCTTTTGATATATCCTTCCTATTTTTGCCACCCTACAAGAAGATTTTACGAATGAGAAAGCCCATGATTATTTAGAACAATAGTGCAGTTCGCACTGTATGTTTTTCTACTCTGTACTCGTCAGCGCGAAACATAGGAAAGTACACATACAAGTATTTTGGACAACAGATGTTTATTGTGATCTCCTTTTTGGTCGACCGCTAACTTTTTCCAATAAAAGTGCAATGTTCTTCTTCTGCTAAAGTACAATATTATCCGGCAAAACATGGTAGTAGTCAGCATTCTGAAAACCGCAATTCTGTGACAGGTAATTTATGGTTCTGCACGAGAAGTGGTTCTGGATCTGAAAAGAGAAAAGACGGCATTTTGAGCGCTGTGTCAGCCTGCGATATATTGCATTCCCGTGGAACAATACCACACAGGTACTTTTTGTTGTCACTTATCAATTTAATTTTAAAAAAAATAAAAGACCAGTCTAGGTTCAACTGTCATGAAAATATAAAGTAATTATGAAAAAACAGAAAAGTTGAAGAAGAAAAGGTAGGCGCGGATGAGGGGGAAGGGGAAGGGGGGGGGGTAATTAATTGAACATTGTCTGGCGCTATTTTCTATTTATGCTGTGACCCAAGAACTGTATCGTTCTCCAATATAAACAGTAGGGCCACGATTTCTGCGCACGTCATTCATGCCGTGTGACATTTGCCAGACCCGAAGAAGCTGGCGGGATGGATCGTGGCGACCACTCCTTTTTAGTAACGTGACAGACTATTATACAGAGACGTGCTCTAGTGGGTTTTTTTTTTAACCTTCTTGGTCTGGGATTTTCTCTGTGATTCCAAAGTGAATGCGCTGTATTGAACAGAATGCAAACATCATCGTTTGGGGGTTGGGTTTTTGGGGGTTTCGTTTTCATGTTTTTTTTATAATTGTTTTTTACTGTCATGCTTATTTAGCATTGATTCAAATGGTATGTTGTTGTTGTTTTTTCCGTGAAAATGAATCTTATAATGTAATGTTTTCAAATAATAGAAACAAAAAATTAAAGGAAAAAAAAAACAACGAAAAAAAAACCCCCGACTCAATTTGAGACTGTTATATATATATATACATATAATTTGCCAGGATAGTGCGTCTACATTATACATGCTATTTACTAAATATAGCTCTTCATCAAACAAAGAAAACTCTATGTTATATATTCTGCAAATGAAACTGTAACGTTCAAATAAAAAAGTCATGATTGTTGGACCAACTGTATTTTCCCTGTGACAGCTCTCTTCACCGAAAAAAAGGAACCACTGAATCTTTGTTATGTTTTTCAAGCAAAGGTGGGGGGAAATAACCAAAAAATCGTCTTGTCTGGGACTCCCTGTGGAAAAAGAGCAGTTAAGGGGATAGTGGTAATATTGAAGCTTTCTCAGCGCAGATATGAGCTCAACCAAGCAGCAATCAAGCCATTACCAAGACGGAATCGGTACCGCTGCCCGCCCAGTGCGGTCTGATAAACAGTTCTATTTCAGGCTAGATTAATTATCTTGTCATCAGCAATATTTTCTCTTCTACACCACCAGCAATTTAATTGCCTACTCTCGTTATCTCGGGATCATTAGAGCTAAAAGTATGACGAGAATGAGTAAAGAATCGATCAGACTTCTATTTCAAGCCATATTTTTGTGAATTTAATCGCCTTAACAGATACTGCATACACAAAAAAAATATAATTATTTTTCTTCTTAGCATCAAATACGGGAGTCCAAAATAGAATTTGGTGCTTTCTTTTTGAGCTTCATTCCAGAAAAAATATTCAGCTGCCCAGCAGGGAATAAATATCTGTGTCTCTCAAATTGTCATCTCAACTCCAAAAATGAAATAACTATAGATAACTAACTATGCGTCTTGGTTGAACATTATTATTCAGTTGAACGACTTGAGCTCACCCCACCCCCTTTTTTTTCTTCTTCCTCCTATATATTATATATACATACATATTATGTACATCTTCGCAGCCCTACTCTACCCGCGTATCCATTAGATTAAACAAGAATTGTTTTGGGAAAAATGTAATCTCTTTCTAATTTGATCCCCGACTTGCTCAAAATTTTGTATAGAGTGTTTCTTTTTTTTAATTACTTATAATAGTATCTACATAGAAGGTGTTAAACATCTAGCTCTCACTGCAAAACTGAAGGCAAACGAGGCAGGGGTTGGCCCAGAACAACCTACTTGGAGAACAGAAACAGATGGATGACGTGGAAAGATCAGGGTATGCAGATTTATTAGAGCGTCCTAGCAAAGGAATGAATGGAGAACCATGATCTCCGATGTCTGCCGCATTTTTGACACTTGATGATAATGATGATGATGATGATGATGATATGTATAGGCTTCGGCCGCGACTTCGGCACAATTCCAAATTTTCTACCAACTGGAAATGTTTAATGTGTCCAGCGCGCTCGTATGACCTTATGCAGTTGCGAGTGCCGCAAAACACGTATAAAAACAGCAACAAAACAACAACAGCAACGACAACAACAAAACAACAACATGAAATCAAACAGCTGTTGAAAAAGTTGCTCAATAACTGCACATTTTTGTTTTTTTTTACCATGGAGAACTCAAAGTGCAATTTTTTTTTTTTTAAATCGTGAGCTTTTTGCTTTAAAAAGGGAGTGTTTTAACTCGCTTATGTTTGCTTTTCTTTTTTCTTTAAAATCTTGCTCCGATTTAAACACGCACACGTACACTCTCATTAACGTCACCCTCACACATTTACACTCACACAATCACACACACACACACACACACACACACACACACACACACACACACACACACACAATATGTGGCGTCCATTGCCAAGTGGTTAGGCTACCATACTCGTAATCGTGAGGTTGCGGGGTCGGGGGTTCGAGCTGCGGGCCCGACGTTCTGTCCTTGAGAAAGGCACTTTCTTTACACGAATGTTACTCACTTCATAAAGGTGGAAATGGGTACCCGGCCATAGACAGCGAAATATCTTGTCAGTATGTTAATGTTTTAGTGCCTATAAATGGCTGCTTGCAGTGAATGCTTCCCAGGAAGTTGAGTTTGTTTCAGAATGCTCTCATGTCTGCTGGGGTAATAGTATAGATTGTGAAGTGCATGGAGCTTGCTGTTGAGCGGGGATTTGCTATATACAAATGCTATCTATCTATCTATCTATCTATCTATTATTATTA
>NW_004797355.1:357812-359054 GCF_000002075.1 Aplysia californica | reverse complement strand
TTATTATTATAAATATAAACTAGTTCAACCTTGCACATTTGCGAAATTACTTTAATGTTTTTTCCAAATCAAAGCTCCAAGCAGTCATATAAAGGGCATGGGCATCAGAGGAATGACTTTTCATTTCCTGTTAATGTCAGCGTTTTCCGATTGTGATTAGCCTTGGCTAGTGCGGAGAGGTTAGAGACAATACAGTCATAGAGCAGGTCATGTTAGTATATGAAAATACTCTAGGTGAGGGGTGGGGGTTCGATAATGGGAACGGCGGGGATGGGGGTGGGGGGTATAATGGTTTATAACTGATCTGGGTAATGGGAACAAGCAATAGTAATAGGCTTTGGGTAGAGTAGGATATAGTCTTCGACGTACCCCCTTCCCCTTTTTTAAAAGTCCCACAAACAAACAAACAAACAAACAAACAAAGGAACAAGCAAACAAATAAATCAATAAACTAACAAGGGAAAGTAAAATGAAACAATAAAAAACAGAACAGAAAAAGATAGGTTTAAAACTAAATATAAAATAATGAGGAACAACGAGTTTAAGTAAACGATTACAAATAAAATGGACTGTGTTGGGATAAACATTAAGATTCTTATAACACGGGAATCCGCTTCTACTCATAGTTCATCGAAAAAGCTCTAGACAGCCTCGTGCCAGGCGGGGAAAGCGTTACATCATACGCAATAAGTAAAATTAAAACCCTTTTCCTCCCTGTCCCTCCCGATATATTTCCGTCTTACTCGTTTTGCTAGAAATTATTTCCCCTTTTTTTCGTAACTTTCTAGGGACTTTACCTTGGGATCAGTGCGACATCTCACATACATATTATTATATTGCCAATTTCACCCCCAGTGTCCTTTGGAAAGATGCCATATTATTATCCTAAGGTCAAACATATCTGTGTTTGGGTGATATTTATCGTGATGGGGTGGGACTTTATTAACACAGTCCCACGTGTGGTTAGCCCAGTACCCTGAGAACAAATTATAACATAATCAAATGTGACCACAGTCACAAGTGTGATTAGACAAAGGGCTTTTACATTGAAGTTCCATGCCAACAAATCGAGGGTACCGAAAATTCTCCTCTCTCTATTTTTTTTCAGCTTATCAAGATATAACACACGAACAGAACCGTCCAAGACCTGATGTTAATCATGAAATTGGATCTCTTTCAGGTAGTAACTTTGATCTTGCAAGGTATTTTAACAAGAACAATATAAAAAAAGAAGACCCCCCC
>NW_004797355.1:355976-357712 GCF_000002075.1 Aplysia californica | reverse complement strand
CCCAAATGAATAAACCGATAGCCCCCCCGAGCCCAGTTTAATGGAAATATGTCCGAAATGGTTAATGATCCGAAGAGGCAAACTGTGATAATGCCCATACAAACTGACTCCAAGAAGTAAAAGAAAGAACCTTTTCGTGAGAAACAAAACGTTGGCGAAAGTCCACCACGTCCTTGCTTTCGTAAAAAAAAATTGAATTAAATGGCCATTCCCATTATGTACAGCCTTGAACTGAGAAAAACAGGCTGATGCCATTAAGTTTATTCCCACCACTAGTCATCTTTAAAGGAAACTGTTATTTAGAAAAAGCCCCAGAAGTGGGAGTGAGACAAAAGGTGCATTCTGTACAAATACGTATGAATGTAACTATTGTTCATAAGATTGTTATCCTCTACAAAAAAACTGTAACTTTGTGGTCCTGTGGTAAATAGTTTTGGGAGCTGACGTTGGCTTCTGCGTTATTGGTGTTACTCACGGACATATCTCTTTACATGCCGATCTCTATAACATTGTACTTATTTCTAAACAAAATGTCACCAGCAAGGAACATTCAAACTGAAAATACCCTTTTCTTTCAGATACATCAAATATGTAAAAATTGCAAACTTCAGTTTTAAGCATTCCCTTCCGAATTGAGCTTCTTTGATTAGGGTAACTGGTATATCCAATTAATTATTTCCATCAAAATAATACTTTTACTGCACTCGCAACTGCCTACTAAGTTCTTACGAGCGTCCCATTCGAATTGAAAATTTTTTGTTAATATAGAGCTGAAAATATACTTACCGTCAATCAGAATGTTCGGGATCTAACGTCGTCAAGAACATAAAGCAACTTTAAATATATGTCGGAAAACCTTAATCCAGTGCTGCCAAAAGCTTTTAAAAAGTCAAAGAGAATGTTTGCTTGTTTACACGTTTTACAGATACAGTGCACCATAGACGCATCTCAGTTTCCGAATTCGGCTTTCAGCTGTATTTTGATATCGAGTATCACGGCACGAATTACAAATTATTTCGTTTCGACGAGGAGATATATAAACCACCTTTCTGATCTCTCTAAGTATCTAAAGTTCAAACGATTATTTACGGGAATTCAAAACGCAACTCTTCTCCTTCAACAATGTAGTCGTCAGCTGATCTTTCTGCACTATAAGATATCCGCCATAATTATTATGAGACATAAGATAATTGCTGTGAACAGAGTAGTACTGAAATTCTTGCAGAAAAAGTAGCCTACATTTAATTTATATGTTTGTATGTTTAAAACATTTCCCGCATTTGTGTGATTTTGTGTATTTGGTAACTTTTGTAAAATACTCTTTATTTGTATGTATCATGAACGTAATGACTATGTATGTATGCTTGTACGCAGTTGTATCAGAATGAAGGAAAAAGAACGTCTATTCACCTTAACCCTTTTGCATAAAAAAACCAAACCAAACAACCCCCCCCTCAAAAACAAAAACACCAAAAAAACAAAAAACAAATGTAAGCAAAACCAAACAAAAACAAAAACAGAAAAACCTATCCTGTCCACGATTAAACTTTAGAATCGTGTGTACTCTTGCTGATGTGATAAAATAAGTTGGGGGGGGGGGGTTAATAAATACAGAGAATATCACAGGGTCAGGATCTAATCATGCACGATCAGATAGGAAACTATGCCGATTAAACCCTCCGTTATCGATGTTCAAATATTATAGAATTGAACGTTGTAAATTGCTCTCTTTTCCC
>NW_004797355.1:353086-354650 GCF_000002075.1 Aplysia californica | reverse complement strand
GTCTGTTTATTTCCCTCTCTCGCGTGCGTGCTTACTTTCACTCCTACTCTGTTCTTCCCAGCCTCCTCCCCCAAGTTCTTTGTCTTTGTGGTGTACCACAGCCTCCACTCCCCTCCCCACTCCGCACTCTGTCGTCTATTCTCCTCTCCACACACTCTTTGCCCTCTTCCCTCATCCAATTGCCCTCTTTATCTCTCCATTTCCTCTTCTCTATCTATTTGCACAACGCCTCTCCTCTATCGATCATCGGGTAGATTTCGTGAAGTGTATTTGTCAGTAGGCAACGCTTGAAAGAAAGCGTCGATAGAATATAAGAGTGAAGGATGACGACAGCAAAACTAAGTTTCTGCTCTAGTTTCTGTTGCATTATGAACCCGGTGCTGTGCTGCCTCTGAAAGTTCTGTGTTAGTAAATTATTATGATCACGGTAGACGCTGTGGCAAATTATGTACTACTGTTGGTGTCGTTGTTGTCTCTGACTTTGCTAAAGTAAGAGGTTTTTTTACGGTACTTGCAAAACAAATAAGTCGTATAAGTGCCGAAAATAAGAGGTATAACAAGTGAGTAACAAACACTGAAAAGAAGCAGGAGTAAAGATAAGGATGATAGATGTTTGATATGAAAGAAGAAGTCTTTCTTACCATGGGTGGCAGAATGAGGATGTGTTTGTCCTGGTCGTTGGTATTTAGTTTAGTTTTAATAAGAATGTTTTTTTCCGGTACTTGCAACGCAAATAAATCATATAATATATGTCTTACTAAAAAAAAAAGTACGAAGAAAAGAAGAAGGAGATGCAGGAATGAAAGGGGCTGCACCACAGAATAGCTACCGACAATCCACCTTTTGACATGATATCATAGAATGAAACGCCACGGAATAGCTACTAAAATCTACCACGGAGTAGCTACTTTTGCTACTACTATATTATTGTAGAATCGATACTCATGTGGAGAACTGAAGTGAAGACAAGTTTTCACAACTATTGTAACCCCGAAGGTCGTAGGCCACTCAGATTCTCGGATTCCTGGGAAGCATATACTGCAACCAGCCAATTAGGCCCAGAAACATTAACAAACTTACACGATTTGTTTTCTGTCTATAGTCAATTACCCATTCCCACCTCGGTAAAGTAAAGAGACTTCGTATAAAGTACCATTTCCAAAAACATACCGTCAGGCCTTTAACACGATTTGAATTCATTACGTTTAACCTGTGAGCTCGACAGCCTAAACCACTGGACAACCGACGTCATAGAGGACTCCGCATATCACTGTAAACCGTTGTTCTTAATAAGTGCAACAGCTATTGTTTCCATATGACAGCCAGCAGCCAAGCCATAAACCAACTTGTAATAATGACAACATCGGCATTTACACGTCCCGTGCTGATTAATTAATATTATTAATCTATCTCCAATCTTGTTTTTGGAATAAAAAGGCGACTGTAAGCCACATATGTTCTGTGTCAGTGCTGTAATGACTAGGTCATTGTAACAAGACAAACACATTCGCACACACGTTTGTACACATACACGTACATGCACACACACACACACACACACACA
>NW_004797355.1:345853-350182 GCF_000002075.1 Aplysia californica | reverse complement strand
TACACACACACACACACACACACACACACACACACACACACACACTCACGCGAAGGAGTGTTGCGCATTCACATCAGCGGCAGTTTTTTATTTTATTTCCGAAATAGGTTCCGTCAACATCTCCTTTCACGCTTTTATGCTTTATTGTCAACTACTTTTTTTTCTTTTTGACGCTGGACGTTTAACCTGTTTCTGAACCTACTTCCCCACTAACCTTTTCATTCCATCATCCCCCTTTGCTTCCAACCGTCCTCACCCCCTCGTTCCCAGCACCACCGAACGAGAACAACAACAACAACAAAAACAACAACAGCAAGAAAGGTAAACTTAGTAACAGAACAACACGTCATCACCAAGAGCCGGAAAATACACTCCACGTCCTGGTTAAAAAACATGACGTGTTTTGTAAACATTTACTTCTCTGTTGTTTTTTCGGTTTTTGGGTTAAGTGGGGGAGTTTTTCACATGGATTTAGTTATCGACGAGTTGCCTCCTCCTCCTCCTGCTACAGGCACGAAACAAAGCCAAAATGTTACAGCTTCGTGAGGAAATCAAGCGCTCGTCAAAATAATGAAATTGAAGATTTTGGCATTTTCCCGCTGGTTTTCCAATTTCTACCGAATTTTTGTGTTTTGGCTCCACACCTTTAATGTTCCAAAAAGCAAACAACAACACATTCCTGGGTGTGTTTTATTGAAAAACGTTGATTAAAGGAACATACAAAAAATTGTAAATTTCTGTTTACAAAGGCTCTTGAGTTATGGAAGTAATCAAACTTTGTCCGTCATTTTTAAGCTTATTTTATCTATGAAACTAAAAGACCCCCATATCCTTCATTTGCAAACAACTCGACTTGTTTTCAAGATAGAACGCTATTATTTTCATGAAAATATAAGCAAATGAACCAGCTTTAAGAAGATACAATTAAATCCACATTCCCAGCATCCCCCCCCCCCAAATAAATAAAATAAGACAGACGAGAGCCTGATTCCACCCCGTCGTGTCACAAATGTTGGAGCTTCGACATTTCAGAGATGTAATCCCGTACTAGCGCACCGCTCCTGTTTCAAATGTCAGAGCGAAATACCGCCAACTTAGAGAGAAAATAGAGACCTCATTACTTCTTACGTCATCGGTACAAATCGATAATTGCGGAATGTGAACTGAATGTCTAAGCGTTGGTTTTGATTCTTTATTCGCTTTATAATAATAGCCCACTCTGTATTTTTTCCCGAATCAACTAATTCGATATCATGATTGCATTTCTGAAAAACGGTATAGTCAACTAACGGTAAATGTCGTAAATGGTTGTTGATCACAGTTTGTAAACTGAGGTAGTCATGAATGACATTTAAGGACGAATGGTTAAGTGTGCGAATGTGACATCAGTGTTTGCACAATGTATCTCTAGTCAACGGAAAACAAGTAGATTATAGATTGATTAATTGTGTTTTGAGCATTGAAGTAGTCGCAGAACATGTAGGAGCCCAGAGGGTAACATACTCATTCACCTACACATATGTACTTACATACACATGCACACACACAACATGCAAACACACCCACACACACAACATACAAACACGCCCCCCCCCCAAACACACTCATATATACTCACAAGCACACACTCACGCACACAGACGCGCACACACACACACATACACACACACAGACACACACACTCACACACTCACACACACATGCACACACATAAAAGTGTAAACACAGACACAAAGCCCCAAGGTACACTCACTCACTCGCACATCAGCGTGAGCAGGCAGCTTGTCCTTTGTTTTCGGGCACAGAGAGTATTAGGGCATCAAGCAGTAAAAAAGAAAGAAAGAAAAAAAATAAAAAATTCCTGCAAATAAATTCGCTCCAACAAGAAAGTCCTTAATTTTATTTTCACGATCAAAGATTTAAAAAGCAGTGGGTATATTAATTTTTAAATCTTGCTTAAAAGTCGCCTTTGGTTTGATTCAATTTTGATTTGGATAAACAATAGACTGATTTTTATGATTTCGGCCCGATCGACTTATCTGGTTTAATGCAAACTTGTCATTTGGCATACTCTGACACTTCGATCTATCTTTTTCCCGGCTCCTCAACGTCTATATTTGAATAGTCATGCCCTACTAACACACTTTGAATCTTGTGCTAAAACCTACACTCTAATACTATAGTATAGGGACGCCTGGGCCTTGTGCCACGAGTGAAGAGCACGGGGTTTCTGTTTGACAAACGGTATTAAGTACGCAAAGAGCTTATATTATCAAGGGAACTTAAAGTAGAGATATTTATTCACGCATAACCTGGGGAGAGAGTGTAGAAAGGTGACCAGGAAAATGGCGTTCGCCTTCGTTTCGCACGAACTATTCTCTTCCGATTAGTATGCTTCGTCAGCAATCGACTTTTTTCAGGGGCGATTTGAAATGGAAATTAATTCTCTTCCTCAGGAACCCAGACAATGCAAAACAAGAAATCAGCACACGCTCATTGTGCAGAGCTATTTTGGGAAGTCTCTGAAAAGATCTTTGAGTACTAGCAGATGAGATTTTGTTTTCAATCATCGCACTTAAAAAACAAAACAAAACAAAGCAACAAAAACATCTCACCATACATCTTTACTTTGGTTATAAGCTAGGCTCTGTAGTTTTAATTGATGTAAAATCATTTTCCAGCCTTAAAACCTATATTTGAAGAGTTCAGGATTTTGGTTATTTAAACTGATCTAAAAAATAAAATAATGTTAATAAAAGAGGGGGTAGGGGAAAGACCAGGGTCAGATCTATCGGGTACATGACGCAGATAGGATGAGAGACTTATGACGTCTCTTTTACGCTATAGAGTAGCGTTTTTCAACATTTTGGTACCTAGCGCTCAATCTTGCCAACTTAACAAGGCTAACATTTTCGTACCACCCACTTACATGTAATTCCAAGGGGGGGGGGGGTTAACTACATAACTACATGTAAAACCTGTCACTACCCGGGTGATCTTCACAGCCCACCGAAATGGTCAAATCGCCCACTTGTGGTTGTTAACGTTCAGGTTTGCAAGCAGTGCTGTATAGCAAAGCACACTATACACAATCAAACTGCTCTAACGGCCACCTGTTCCAAAAAATCACCTGTACAAATGACAACTTCCTACCCTCCCCCCTCCTTGTTTTTCATGTATCAAACTGACGCTGTTGAAGCTATCCACCTTTCTAAGACAACCATTTTCCTGCTCAATAATGGACGTCCGTTTTGGACAATTTCAACTGCAATATGGTTCATCAAGTAAAAAGTAAAGTCTCCACGACAGTCCATACAAAGTATTTTATATGTGGCCATCGACGTTGCTAAGCCGGTCTATATTTCTCTTCTTAAATAAACATTAGTTCTTTCAAAACAATCCTTGCGCCTGCTCTTTGAGTGCAAGATAAGTCACTCTATGGCATCGCACATTTTTTCTCGTCAATCTGATCTGAACTTCCGTACAGTGTCTTCATGAACATACATATTCAGTCTTAAGAACTTTTTTTTAATGGGCGCCATCTTCAGAAAATGACGTGGGTAAACAGCATGTTACCTTTGGTATTTCAATTTTTCTGGGCAAAGAACGAGGATAGAGCAATATCTCAAAGCAACGTCCTTAGAATGCATCGCTTAGCTGTGATTTCCCCATAATTGAGGTTTTCCAAACTAGGATTTTGTTAGATTTCCTCCTTTTGCTTTTTAAAAGATCTTTTTCTCTGTTGTTTTTCATTTTTACTTTGTTCTGTTTTGTTTTGCTTGGGGAAGAGGGGGGGGGGGAGTGAATGTCTTCAAAGCCGTTATAGTGGACACAACATTTCTGGGCTGGCCATGTTGTAAAAATGCCGTATTTCAGAATCACAAAGGCAGTATTCTATTCTGAAATGTCTCCAGGGAAGCGTTCAGTTAGCGCACCACAATAAAAGCGCAACAAAGGCACACTTAAAGAATGTCACTAAAGGACTTCAACATAAATCCTCCTACATGGGAGAGCCTAATTGTTGACAGACCTACTTGGAGAGCAGCAGTCAAAGTGTGCAGCAAGTTATACAAGGCTTCACGAATTAAGAATGGTGAAGCCAAACGAGAACCCTAAAGCTGTGCACGCCCACAAGTAGGAATGAATCTTTTAAAAGCTCAAAATGTGGCAAACAGGTCTCCTCCAGACATTGGCCACTGCAAAAGCTACAAGTCATCCTATCTTCTGTTTCGCTTAATTAAGATAAATTCTCTCCTCTGTATAATATGATTTGGTCATCGTTAGACATTGACGGACGTACTTTTAATAATAATAATAATAATGATAATA
>NW_004797355.1:344751-345627 GCF_000002075.1 Aplysia californica | reverse complement strand
CAAAGGGAGGGGGGGGGGTAGGTATTTCTTAAGTAGTACCTGGCCCATGCGGGAAAAAATCAGCAAGAAGAGAAAGAGAGAGGGACAGAAGACAAACTAGCCCAAGGACGAAAAAAAAGCAGTTTACACTACACCTGACGCCTGAAGGGATGTGACGTATGACTGGCACCCCACAGACTGGGAATTAGAGCCCCACCCCCTTCCTTAGGCGGGGCAGGTTGCTATTTATATCCCGCTGCCCTCTTGGGGCTGAGGGTTCTACTAGGTCCATCACTGTCATCAAAGTGGGGAAAGATCTTCTGAAGAAATCGGTTTATGGAGGGCGTCTGAGTACAAACGGATAAATGTCCGCAGGCGTGGTGGAGGTGGTCTTTTCTCGAGGGAGGTCAATGATGGAAGAAACACAGTCGGGGGAAGTTAATGATAATATAATATATCTGTTCTTCCATTGCTTTTAATTATTGTCCTAGAATCTAAGTTCATACCTTACCATGCTACGCCTTAGATACAGAAATGTGCAGGGTAGATGGAGATATATTTATTATTTAAAACAACTAAAAACAAGGTCGGGGGCTCTCGTGGCCTAGAGGTTAAGGTGTTGGCCGCTCATTCCAAAGGTCCCGGGTTCGAATCCGGGTAGCGACCGAAAAATTTTCTTCTCTAAATTTGTCTCCTTTTACCTCATTTCCTGATCTCTAGCAATATTCTGTCGTCTGCTTCCGTCTCCTCTTTCTGCCCCCACCCCCTCACCTCCTTTGCCCCTTCCTTTGGGCTCCTAATTCTTTCTTCAGCCTTTCTACTGCTACTCCTTCGCTTCTTCTTACTGCTGTCTTTCAGTCACACCCCTGGTCTTCTGGTAGGAAAGATCTACACCTA
>NW_004797355.1:341858-343247 GCF_000002075.1 Aplysia californica | reverse complement strand
ATATATATATATATATATATACCCGCACTTAAATGCTTCACTTTCGTTTACAGAAGACTTTAGTTCGATTTCCATGTCGGGGAAACTTTTCAAGCATCTCGCTCTTTCTGCTGGCACCCAGTATCCCTCTCAACCAGGGTCGACCCGGCCTCATTAATCATAATATTATACATTGTGTCGATGGGGGAGTGAAACATATACACCCAATAAGTTTACATGTCAAAACATATTATATATATAAACCCATAAAGTACACACATACTTACGTTTTTACCCACGCATGCTCGCAGAAACTCATAGGCTTAATCGATTAGACTCCCTACAACAACCCTCTTTTCCCCCGTTCTAACCCCTGATCTCAAAACTTTTGCGACAAATTATACGCTCTTGTAACGTTTTTGTCATTTTTCGGGATACCAAGGTGACCTTTTTTCCATATTATGTTATTTGTGTTCAGAGAAGTTCTGTTTGTTATATCAGTTTTCTTCCGGGTAAAATTGATTACTACTTAATATTGAAACGAATCTGTACACTCAGGGAATTATAGATCACATACATATTAAAAAACTTCTATCCTTCTCATAATGTGAATGATTTGTTAGGTTTTCTTTTGGAGAAGATCTTTTTAATGATATGAATAGGCTGTTGAAAATAGCTAAGCAATATAGAATTATGCCTCCTTATTAGATTTTTATTCTGTTAAATGAACTGCTCTAAACAAATTATTAGGGAGTGCCAGAATGTTAAATTCCTTTAGCAAGGAGCCTTACCTTTCAAAATGTCGGTGTTTTACGTCCACATTGACACCATTTAGATTTTTTGGCAAACCAAGGCGAGGAGGCTAAATTCTTGTTTAACTCTTTTATTTACATAACTTGTAACTACGAAATGCTTAGTATATAACGAACATCTAAATTTTAAAAAACGTGAAAAGAAAGAGAAAAACTATTGTTGAAAAGGCTTTAAAAATTGTACAGTCAGTAACAGAAACAGAAATTAGACAAAAAACTCCACTAGATTCCCTGAATGAATAAAATGAAAACATCAGCTTAAACAAAAATATTCATAAATAAATATGCAGCGAGGAAACTTACAACAAGACAGAAACAGATCATGTAAAGAGCACATCATAATGATATATCAAAGGTGTTTATTTAATTGACAACACCTGCCAAAACGCTCCTTCTTTATAAAAAAATTATCTCTCAGGACGAGACGAGGGTACGCCCCTGCACATTACCTCGGTCTTCTGCCATTCTGTTGGATTGGCCTTCACCCTATTCTCAAGGATGCAATTATTTCTTGAGAAGGATGCGACCCCAATCCTCTATTCTCGTGCCGGATGATGACAGCAGCCACAGGTAGTGGGACCAGCTGAGAGAGAGAGAG
>NW_004797355.1:338859-340065 GCF_000002075.1 Aplysia californica | reverse complement strand
CCCCCCCTCCTTCCACGCAAAAATAATCCAAACCAGAAAAGGGACCAATAAAATGTGAAGGTCTTACAAAAAATAGACTACATAATATTAGAACTACTGCAAACAAAACTCAGAGAATTAATCTTATAGAATGTATAGCCATATAAGGACAATGGGAAACGAAGGAATGTTGAGACAGTATTGTGTTTTTTTATTACGTAAGAAAAACCGCATTACCCATGTGTCACGAAGAAATAAAACAGGCACCAACAATTGGACGTCCATCCCAGGACACGCCCTGGAAGAGGATAAAGCCATCCTGATTATCCCCCCTTTACGACCTATTTCAGGATGACTAATATAATGACCTCTTGCAGAAATGTCGCTTAGGACCCGGATGAGATTTGTCTGTCACGTGAGAGAAAGAATAATAAGGCGGGGTGGGGTGGGGTTTAGGGGGGGGGGGGTGTTTTTGCCAACTTATAGAATCTCATTCCATAGACATTTATCCAAGGGCGTCATCAGAGAGTTAATGTGAAAGTTTTTTCTGTTCGTTTAAAAAAAAATGTTTTCCTTCTGTGTGTCAATCTCCAACACACCCTGTTCCTTTTCCCTTCACAATACATAGTACATCTCAAACTCTACAACCCCTTTTTACTGTATGTGCCTCTGTCATTTCTGCATTTACTGTACGTTTTCTGTTGACCTATCTGTTTGGCATCGTCGCTTTATCGGTATGTCCTTCTGTATTTCTCTGTTATCGGTCTATCTGAGTGCCTTTTTTCTCTCTGCCCCTTCCTTACATACTCCCTACTTCTTTGCCATTCCCCAAAGTTAGTCCACGTATGTACATTTGTTTGAAACGTAAAGAGGGATAGTCTGCAGTGAATTTTCCGCTTCCATTCTAAATCATAATTCAAAAGTTACTACGCAGTTGGTTAAAAGAACAGAGAAGACACATAGGCTAAGGGTTCCAATCTAAGTTGTTTGCGAATATTCCTACCTCTTCCTGACATCTGTCTTTCTCTCCACGTCTCTTGACCTGATTAAAGACCAAGAGATAAGCCTTCGATATGACCTACATTATTTATTTCTTACGGGAAATTACCTTTGCTGTCTTATATTGATTTATTCCACTTATCCCACCCCTCGCTCTCTCTCTCTCTCAACTTTATCTATCTATCTATCTATCTATCTATCTATCTATCTGTCTATCTATCTATCTAT
>NW_004797355.1:335991-337834 GCF_000002075.1 Aplysia californica | reverse complement strand
GGGGGGGGTTGGAGGACGAAGAAAAGAAAAATTGATTTATCCGAAGTGAATAACTTAGGGTATTATTATCTTTCCTGAGGCAGAGACGTGCCTTTTGCGAGCATGAACACTATTGCTATGTTTTACATCGATAACCGCATACAGGGAGAAACTGTCACCAGTCTCCATGGTTTGATTGAAACTCGAAGTGCCAATCCAATGACACATTGTCGATGGCTGTCTGTCGCAATCCTCCTTTATGCCTGTGATGATCAATTCTGAGCAAAAGAAAGCAAAACAGTTTCTTGAAATATCATTTGTAGCATGAGTTTTCTCGCTTTTCACCCTACCCCTCCAAGTGAGAATGGTTTTTATCATATCGTTTTAGTAACATAACATCGGTGTGCGCTTTAATTTAACAAAAACAACAATAATAATAGGCCTAAAAAATAATAACAACAAAAACGACAGCAACAGCAACAAAAGGCAAGAACTTAACGGGGCTCTTTCGCGACAGAGAGGATTGACATGTCATTATGTAATCGTGGTTTTGAGTGAGTATTAAACATTTCTGTTTTGGTTTATGAACTGACTCCATGTTGAGTTTCTACAATACAAAAAGCCCCTCCCCCTCTCTCTCTCTCTCTCTTTCTCTCCCCCTCTCTCTCTTTCTCTCTCTCTCTCTGACTCTATCTCTCTGTCTTAGAGGCAGACAGTTTTTTTCCCATAAAGACAGGAAAATCCATATCCAGTTCAGGAGAGCGCAATAAAAATGGACAGAAAGAGTAAGACTGGGATAGAGAGATAGAGAGAAAAAGAGAGACCGAAAAAGAGAGAGAGAGAGAGAGACAGAAAGAAAGAGAGAGAAATAGAAAGAACGAGAGAGACAGAAAGACAGAACAAAGAACGAAAGGAGGAGGAGGATGAGGAGGAGGGGGAGGAGGAGGAGGAAGATAGAGAGAGAGATAAAGGGAGAGAGAGACAGAAAAAGAACGAATGGATGAGAAGGGGGAGGATTGGGAGGGGGAGGAGGAGGAGAAGGAGGAGGAGGAGGGGGGAGAAAGAGAGAGCGAGAGAGAAGAGAGAGAGAGAAAGAGAGAAAGAAAGGCAGAGAAAGAAAGAAAGAGGCAGAAAAAAAAGACACAGAAAAATATAGAGATTAGTACTCATGGAAGATCTTTTAGTGCCCAGTGAACGTTAACAGCTTTATCTGCAACGCAGCACATTTAATATCCATCTTTGTTATTTGATACTTTATGCGAACACAACAGGGCGGCTTTTATTGCTCCTCCCCAACAGGTACTTTCTTCCTTGACACCGTCCTCTTTTGAACTGATCCGGGGAATTAGCTTCTTAAACAGATGAGTCAGCGCTGATTCTGGAAAACAAGCCCGGGTCGTGGGCGTAGACTGGTGGTATCAAATAGTTCTTTGTTTCTTCTTAGAACAGGGAAAGAAGAAAGACCGTTTCTGTTTCGTATTGAGCTGTTTGCTGTCGGTCGCCAATCCAAATGAATACAAGGACAATGGTGAAGAAATCGAAGCTAATGTGCGTAGGTGATGTAGAAAAAAAAAACCCTTTAAAAACCCAACAACACTATAACAGTAACCAAAAAAAAAAGCAACCCCCCCCCCCAAACAAACCTACTTGAATTTTACGCCAACGCGATGCACAGATTATAGTTGAAGCACCTTTGTTGACAGACATGATAATTATGGGAAAATATAAAGGTAAAATTTTATAGCAGACATATCAGCTTTAGGTTGTTTCCAAGTTTGTGTTTGATGGAGTATTAATTTTGGATATTATGACATGGTCAAAACATTTCAGTCAGCTCAAGCATCATGATTATTATTATTATTAT
>NW_004797355.1:330568-331731 GCF_000002075.1 Aplysia californica | reverse complement strand
TGTCTGTCTGTCTGTCTGTCTGTCTGTCTGTCTGTCTGTCTGTCTCTCTCTCTCTCTCTCTCTCTCTCTCTCTCTCTTTCTTTTTTTCTCACACATAAAAAACATACATCGCACAAAAACACACTTACGAAACCTCGGGAAAAAAATCAATAAGGCCCAATGCTGGTTGAAACAAAATAGGACAAGAATTCTATATCTCTTCAAAGATTGATTAACTTCGCGCAAAGTCTTGTGTCACAACAGGCATTAAAATAAGTTGGAACAACTGACCAGAGTAATTTCCGTCATCGTTTTAATTTCTACTCATTTTACCAGACATTTCTTTCTATACCCACTACTACTAGTGTCTTCGCACACGACGTCATGATGACCTAGAATTTGTGACTCCACAGAGAGAGGAGACACCTGAGAAATAATGAGAAGTGAGCATTCTAGGTCAAGAAAGTTCCTAATAAGGCAAGGGGAGAAAAAGGGGGCGGGAAGGTGGATGGGAGTGGCGATGGAGGGGAATGGGGGTTTTGGGGGGAGTCTACTATTTATGTTGCTATAAAGAGACCAGGTGCTTGGTATCTTTTAACAATGGCACACTTCAGCGAATGACTTTACGCTGGAACTTGACAGAGATTGGTACAGGACAACGAACACAAAGGATACCAACTTTGTGAGCCGTGCATTGCTTGGTTACCATATGCATCCTGGTTACGTACACATCCGCTACATCCCAGTAAGTTGCTCTGCTGTTATAGAGTGAAATTTGTTCTTTACCGTTGATTCAGGGTCTGATGATCCAGCTTAGGATTTCAAATAAAAGAGTTGCCACATCAATATTTCGGGGACAAAAAAATGTTTTTCCAGCTGCATGTAAGCATTATCAGTATGGTAGAAGTAGCATATAGCAAGACAACAACCTCAAACACCGACTGGGTCCTCTGAACTCATGAATAGTTTAGTTATCAAACGCTTTGAAATGCAAATGATTGCTCTGGCCGGCATATGAAGAGAAGTTCATATTACTTGACAGCTGCACGTGAGCTACACCTCACGCGTGCCTTTTACTTGCTTGCTCAAGATTGTTATATCCAATGTCACTTTTTGACCAGAGTATGGTATTACTTTAAACACAGGGACTTCGATAAAAAAAATAGCCCACACTCTACCGACAA
>NW_004797355.1:328125-330234 GCF_000002075.1 Aplysia californica | reverse complement strand
AGCCAACCTAACAAAAACAAAACCAGCACCAAAGAAAACGAACATACAAAGCATCAACAAAATACAACGAAAAACCCCCCCCCCTGCAAAAAAAAGACACACTAAAAATTCGCAACAAAAACCCCAAAACAACAGAATTCCGAGAGCAAATCTATAACGGAACAACCAACAAAACAACAACAATATCAGTGACATACCCGTCTGTACACTCATGTCAGTTATTACCTTCCAATGCATTGTAACTCCCCGTATCGCACCCAGGTTTATTCTTCTTTAATAGGTTTCTCTTACGTCGTCAATCGCCAGTTTACGATATCCTTGCAGGTGCTTTTAATGGTAATTCGTATTTTAATACGGTCTTGAGTTACAGTGCGCGATTTCATAGTATAGGCATATCCCAGGCGCGCCACTTGCATTTAATTAAGTCAAGATATAGTATATAGAGTACTTTTAACTATCCAGAACACCTTTAATCTTGACAAAACGTCTTACTAAGCAAGATAAAAGACAGAAGAGACCAAAGAAAGCAGAGCCCCTTTAATTAACCAATTAATGATTCTTCCCCCGTATCCTCTCAACCTCATTGAAGAATTACTTGATATACCAATTCCTGAAGAAATATTTCATACTACGGTTGATTTTCCATCTGTCAGTCTCTTCGTATTTTGAAAGCATTGCTGAATAAAATTCTGAAGGATCTCAGAATAGAAAATCTGAAGTAGATGAACACTTATTGCTGTTTGAAGTTATGATGCCAAAGGTATTGTTTTCATTGTTGTGGTGACCAGACCCACGAGACAAGTTTAGACTGCTTTTCTGCTTATACACCGTTTTATGACACGTTGTGTGTTCTTGGTGGCACTGTCTATTAGAGTGCATTCATCATCACATCTTTGGGGCCAAAAAAGTCCGGAAAGTGAGCCTACCTCCACCCTAATAAAAAAAGAAAACGACAAAAAAAAAAAAAAGCTCCCTTTCAAATCCTAACATCTTTCTTCACCTGTTCAACTCTACGGTCAACGCAACTTTTATGGGGTTCTTGTCGTATTGACCTCGCAGAAGAAAGTGTCAAAGTGACTTTAATTTCAGAATGTGAGGTGGCACTGTGATAATATACTAAAACTGCGCAGTGTCAGTTTGTCTGGTGGCTCTTGCTGTTTGTAAGAATGTGCAGGTAACAACCAATTTTCGAAATCCTTATGGACATTGTAAGCTCCTTTGCAGCCATTAACATAAGCCATGCCTCAGCGCACATTCTTCTAATAGAAAATATAATAGAGGCAAAAGTCCATCACATAGACCTTTGACCCTAGAGTTCATTGGCACGGTGGTCAACGTTTTAAAACTTATTAATGGTTTTATGTCCAAGATTTGCTTTTGTATTCTAGTCATGTGATAAATCGTGCCGCGAGACACTGGAAAATCATAATTCAGCCTGGTCGCCATCTCGAAAGGGTCAAATGATGAAAAGATTGTATGAGAGACTCCAGAGAGGCTTAAGGCAGAGAGCTAACCCTTTGAGTATCTCCACAAATCACTCTTAGTTGATCGCTCTTCCGACTCGCCTTCTCCTCGACGGACTGAAATAAAATTCTAGTAACAAGACCTCCTGGCTTAGAATAGGCTTGACTGATCCGGTTTCGAGATAGGAAAAGAATAATTTTAAAGAGGTCGTCTATCTGAAGACCTTTGGTGGACGGCCACTGGAGGTTATCTCGTATTATGGTTCACAAAGCAAGACACCGATTTATTTTAACCTGCAGCTACCCTTCCTGCCTTTGGCAAAGCTCAGGATTTGTGCCTTTCATAGCGCGCGTTATCGAACGTACTTCTGCATATGTCAGCCCACACAACGCGGACCGCTTCAATAAGTACACACAGAATCACTCCGGCGGATCTCACTTCAGTGATCTGAAACTTGATGTTTTTATGTCTCCATGTATTAAAAACTATATTATGTGTTTGTGTGTATGTGTCTCTCTATTTATGTCTCCCCCAACCCTCTCTTTCTCTCTATTCCTCTCTCTCCCTCCTGCTCTATTTCTCTCTTCTCTTTCTCTCTGTGCGTGAGCATGTGCGTGTTTGTGTGTGAGTGGAAGGGGGGGGGGT
>NW_004797355.1:323963-325342 GCF_000002075.1 Aplysia californica | reverse complement strand
TCTCTCTCTCTCTCTCTCTCTCTCTCTCTCTCTGTCCCTTCCACGACACTTGACTGTGAACCCTTATGTTTTGAAAATTTAATTCTATTTTTATTAGAACAACCCTTTTTTGCTTACACTGCAAAACGTTTTCGAACATTCTCAGCAGATAGTGGTTTTCGGTATTGCCATTTTTAGGGCATCCCACAAAACACACGAAAATGTTTTGCTGAAAAGACTACTACTACTACTATGTCTTGTACTGCTGGCTGCTGTATCTATTATTTCTAAATTTATGAGACCCTTTTATCACTTGACTTGCTCATTCTTTTTACATATAGATATCTAAGTGCGAGTGCACTGCACCTTTTTAACATTGGAAATTGCCGTTGTTCATACATACTGTATTCTCAGCAGATATGTTTTTAAAACGTTGCTCACAAGATCATAATAATTTCCTATTCTCAATTATTATTTTCTATCAATGACGGTTCCGTGACCCATCCGAACCGATCCTACAGGTCAAACTTGTCCAATGACGGTCTACCTTACTTCCGACATTTTGAATATTGAGCGTCTTCACTCCTCAAGGCTGCAGTAGAGAAGAGCGACTCTGATGTCATCGTCTGATGAAATCGAATACGGCTCGACGACCAGACGAGATAAATTGTATTTCATCTCGATTTTCGATAACTAGAACCAAAGATTGTACAAAATATCTGTACTAGAACTCACCATGAAGTTATTTTTTCCTTCTTTCTCGAAACATAAGAGAGATGACCTTCAATGTCCAAGATATCCTCTGCATCTGAATAATGTAAAGTCAGATCAATAGCTTTTTACTTTCTTTGTTCGCCCTATCGGTCTTCCCCTCTATACATTGATATGAAATATGACAGCTGGATATGATAAGTGCCGGTTATTCATCACATGTACGTCGATCTGAAAACATCAAAGACCAGCATTATGGAAATGAGCCTGCTTCTATAGATCGGACAACGATAGAACATAATGGAGCCGACACTCGATCAAAAAGCGTTTTGTAGACGAACTGCTGGGGCTGACGTTAATGACTTTTTTGCAGAGGTCTCAGTTATTTCTGTGAGCGGTGTCATTGTCTCTGGCCTGTGCCTGAAATAGAGTCTACATGGTTTGTTTTGTTGTTTTTTTAAACAGAGTGTTTACAGATTAATATATTTTAAAAAATGGTTTGAAAGGTTTAACACTCTTTTTGTGTTTTAAATAGCTTTGTATAGAAAGCCAAAAAAATTGTAATGTATTAAAAGATAGATCTATATGTCGAATGAGCTATCGTTCAACAGATAAAGAGATAGATAGATAGATAGATAGATAGATAGATAGATAGATAGATAGATAGATAGATAGATAGATAGATAGAT
>NW_004797355.1:318155-323863 GCF_000002075.1 Aplysia californica | reverse complement strand
AAGTCAGTTAGAAGTTTTTGTTGCTTTATAACTTAAAGACGACTATCGAAATGCTATAAATGTGTGTGTGTGTGTGTGTGTGTGTGTGTGTGTGTGTGTGTGTGTGTGTGTGTGTGTGTGTGTGTGTGTGTGTGTGTGTGTATGTTAGAGTTCCTTCTCACACATTAAAACTACATGCAGTTTAAGTTTAAGAGACTTACGGCCCATTCGGTGCGACTTAGCAAAGTTGGTTGAGAGTCTTGAAACATACTCGAGTGACGCACGTTAAATGATAACTTTTCATAGATTTAAAGCAGTGATCTATCACAGTGTTGCACCCAGCTTTGGTAAAATGTATGTTTAAAACGTCCTTTGGGACCTTCAAAAGTGCATTTTTTCTCTGAAGGTATTCTCACTTTATAAAATAAGCTTGCCTCCGAAGAAATCGAACTGCAGTCTTTTGAGGGTGAGTTGAGACTAACCTTTACACGATATGATTTTATTGATTATTTATGTCACAATTAATGTTTTCATCAATGTGCATGTCTGTTGATTAAACCGTTACTTCCTTAACTGAATAGCATTTTACACAATAACCTCATGGCATTTTAAAATAAATATCGATATTTCAAGGTTGTCTTTTCATCTCCACAGCTGAACACTCTAGTTATTTCCCCTTTTATCTCGAATGCTAACATTACTGACAAGCAATTTCTTTATTACCGTTCTGAAAAGAAATTAAGAAAACATGAAATAAAACGAAACAAAGAAGCGCAGGTCCCGTGAGTAAGGCCGATATTTAGGCCCAGTTTAGCACGTTGCATGTATCAAGCTATCAGGCCCGTTTATCAGGAGACCAAGATCAAAGCAAGCCCGTTTAATATACGCCACTTTACCGGACATACTCTCAGAGATATGGCCTTTTGCTCCAGCAGTACAAAACCAGCCACGATCGCTGAGGTGTGACGTAAATGCAGAAAGACTACAAGATAAATCACTCCCAGCTCAGTTGTTTGCGCCAGAATAAAGGCAACCTGGTTTGCCAAAGCTCGGAGAACCTACAATACGTAGCCTGTAAAGGCGTAGGAATTCTATGGGCCGCATGCATGAAAACGATAAACATCAATGTTTAATATAAGTTGAGAATGGATTTCCATAAAGGCCAACTGAAATAGAGCTAGTCGTTTAATAAGGAACACAATTTTTTCGCATTCATGTGGTACAAGTCATTTAATAAGATTGAAATTCATAGCCAGCTGATTTTTATAGACCCCCTCCCCCACCCCGGCAACATACACACATCACCACTTATCTTAAATTGCCTTTTCTATTTTGCCTCAAGAAGTTTCGTATGGTTGCTGGCTGAATAAAAGTGCAAGGGTGGAGTTCTAAATAATGGAAAAATCATTGAACTCAATTATAGGTGAACTTTTGTGATTGCATACCTACAAGAGGCGCGCATATTCGAGTGGAAATCAAACCGCCTGCTAGAATTTGTGGTTAAACGTGATCAGGTTGAAACTGCCGCTATCGCATTCATAGAGCTGTGAAGGAGCAACAGTCTGTCCAAAGTATCGTAAATAAAGATAGAAAATAGCCATGGCAACATCTCACAAACGACAACTGCTTCAGCCCAAGGGGACACATCGATATAACAATTTCCATAGGAGTATAGCGTTTAGAATATATATATGAGAACACACGGGGATAGTTGTAATAAAAAATACAACACCTGAGTGATAGAAAATAAGTTGTCAGGAGGCTTTTTCACTTGTCGCCCTCAGGGCCCTCAGGAGAGCAATCACAGTGTTTGTTTTTTCTACGCTATAATAATATGCTGCCTAGCTTTTATGAAATTGGTTTCTATTCTAGTCAAATTTGCTGAACCCTGAAAACGCATTTCGAAATGATCAATAGGTGTATATTAAGCCGTTGATAATACAAACGACACTCTCTTCCCTAGAGACTTCAGCAAACGGATTTGAATTAATAGTGGTTAGAGTCATATCTGCGCCTTGAATTGCCCCTTGTATGGAAATTTAATGACCAAACAACCCCCCCCCCAAAAAAAAAAAACAACAACAAAACAACAACAACCCAACAACAACAACAAAAAACAACAACAACAACAAAAAACAAAAACCAACCCAACAAACAACCCAACAACAAACAAAAAAACAACAACCCACCAAACAAACAAACAAACTTGCAAAACATCTGATTGGTGAACTGAAATAACCAGAAAAACCCCCAGTACTAACTGTATGTCAGTTAAAAAAGCACATCTATAACATTGTCAGTTTTCATCCCTGGACAACGAGGTATGCACAATGCGGTGTTTTATTCGTAACTAAATCAAATATCCCCCGGTCTTCTCGCTTCTCTCTCCTGCATGAGCAAGCTAGAAACAATCTATGCCGGTTCGTGCCACTCCCTTTCTTCTGATCAATAGTTACATTTATTGTAACACGACATACAACCGAGCACGGTTCACTAGGTTAATTTCTTGACCTAAATACTCAGCGGTATGTAAGGACAATAATTAGCAACATTTCCAATATATATTTTATACATCATGTATTATGATAATATTCGTGAGCTGCCAATGGCCTTTTTAGGGCGGTGTAAATCGAAGGGCAACCTTCGGATGCTGAGCTAATTGTACGCTCTGGGGGATGCCTTGATTATATCATCCTCACACAGCTATGCCGAAAGAAAAGATGTTAATGATCCTTGCTCCAAACCGCAGGCTGTGATCGATGGCACATGTCGCGGTTTCCTCCTTCCTGGTTCGTATATTAAATGATAAATTGGGCAAGGACAATGTGTTGATATTATAATAAAGGCATTTCTTTCGTGGTTACTGCCTTTTTGGGCGCCACAGCATGTCTCACAGCCACATTTATGAATAGATATAAGCTCACAATGAAATGCTGGTTTCTGTTTTACGATCCACGTGAACAAAAAAACAACAAACGCAATCCCCAGAAAAGGAAGTTTTACTGGATTCGATGCAAAGGCGTATAAAATGGCGAACTTACAGGTCAATGTAAATCATACCATGTACACAATCCCATACCCTTCTAAATATTCACACACAAATCGCATTGTGTGGATAGTTGAGAGTATGAGCATAGTTTTATTATCATATTATATTATTAACTAACTTTATGGCCAACTGAGAAGACGGTTTGAACCAAAGCCATGTTTGAATTTTTTTTTTTTTATTAGACTGGATTGTTTCTTCCAAATTGAGAATCACAGCATAGGCGGTCGCGAAGGTAAATTGTCCCTCCCCCCCCTCCCCCAACCACAGACAAAAAAAAAGCTGACCCTGATAGCAGTTCTCATCCAACTCATCCATATGAGTTCGAAAGCTTATTGTTTTTCAAAGTAATCTTTTCTGCCCGACATTCTGCCCCATGACGGAGTCAAAGTGCCCTGCTTCTATTAAAAAACAACAAACACGTTTAAGCCTAGATCTAGCTATATAACCTCAAACCCATCAAACCTGACAAGCGTATTTTTTGGCAGGTATATATTTGCTCAAAAATGTGTTCAATCCCCAATGAAGCCTGTTTGTACAATACATGCAGTCTGTAGACAACAATGAACAAGGGATGGAAATCTAACCAGCGTCTGTGGTATATTATCTGTTAAATCTCTCCGGCTTGGCGCGTATGCAGTACCGTAGTAGTTCAATTACCGTCCTGGGGGATCCGTTTTGCGGGTATTGGCTGCTGTGTGGTTTGCCACTCAAGATCGTCCTGGACTGGGAGAGACGAAGCATCTCGCCTACTAAATGATCTAAATGAGATTGTTGTGTCACTGGGGGCGTAAAACGTTTCCACTGTTAAGTGTAAGACTACGCCATACGTCACTTTTCAAAAAATAAAAGCGAGACTAGAAATAAATACACAGGCCTGTTCCTTGCTATGATCTTGATGATGATGATGGTGAAGATGATGATGATCACGACATTGATCACTGTTGTATAGTACAAGTTGTAAAAAAAGAAAGTAGGGAAACTTTGGTGTTGTTAATAATTGTGCAGTATTATTTTTAAAAATCATGATGATGATTATTGTGTTTTCTTAATGCTAGTGTTTTACGTCTTCATCGACACATTCGGGAGACGGGCCTCGACACCTCATACCAGGACCAACTCAGGCTGAGGGTGATATACAACGTCTTAGTAGAAAGACAAAGATACTTTAGAAAAATTCTTCTCACAAGGGAATCGAACGCAGATCGTCTGCATGCGACGGCGAAGCGCCTACACGCTCCACCACAAACACCGGTAGGATAATGGTGAGGATGTAAATGCCATAGGAATTCTCAAAATGATAATGACAAAATCTTTACAAAACTCTCGACCACGCCCTGTAGCATACTACATTTTCTCAGATTCCGTTTAATCAATCATCTTTTCTTTCTAAATATTTACTCTAAAAAATAATAAAAACAAAATATTGTGTGACGAATGCAACGTAGCTAGCAATCGTTTTTTTTTTTAAAATCTTATTTTGGTTTCCATTGATGCTCTGTAGTAATTACATATGCATTAACTACTTACAGCAGCTATCATTTTCTCAAGATGTCAGGTTGGTGAATGGAAATGACAAGAATAATGATGATAATGGATTCCTTTTTTATGACACTTATTGCTGACGGAGTAGTGAATGCTATGTGTGTGTGTGTGTGTGTGTGTGTGTGTGTGTGTGTGTGTGTGTGTGTTTGTGTGTGTGTGTGCGTTATCTGTGTGAGTATTTGTGTATTTGTGAGAGAGAGTCTCGTATGTCGTGCGTGCAACCATATGCATGTGGGTGGATCTGTTGTGGGAGGATAGATTTAGAACCCTCAGGGTCAGTGACCGCCTGTCAGACTGTAAAAAGACTCAACATTTTGTTTTACTTTTCTATGAACTGTCGATAACCGTATTATCCTTAATATAACTCAGAGGAAGCAAGCAGCGAGTAAATGAACCATAACACAAGTACTTTCCTCCAGTCTCGTAACGTTAGTTCTCCGCTATGTACTGCTCTTTCATAAAAGGATACTTTTCCAGTATCTGGATTAATTTTGCTAGGCGCCTAACCACAAAACCACAGACGCGTTTCCCTGCCTTTGATTGTTGTTTTTGGATGGTTAGAAAACTTTATAATATCCAAACTGAAAAACTGCGGAGCTTGCCTACCCTAGAAAACTGCATCTGCCCTCGACGCTTAACGGCCACAGAGGATGAAAAAGTAGAAAGCATGGTGAGAAAACGTGAGAGAAACAACATACCGGTGGCCATTATACAGAGAACAAAGAAATTGTTTCTGTTTACACAAGAGCTTAACACGCTGCTAGAAGACATGACATGACCCGAGTAGGTCATTCCAAAGCGGACTCCAGATTTTGAAGGTTCGGGACACTATTTCTTTACTAAATGAGATCCTTGGTTGACAGATGGGTATGAAATAAAAGCTATGAAGTCGTAGAAAGTTCGGAAAAAAGGTGCCACCCTTCACCTGAACGGACGTGGGGCACTTCCCAGCAAGGGAAATACGCTTGCTGTTATTAGGACAGAGCACTATTTTTATTTCTTGACCCAATCAGGACCCAAAGTGACGGTTTTGTGAGAATATTCCAGACTCTTATTGCTCCCGAAGCAATACTAAGAAAAAGTCAGCACTATAAATGTGTGAGTGTGTGTGTGTGTGTGTGTGTGTGTGTATGTGTGT
>NW_004797355.1:316002-318055 GCF_000002075.1 Aplysia californica | reverse complement strand
TTATTATTATTTTTATTATTAAACACATTGATATAGTCATCTTCTCATAAATTCTTTCAGGGCTTAATCTGTTTTCTTTATTTTAAATACGCCTTTTGCAAAGTAATCAGTGTTTTGAAAAAAAAGTGACCTCAGATGTAATGCTCATCTTTGAAAGTAAGTACACTGAATGTTTCCGTTTGATGCTGCAAAACACTCTTTTGACTGCCATATAATGTGTTGGGTGAAATCCAATCAACTTGTATTGCTTTGTAATGTTGAAGTTTGGTGGAACACGAAGTAGGGAAAAAAAGTTTTGGGTGACATAGAGGGATACAAGACAATCTTAGGGCCGAAATGCAAGAGATTCAATATTTATTCTGAAGTTCCAAAACCTACATAAGCATTATGGTGAGATGAACATGGTCTTTCTGATTTCTGTTTGAAACTGATAAGGAGTTAAAACTATAGCTTAAATTTTTACCGTATCCTGAGCCCCCTAAACTAAACCTCCATCCATCATTGCTAGAGTCTCCACCAGAGTTTCCTTGCTTTCGTTTTCCAGCCAGAAAGAAGACCTCTTATTAGTCACAGCACGTACCAGGAGACGATATGCTCTTGTTACTAAATCTCTGGGCTTCCGACTGTCAGTAATGCCTTGGGCGTAATGGCGAACTGCTCCTGGTCACGTGAAACTCATTTTATAAACAGTACTACCAAAAAAGGAGGGATGAGGTGGTGTGTGGGTGTGCAGTGGAAAGGGGGTGGGGGTGGAAACAAGGAAGACGAAGGGACAGCATTAAAAAATGAACAGACATATACCTCTGTAGTTCCCAGAGCTAACATCCTATGGAATGACCCACTGACCATCTTATACGATGACCCAGCGAGTTGGTGGGACCTTGTCAAAAAGTCGTTAGTGGCGGGCTAACGACCCACAGGAGATAGGGAATAAGGGATGGTCTTGAATCAAACGTATCTATACTCATTCCTGATTGTATTGTTGGTTTACTGGCGTCTCAAAAGTACATCCAAACAAACTAATATGGATGTTGATTGGTGCAGGGTTGGGTATTTTTTTCGTAAAAGGGGGACGTGGAAAATTTTCTGTAAATTCTTTTCAGTACAATGTCATATTCTAGTTGGGAACAGAACTTCTATGATATTAGGATGATAAGTTGGGAGTTTTCTTTACTGTCAGTAGTTCTATTACCATCAGAGTAAGGTAGGTTTGGGGGAAGGGGAGGCGAGGCGGGGGAGGGGGAGGGTAGAGGCGAGCCAGGCAAATCCTCTGATTCTCCCTATAATGTCATTACCTCTGTCGTATACCTAAAGTAGTCCTTCTTTCTCTGTACGTTCTTCGGTCCGTCTGTATTAGTGGGTATCTTTTATTGTTGCAACAGCTCATTAAGTTTTCTCAAAATAAACTTGGTGTGTATCGTAGGTGACTGGACACATAAAACCCCAATCCATTCAGTTCTATTTATAATCCGGCTTCAGACAAAACAATTCTGGAGATGTTCGTAACTGGAAGGCCCATAACTGTTGCTGGATTAATTTTCATGGGAGAAAAGCCGCTTTTTCGAGTCATATTATGATTACAGGAGGAATTTTCCGCACTTTGAAGGATGGCTGAAATTATGATAAATCTGGCTTTTTTAAACACCGAATAACATTTTATTGGAACTATTGCGAAATCACAATACTAACCTTGGCAGGAGAAGTAAGAGATAGCATTTATTTTCAAGTTCTCAGAACAAGACAGCATCTTTAAAAAGGACATACTGATCGCAATAATCCTCAATTGTGAAAGTTAACGTACACGTATAAAAAACTTGAAAAGCTTTAATTTCAGCTTCTCCCCTTGATGGTTATCTCAAGAGTAGGGCAAGGGTGTGATTGCTGACAACAGGAACACACGAGAAAAACGAGTAAGTAGTCTGACGGTAAAGACTAACAGAAAAAAGAGAGACAGTTTGAAGAGAGAGAGAGAGAGAGAGAGAGAGAGAGAGAGAGAGAGAGAGAGAGAGAGAGATAGAGAAAGACAAACAAAGAGGAAGACAGGCAGAAAGAA
>NW_004797355.1:312318-315420 GCF_000002075.1 Aplysia californica | reverse complement strand
ACACACACACACACACACACACACACACACACACACACACACACACACATTCTAGCACAATTATTACTATCGATGAAGCATGTTTGTCGACGCGTTGATCCGACGCCATTGTTAGTTAAATTACACCTTTTTAGGCATCCTATGTCATGTGCATTGATCAAAAAAACGAGGCTGGTTTCTTTGTTTCTGAAAATCCAGGTTTAGAAGTTGAAATTGCTGCAGTTTTAAGTTTTTCTTTCGAATGCCAGCGTTAATTGGTCCTCCAGTCCGTGACTACTCTCTAACTTGAGTTGGTTACTTCAATTTTTCTGAGAACGTAGTCGTTTCGATCAGTAATTTAGAAGAGAGGAAAATAGCTAAGAGTCACCTTTAGATGAACCAGTTTTTAGACGGTTGAGTCGTGATGTAGCTCATCAATTTGAAAAAAGAGAACAGGAACAAACAACAGGGAGAAATGTAATTTGACACTTTCGTGTGAGACAAAAGAGCTGAAAAGGAGGCCTCAAACATCAGTCTAATGATGCTAATACCGATAGTTTTTGAATAGGTCTATAAAGCTTGATGTGAGATCTTTGATTTGATGAGTCTGGGTTTTTTATGGGGGTGGGGGTGATACGATATAGAAGGAATTAAGCTAAAAAGAGATAGATATAATATAGAAATAGAGAGAGAGAGAGAGAGAGAGAGAGAGAGAGAGAGAGAGAAGGCTGGGGGAGGGAAGAAAGAGAGTTAGAGAGTGAAATATGATGTGTCTATGTATGTGTGCGTAAGTACGTTATTGTGTGTATGTGAGAGAGATAGAGAGGGAGATGGATAGTGAGAGAGTGAGAGAGAGACAGAGGGAAACAGAGAGAGAAAGATAGAGAGAGGGAAGGAAGAGTTAGAGACGGAAAGGTGTTATATCTATGTGTGTTGTACGTGTGTGTGTGTTATTGTGTTTTATGTGAGAGAGACAGGGAGAGAGAGGGAGAGAGGGAGTGAGAGAGAAAAAAGAGAGAGAGAGAGAGAGAGAGAGAGAGAGAGAGAGAGAGAAGGAGGGGGTGAGAAAAAGGGAAAAAAGGAAGAGTAATTGAGGGGAATGACGATGATGATGGTGGTACAAACAGTTTATCTATATAAAGTATATTATTATCTTATCCATTCAGTGTTGTCTGGTTGTGAACGTTGTAAACGATTAGACCAACACTTAGGATGGGCACAGTATGTATCTAAATGGATTTCAATATCAGTATTATTACCAGGTATTACTATTTAATGGCTCTTTATGTCTCTGACATAGGATCGTGAACAGCTATGAAGTTTGTTGGTGGTTTTTCAGCAATAGATGGCTCGTAAAGAGCACTGTTTATGGCTGATTTATCCTGCGACTGAAAGACAGCTCCTCTTCATTTTGAGCACAACACTCTTGAGTTTACAAGATGTTTCTCGACTGTCAGGTCTTTTCGACTTGTCGTTTTCATTACCATTTCATTGTACTATTCATTGTATAGCGCGTGTGCATATATAAATTCTTGGTCACACAATAACATTACACAACAGACATTATCAGTATTGTTCATGAAGACTTTTGTTTGTTTTTGTAAAGTGTTTTACGGCGCTCGCAACTGCACAAGGTCATATGAGCGCACTAATATTTTCAGTTGGTAGGGAAATATTTGAATTTTGCCCGGGTGGCGGCCGAAGCCTACTCTTATCGATTTTAGAACACCAAGGGATCTTTATCGTGCACAACGGGCCCTCTGAGATTTTCCGCCCTTGTCCGAGAAGCTAGGTGTAGATCTTTCCTACCAGAAGATCAGGGGTGGGGCAGAAAGACAGCAGTAAGGAGGAGCCAAAGAGTAGCAGCAGAAAGAGCCAGGAGCCCAGAGGAGGGGGTCAAAGGAGGTGAGGGGGTGGGAGCAGAAAGTGGAAAAGAAAGCAGACAACAGAACACTGCCAGAGAGCAGGAAAGGAGGCGAAAGGAGACAATTTTAGAGAAGAAAATCTTTTGATCGCTACCCGGATTCGAACCCGGGACCTTTGAATGAGAGGCCAACACCTTAACCTCTAGGCCACGAGAGCCCCCATGAAGACTGACGCACACAAATATTTATAGACCGGCACAGAAACAACATCTGAAACACCAGTTCTTGAAAATCTATGGAAACTCGGGTGCTCAATTAATTGCACAGAAAGCCTCACTCACATGCGCTTAGGGACACTCTACAAAGGCACACAAATGTCTATTCTACGTGGTCTTCTAGTATTGGACAATGAGTCCTCAGGCTATGATACATTAGCACATTGTCATAATATACAATCCACCAGTCTCAGGTGTAGTCTAGTTAAGAAACAATAGTATAAAAAAATATTCTTTCAATTCAGAGTTTAGTAAAGCGATATTTCTTCCTGGTTGTAGTTCCAAACCGTCAGTAGCCGAAGCAAATGTTTTGTATTTTTTTTCATTTTAGTATTAAGTCTTCTATTGTTCATTCGTTCTTTCTTACTCTCTCAATGTTTGTATATATCTTTGCGTGCTTATGTGTGTGTTTGTGTGTGTGTGTGTGTGTGTGTGTGTGTGTGTGTGTGTGTGTGTGTGAATGTGTGTGTGTGTGTGTGTATGTGTGTGTTGAGCTTGTGTGTCCTATGTCGTTTTGTCTCTCTTTCACTTCCCCTTCCTATCACATATTTGTATTAACCTCTCTCCACAATCCAGTCTCTCATTGTGTTCCCCTTTTTTCCATCGACGTATTCAATCTTTTCAATCAAGCAATTTCATCAAATCTTCGGATAATCCTTGACGGTTAACGACATCAAGATCCTTGGCATGGATCGAACATCTTTTCGAGGCGTGCACACGCCAATTAGCCACGAACTGAGATCATTCACCTTTGTTGCAACCACTGACTGCTGAATGTCACCCTGAAATCCAAACATGAAATGAAATTTTTATAGCCTCGGGGAAAGTAAAGATCGTGTGGAAGTAATTACAGTAATACCAGTTTTGTACCATTATCGCGGATACTGAGCTCGTGGTTAGGCATTGTCGTGTCCCACATACCACATGAGGGTTGTCACTAATAATCTTGACTTTTTGTGGTGATTTAGTTCTCCTTTTTGCCC
>NW_004797355.1:306667-310055 GCF_000002075.1 Aplysia californica | reverse complement strand
GAATGTGGCACATCAAGAGTGCATTCTCTGAATAAAGAACCACTCTTATTGCACTCTTCTATTGCGTTCTTTTGTTTATTTCTTACAGACTATTACTCCATTACATTTTTGTATTTGCAAATATAAGGCGTCGAGAGTCGAGAGTAGGGAATCTTTCCATTTGTCATGTATAATGCTTCCATGATGTCCCCACCTTTTCCATTTCTGCTTGTACCGACCGCTCTCCTCCATGACATCTTTGGTTTTCCTGTGTTACGATTTCTTTGTGGATTCCACGTCAAAGCTTGTCTGATCACACATACACACACACACATACACACACACACACAGACACACACACACACACACACACACACACACACACACACACACATTTGCGCCGGGGTGAAAAGGTGCACTGTGTCTGAGGTTTGTTCCCTCGACAAGGAACGGCTAGTCTGGAAGAACATTAATTTACATGCATTTTGAGGGCATTTTCGTAACATGTTTATCATGTTACACGCTTACTAACGAATCTTTTTTATTAAGGTGCATAATCAGTGAATTAGTTAGTTGTTCAATTTATTATGAAAAGTGATTAAGTATTGATTAATCCATGGCAGGAGACCAGATAAGTTCTTGTTGTTAGTTTATGATTATAATATAAAAACTCATACTTAATTGTGTGCAGTTTGTACTGCTATGGATGTTGCCCGCTTACCTAAAACAGCAGACAGCACGGGTATCGTTTTTTCCCCTTCAAATTCGAGAGTTGTAATAACCCTCATTACGGTTTTAAAAATTCAAACTGGAGTTTCTTATGGGGGCAGTTTTTTTCAGCCCTGATGCCGACCCCATTCAAACTTTGTAAAACACCCTCACTAGAAAAAAGAAGCAGGAATAGAAAATAGCGCGGCAAAAAAAACCCAACTTGAACAATAACCTTCAGGTGATAATCTCCCTACCCTACCTCTCCCTACAACGACTGTGCGCCTCTTTTCTCTAATTACAAAAAAAAAAGCAGTGTTCAAGAAGAAAGAAACTAAGGACATGTGGACAAATATTATTCTTCTTCACGTCACAGACACAGAAATCCAATCTTCCATTAATACCCAAATTCAGAACCAATCGATCGTCATCACCACTTAGCCACCTACCAGTTCGATTTAACTATTAAAGCCCAATGTGAGAGCTTCCATTAGATTCGTATAAAAAAATTAGTAGCACAGGCATAGCTCTTGTTTTAATAACTTAGAATGCAGCCTTGCCTAAAAGCAATTTGATGTATTTTTGCATTTAGAGTTTCACCGTTTCGTTTGTCTTAGACCTTATACAAGCCGTGTAGATGATAGAAAAGATCGATGTTTCATTGATAGCTCCAGCAGGAAATGTTTCTTAAACAAACTGTTGTGTTTGGAGAACGTTTCGATTTATGTGAGCATTCCGCTTTCAGCGTCTTGTCTACAATGTAATTCTTGTTTGCACATCTTACGAACAGCGTGTTTTACATTCCTTTTAGCTGGAAACACTTTTTATCGTTTTTATGCATAGGTAGCATAAATTTCAGTGGTATAGCTCTACGTGTCAGCTATCACATTTAAGAGTTCAACTCATGAAAACGACATTTTAATGTTCCTTTCATTCATCGTTTAGCTGTATAAATCTTCCTTATTGACTGATCTCACCAGTTGGCACTTACATTTAACATTTAAAACGATTAAACCCGACCCTTGTTACTTTGCTCATTCAACGAGAGCAAAAATTCTTGTCATTCAATCTCTATTTCGATTATTCTGAGCTTTGCATTTCACTGCAGACATTAATCTTCGAACAAAGGGGGATAATGTGCCCGGAACTACAATAACCTCCCTTTTTTACAGATGTTTGTCATTACATCCTTGAAGGTCTATTAAATCCTTGTTTGTTCTGTTCGACAAACACTCGTTTTCAGCCTTCCTTTGGTTAAAACAACCCATCAACTGGAGTAAGCCTAAGTGCGAGCTCAATATAAAGAGATATTTGCACCTAACTAAACGTGACATGAAGAAAAACACGGAAGGGAAATATTAAAAAGAGGACGAGAAAAACAGCGGAAATGAAAATTCTGCTTGCTGAACAACTTTCAAGAAAGAAAATAACGTTCATTTCTAGAGTGACGTAAGCAGAAATGGCTGAGAGACAGAGCACCTAACTTTGACACAGATTGTTGTCCTTGTTCGAATAATTATCGAACTTCTCGTTCTTGTTTATGTTATCAAGTGCCCTTAGCAGCACTGCAAAAGAAAGTACTTTCATTAATTAACGTAGTACCAACAAAAAACGACCCATTTCTCCGCATTGCCCTTCTGCAGCACGCTGCAAATTGCGATTGTTCATCTTTGTGTGAACGTGCTCACTTTATGAGAACATATATCAGCCACTGCAGTACATACATCAATGTGACGAGTACACTCCGGTAAAATAATAGGTCGTGTCATTCGAGCTTGAGACAAGATCAGGCTGATGGGCGATAAACATTGCTTTTTTTGCTTTCGTATTTTATGTACTGCCTACTTAATAATCTCCAATAAATCTGCTGTGGGTTAACATAATATAATAAACATAATGTAGGCTCAATTCAATACCGTAATTTATACAGACATCTATTATCAAGCCCTACTCCATCTCGGTCCTTTCTCCTTTCTTCCTGGTGTGTGTTTAAACTGCACACCCATCTTCGGAAACAAACCTAAAACAAACGAAAACAAACCAAAACCAAAACTAAGGCCAAAACCAAAGCAAAAACAAAAAAGGACCCCCCCCCCCTTTCCATCTGAAAACCACCTGAAGCCCAAACCCGGAAGAAAAAGTAATCAGGGGCGTAGCTGCGTAAAGTAGCGTTCATAACCGAGCCCAGACGAACTCCTCCCGCCTTCTCCCCTACACCCCCCCCCATCCCCCAGCCTCAACCATGGTAACTCACGCCTCTCCCCAACCCACCCCAACCCACCCCAACCCCTTCTGTTTTTTTTGTTTTTTTAATTTGTCGTCGAAACGGGGAATCTGAACACATGATTCACTAATTCAAATCCTGCACTAACATACCGTTTTAGTTTTTCAAATTGTACCCAGAGACCCTTGTACAGTCTGTAATATCCTAAATATGCCCCTGTACTTTTTCCTCACCTCATTTCATTCAATTATTGTTTTGTATTCAACTACTTTGCCCTTCTCGACCTCTGACTTCACGGACATTAGTATGCTGCTGGGTACAAATACAATAAAGCACAGTTTGAGGTTAGATAATGTTTAATTCATTGTCTGCAATATATACATAATATAATTATTAGATATGAATACATCTACATCTAAATATATCTATCAGTCTCTCTCTCTCTCTCTCTCTCTCTCTCTCTCTCTCTCTCTCTCT
>NW_004797355.1:303267-304669 GCF_000002075.1 Aplysia californica | reverse complement strand
CTGACAAGATCTTTCGCTGTCTATAGCCGGGTACCCATTACCACCTGGGTGAAGTGAGGAAAATTCGTGTAAAGTGCCTTTCCCAAGGACACAACCTCGGACCCCTGACGGGATTCGAACCCACGACCTTACGGTTGCGAGTCCGAGAGCCTAACCACAAGGTCACCGACGCCACAATTTCACACTGTTTCTCTTACGAGCGATTGTAGAAGGGTATTAGAGTAAATGATTGTCAAATCCTATATGTGAGGCAGCGTGGTGGAATCAGGCTCTCGTCAATTTTGGGGCATGTGGAGTTATTGGTATCATTTTAAAGTTTGTTCACTTGTCTTTATTTGGATGAAAAAATATCCGTTTATCTAGAATACAAGTCGAGATATTTTCGAAAGATGGAAATGGAGGTCACCTGTTTTCAGAAGTAAAATTAGTGTAGAAAATGGCCGCCAAAGATAAGATATTTCCTTAGCTAAAGAGTCCGTGGTAACTGAAAATTTACATTTTTTGTTTCTTTAATCAACGTTTTTCAGAAAATTTTCCTCAGAAATGAGTTCTTTTATTGGCATGAAAGGTGTTGAGCTAAAAAACAAAAATTAATAAAAATTCAGAAACCTGCGGAAAAATGCAAGTTTCTTCACTATGATTATTTTAACGACAGCCTGATTAAACCACGCTGCCTCACATATATATTGCAAAAGGTGCTCAGTCACATTATCTTTATATTATGGCAACAGAAGAAGATTCAGAGAGAGGCGTCTATGGTGAAGTTGTTAGGGGGCATTATTATCGCATTGTATACGATTCTCATGCTGGCAGGATTTACATCCAGCATCTCGGTCTTTCTGCTGGGACATTGCATCCCTCTCAGTACTGTACCAGTTTGCCCTGGAAGACAGGGTTAAAGCCCTCATCCTGATTTATCTAAATTGTGACAATTGGGGCGTAAAAAACAACTTGATGACATTTTTTGAACCTCCCGACCGCCCCCCCCCCCCTCAAATTTCCAAATTTTAATTTTTTGTGTCCTCCTAGTTCACCTACTTTTCAGCGCCCTTTTAAAAGCTGGCTCCTGAATCATATCAACACCAAAATAAAAAGTCACTAATCTTAGTATAAAAGAAACACAATTTCACACTTGTCGGCGACCCCGAGGCTGCAAAGACAAATGCAGCACACGTTACGATTCCCAGCAAGGTCAATAAGTTTTGTTGACACGTCCTGAGCTGCAACAGATGTAGGTCAGTGGGATCATCGACAAAAGATGTGATCTGGTCCACATCCAACGCTCAAAACTCACGACTGAAAGACAGACGGAGGGAGAGAGAGAGAGAGAGAGAGAGAGAGAGAGAGAGAGAGAGAGAGAGAGAGAGAGAGAGAGAGAGAGAGAGAGAGAGAGAGAGAGAGC
>NW_004797355.1:298406-302709 GCF_000002075.1 Aplysia californica | reverse complement strand
GACAACGATGATGATGATGATGATGATGATGATGATGATGATGATGATGATGATGATGATGATGATGATGATGATGATGATCAAAAACAGATACCTCGTTGTAGTGACTTGTTAGGAGACAACTTATTGTAGATCGGGATAGTTTGTTCTAAGCTAAAGCTATGTCTACATTTTGATGATGATGATGATGATGATGATGATTCCTCTTTTGGTTATCTCTTTCTGTGCCCTACTTTTCTTCTGTTTGCTTCTCCCCAGCTGCGCACCGTCAACAGGATAGTGGATAAGTCGTACAGCGTACGTGTTGCATCTCTCACCACGGAATGCAAATGACCTAATTATTGTTTGTAGTCGCCAGCTGCTAGGCTTGCACTTTTCGGTAAATAATTCAAAGTCGCAACAACCCTTGTCTCTGTTTGATAAATCTTATCAAGTGTCTACGTAAAAAGAAATGAAAATACCAGCTCATTCCACGTTGCTCTTTAATATGTTATATTATTCTCAATACTCATTAATGAATGGAGACGTTTTACGTCTCCGTCGATACTATTTAGGCTATCCAGGGAGGGAGCAGGTTACCTTTGCTCTTCCTCTTCAGGAGTCAACCCACACTCAGGTGAAGTACAATTCAACATTCTGAAAGTCTCAATAAAACACATCGCCGACCAAATGTTAGAATTTTCGAAGCCCAACATTTCAAATTAAAACCCCCCCACAGATATTCAGTTGTGTTATAGTTTGCATTTGATCGAGAAATATTCGAGGAATTTAATCTTTTAAACGTTGATAAAATAAAAGAAAACGGACATAATGTAAGGATAATTGCTAAAAGAATAACGTCATTTTTTCTCTACTGTAAAAGTTTGCTTTCTGAACTTTGTACGTAGCTTACCAAATACAACGCGTTGAATTGAAGTCAAGCCGAACCATTACACATTGGTCGCCAGATACATGTATACATACATTAACTGTAAGTTTGAGGACGGTAATGTACAAGACATTGTTATATGACTTATGTATTACGAAAACATCGTATCACTCGAAGCAGGTTTGCTCTTATGTAAAACAAGACTTATATCTCGGGGCTGACTCTTTTTGGGGTCAAAGTGGCTGAGAATCTATCTGAATTAATGTTTAGGTTTAGTGTTCAAATTTTGTTCTAGTCTACCTGAACCTTGTAAGTGATCACTGTCTTAAGCATCGTTATTCGGGGTTCACCGAGTTACACAATACTGTATCTTTTCCAAACTGGCGCCCTGTTTCCTTAGAAGAAACAGTGTATGTCCTTGAGGAACAGAATTACCTTTACTATTTCTCTCCTCTGGATGTCGAAGTAAAGCGGAATATAAAGACTAAGTGGTTGGCTTCTGTTACAGATATGATGTTCGGTTGGAGGACCTATTTGACGCAATCTAGTAAAAATGTTCGTGGTTTACTTCTTTTATATACCGAGTCTCTAGAGTTGTCTTTGGGTAACACACTCAAAAACAAAATTAATTAAAAAAAAAAAAAAACATTTTTGGCATTCTTGGATTCAAATCTCAAATTTTTTGTCCTTCCACATGCAAGAATGATATCTACATGACAGAACTGAAACCCCATTGTTATCACGGGGACGTCTAGCAACAGCTTTTAAAAGATTCCTTGGAATAATCCCATTCCCTAGATATGATGACCGCTTTACTTATGTAAAACATGCCTTTCGTAGGGCATCCATCTCTGACAGGCTGTCAGTATCGTATTCACATGAGTCTGAAAACGTATTTATTTAAAACAAAACTCGTGGTTCCGGTATCCGATATTTATTTTAAGAATGTCTTCATTAAAGTGAACCGCTGCTCTGTTTACATAAGTTACTTTTTTCATATTGTAATAATAATGATTACTGCGTTTGCAATAAATGACTAACAGAAATTCTTCATCACGAGAAGATATCTCTAGTTCCTGGTATTATAATATGACACCCCAGCCTTTGGACACCTGACATGCAACATCAAAAATGGTGATACGTGATAATTAACCATTAACGATTCGCAGAACACACATGATATTGATAATACAGAGAGAAAACAAAGTAGTAGCAGGCTAGTTCATGTATATTTTGTGCATCTCTGTGTAGAAAAAAACCCATAACAAATGTTTTTGCTTCCTTCTTAATGTACACCAGTATAGACGTAGATTATCCCTGCGAATAAAGGCTTACATCTTGCCCAAGAGACACTCAGTGCAGAGCAAGAATGAATCAATAACTCCAAACTGCTGGGACATGCTTGACTCATGGCAAAATTCTGGTGCTTCTGTTCTTGAGTTGGGATTTCGTATGGTTTCATCTGTGTTTCAAGATGTTACAGAGACTCCAGCAAAAATTGGAAATCCGTTTCTCCCTGCCTCTTTCACGCTCTTTGTATCTCTTTGCTCACAGTTTTGGAACTTTTTAAACGGTTTCTTTCTACACAAAAAAGGCGTCAAAGAAGATCAGAAATTGCAATTCCACATAGATCTAGAGCCGAATGTCAAAGGAATCGAGAAAGCATTCTGTAACATTCTCTATAAATGAAAATTGATCGGCTCTGCTGCTCGCTTCTGCAAACAAATAGAACTAGGCTAAATCAAAATTTAAAAAATGAGAACAAAACTACAGAAACAGCAATAACACCAACAACAAGATCAACAACGCTAACCATCAAACAAACGAAGAAGTAAAAGAACAAGAACCAGTAACCCACTTAAGAATTACCGTAATGTTTTCCATCACCCCAACATAATATGACCCTCGTGTACTTAAGCGGTAAAATATTATGTGACCAAAATCCTCACTTCCGTCAGGTCGCCCGAATCCCAATCATAACATGAAAGAGTACACAGAACTATGTAGTAGAATGGCAGCTGCAGAGATACAGCAGGCCATCTGTTACATGATACTAACCTATATTTAGTTTGGGAAAATCTGTTTTTCACTACTCCTTCCCATATCCCCACCTCGCCGCACCCCACCCCCCTTCCTTTAAAAAAAAAGATAAAAATACATTCCTACAATGTAATAGAAATGAAAACGCATCCCAGTGAAATCAATCGAGTCATCTAGACATTGAAGCTACCTGTTTGCCCTGTAAATAAAGAGCCTTTATGAATAAGGCATGAATAACTTCCAACCCTTGTCTGTGGTTCATTTAAGTAAAGAATGCATTACGAATGTTATCGCTACCCTTAGTCAAGCCTTTCAACGACTAAATTCAACTATCGGGGATTCTCGCAGTCTATCTACGGTGCTAAAGTTCTGTTTAAGAGCCTAAATCAAATTAACTAGTCTTTTTCGCTGCTCAGCACTACCATTCAGACAGCAGCTGCCAAATATTGACTCATTCATGATAAAATAAAAATTGAAAGGCATTCTAAACTTTTACCCAAATTCCCTCATAGTCACAACTGTTATGTACTCATCACCAAAAGCAACCTTCTCAAGAACCAATGGGTCAGAGGTTGGAAGGGATTAGATATTTTAATGTACCAGGCATCTCGACGAACGGAAATTTAATCCGAGGTAAAAAAAAATACAATGCATTATGTACATCGATACGATGACCATCATTAAAAGTTAAATAACAGAAAACATAGCAAAACAGACAGACAGAAACATCAATGCTATAACCAAGAAAAAGAATACAACAGAGATCACCTCCAACTAATCTAATACTAGTGATGTGGCAGTAAATTTGAAATGTATATTTTCGGTTTCCCCCGTTCCCCGCCCCCCTTTTCTTGCTCACGTCATATTCTTTTCAATTTAATCGGTTAAAGGTGTTTCTGAAGGAGATCAATAGGTACATCGAAACAGCTGCAGGCTTTGAAACAGAATACTATTCTGGACTAGAAAAGAAGAAAAGCTCTTCATCTTTTTGCTTTTCAGGGGAAGATTTGACAGCCATTCTATTTGAACTAAAGATCACCTTGCCTAGTTCTATTGGTGCATGAGTAAACTACACGGGCATCTGTGGTGTGGTTGTTGGTTAGACGTTTTGCTGTCGCACACATAATGCTTGAGTTCGAATCCGGAGTGGGGAGAAAATTTGTTATCGAGCATCTCAATCTTTTTACTGGGATGCTGTATCCTGTTTTGTTCCTTTCAGGTACGATCGGAAGCCCGCCTTTTTAATGATATAAATTGAGAAGGGGGGATTCTTTAAAAGCAGCTAACTTAAAAAAAAACTACGTAAACTTTTACATTTTGCAATGTTGCAGTTGGGTGCGATGTAAAACAAACACTTTGCACTATAGCTGTGTAGTGAGGCCAGCAAAGAAGTTA
>NW_004797355.1:290757-293550 GCF_000002075.1 Aplysia californica | reverse complement strand
CTACCACTACTACTACTACTACTACTACTACTACTACTACTACTACTACTACTACTACTACTACTACTACTACTACTACTACTACTATAACAATGCTAGCCGGCCGCCTTTCGATGAAAAGAATGATCGGTGCATTAACATCAATTGAAAGTCAATGGCCTTCTATATTACACTCTACTGGAATGGAGCAATAAATCTTGAGAGATGCAAAAATTAGAAGGTCTAGATCTAGATCTATAATCTCAAAACAATATAGTCTCAAAACAAAATGCGTCTCACGAAATATTACTTCCGACACTTCCGCTGTGAAGGACAGCTACGCAGATTTGTTTCGTTTTTAAGTGGAATAATCACAAAGGCCAAGGACGGGAACTTATTGTCAAATATATTTGTCTAAATTCAGGAAATGAAGAAATTAAAAATCGGGCTCCGTCATAGGGACCTATCTATCGTTTTGCAGGTACTTGTCAAACTTTCAATTATGTAGCTGTCGTAGTTTTAAGGGAAAAGTTACACATGTGTTTCCAAGTTACCAAATATATAACAGATGTTCAAATTATATGTCGGCGGCAAGCTGATGAAATGATCTGAGCCGAAGAGGCAAGGTTTTTTAGGAGAGACAAAAAACTATTTAAAAATTCAACACTAAGATTTTTAATTTTGATAAGATATATCTCGAGGTAATGCAACTAATAACACTGATTAGGAAACTGCAATTTAAAAAAAGATGCACTTGGTACATTCGAACAGCTGGTCGACGATATAATACTGTAAACAAGAAACGTCGTGCACAGATCTGTGTTAGAGACATACTGGCGCTTCTGAAAGTAGATGAAAACGTCAATACTAGCCATCAGCTGACTAGCCGCACTGCAGGGGGTAAGAAGACCTTTGTGCAAAGTGCAAGCCTTGACTATTGTAACTTGTCCTTTCCGCTCGGCGTGGTGAGAAAGCACAGGTCTAGAACAATGGCAGGGGACTTTTGTGTTCTAGTAGTAGGTATGACTCCTGTACCTAATGCATTCCTGGCAATCGATCGAGGGTTTAGTCAGTGGTCAACAAACTTTAGTTATGTCATTTGCAGTTAACGTTTATGGAAAGAGGGATGAAGAAGGAGAGACTTGTTTGTTTTAGTAGAGGTTTTACGGCGCTCGCAACTGCATAAGGTCATATGAGCACCAGAGAGTGAGACTGAGAGATAGAGAAACATAGATAGATAGATAGATAGATAGATAGATAGATAGATAGATAGATATGTCATATATATTCAAAGTATAATTTCTGGTTACTTCATGTACGTTCATAGAAAAATAGTAACTTTCAATTCTTAAAGGAACACGAAACACCCCAAAAAAGACAAAAACAAAACCCAAACAAAACGAATAGTAAATGAGTAAAAAAAAAACTATGGCTAAAACTGCAAATCAGCCAAAGAAACTTCAAATCCTTTTACAATTCGCATGAGGACATTTTCTGCTTTCATTACTTGATCTCGGGTGCGATTGTAAAAAGTTCACGGGCGTGTGTAAATCACCCGCCAAAAGAATAACGTAATTAAGGCCCGGCTGTATGACTTCCGCACCTTCAGGGGTTGGCCACTATTATTCTATTAGAGTCCAGAGCTCAGAGAACGGTGCTTTGTGTTTCCACGACTAACGACAAACATAAATCTTACAAATTCCTGGCGGGCCTTCAAAATGTGCCGGACGATACAAGACAGCAGATCCTACAGGCTTCCAATTGTGATCTTTTTCTGATGACCGCGCTATCCCCGAGACAGAGTGCGCTTTACCGACATTAATTTCCTATTCATGAAGTGCCAACGAGTGTTCTTTTTCCCTGCGTCAAGCTGTCAAACGACCTGAGCTTTGATTGGTTCCATGATAGGCCTTTGTCCACTCCCGCCCTCAGCCGATAAAACCTACCCGATTATTCGCACCACGGACCGTAAACAGAGCTGAGTCACTATTCGCATAGGAGCAGAGACAAAGCGTGCCATGATACGCTCACCAAAGCGTGGCACAGCACCCCGGATGGACCCTGGTCAAGCTAGATGCACAAGGTGTTGAGAATCACTCACATGTGCCAAGCCATAGCGCGTGCATTAAAAAACACGAGTGATCTTTGAGATGGGTAGCCCTGACCTCAAGCTGCCAACCGCCGAGGACAGAAGCATTCACGTGCCTTTCTGAAAGGCCGCCATAGTTGTCCTTTGTTGTTCGTGAACGCTGGTGGGACTGCGGCCTCGACTTGCCTTCATTGTCTCCACCAATGGCCTCGCTCCCGACTGCCTGGATCAAATGGGACAGAAACTGTTTCCAGTAATTAAGAAGAAAGGACGGTAGTGTTTCAAACAATGTTTGGCCGCTAGTACATTAAGACCACCGCTACTCTAAGCCAATTGACGTGAGGGACTGGAAAGGATTGTATAGAAAGCCTGGCCCCAGGGGAGAAGTGATAAAGAGCTAAAGTGTGTTTAAAAGACCACAACAAAGGTTGCATTCCGTCTAGGCGCTCACACCAATTTTGTGCAACACAAGGCAAACACATTTTCAAACATACACAACAATTTTACTCAACCTACAACTCGTATAACAGCACAATTTTACTTGTCAAACACTCAATGCAATTACGCACTTTTGGGTTGAATAATTACATATCAGAGATAATCTTCAACAATCATTAACACAGTTCGCCATCTGATAATGTTCGAAACAAATAAATGCCATTACTGCAGACCACTACTACTACTACTACTACTACTACTACTACTACTACTACTACTACTACTAC
>NW_004797355.1:278922-289751 GCF_000002075.1 Aplysia californica | reverse complement strand
GGTGAGAGAGACGGAGAGAGAGGACTATACAGGTAGGCTGTACAAGAAACCTGATACACAACCTCTCCTTGACAAATGATCGTAAGTAATACCAAGTAATAGATAAATGGGAGTAAAGATTTTTATTTTTGTCCAATATATCCAAGTAGGTTTTAATTATTTTTCCTGACAAGCTTGCTTTCTTGCGAAAGGATAACAGGAAATGATATTATATGTATAACAAAAAGAGTAATGCTCCACATTATCGTTTCTTTTACCGTTTACATTTCACTCCTGATTTCTTACAATCTTGTATAATCTCATTTTCTTTGCACGGTCTCCTTGTGGAATTTAAATTCAAAACTGTTTACATATTCCTTATTTAAATGTCAGAATTTTTGTTTTGTTTAAATTTTGCTATGAACACTGTTAGGAACTAAAACAACTGTTTTACAGCAGTTACAAAAGGATTCGTTTATTTTATAATCAATATCAAAAGACTTACAACATTCGTGCAAAATAACGATGGAAGTTAGTTATGGACACAATTAAACACAAGGCCGTGTCCATTAACACTGCTTAACAATAACACAGTTCTGTCACACGAGTCAGTCATAATCCCCATATGCTCCAGTAGATATTGGTATTCTTCCTAGCTGATTTTATCTCCGCAAGCCAGATTCATCAAGCTTTGGGGTCAAGGCCTGTTAGTAGCTGAGGGTTATACATCACTACACAATTATGTATGAAATTGTGATTCTTTTTCTTTTGACGTCGGCATAAAGTGCAGACCTAAAAAGTCTTATATATATATTGTGAGAGTTTTTCAAAGTATTGGGCTACACTCTAAAACCTCGTGATGCAATTTGTAAATGTAGATGGATATTATGATTTGCGAACAATTTGGGTTATTAGTACTAGGGAATAGATTTTAGGTTCGATACATTCTGGCAGGAGGGTCGAAACCATCCCCACATCCTCTCTGTCCATCTGTCTGTCTGCTTATCTACCTGTCCGCCTGTTCAACGCTGTCTCTCACTCTTTCCCTCCCTTTCTCTCATCCCTTATGCACTTTATATTTTAATCCCCATACCTGAACTCCCTCCTCCCCCACTCCACCCTCATGAAAAAGAAACAATAGAGAAATAAGTATTATGATGGCCGTTGTCATCTACTTGATGCTCCCTCTGGCTTCCTTCTTCACTCTGTCTCTCTCTCTCCCTCCCCCCCTCTCTCTCTCTCTCTCTCTCTCTCTCTCTCTCTCTCTCTCTCTCTCTCTCTTCAAATACAGTCAGAGATATGTTAGACACCAACGTCATCTTTTAAACGTTCACAACACATCCCTTTCAGATCACTCAAATTTTACATCTGCTCGAGCCTTAACAAATTTTAGAGAAAAGAGACTGACTAGGAGGAACAATAATTATATGGCTTATTTTAGCTCCAGGAAGACTACAAGTAACGTCATTGTTAGATGCTAAAACTTTCAATGTAGTGAAAAATGAATGACAGCATTCTCCAACTTCAAACAAGTCTTTGTTTTGAGGAAGGATGTCAAAGCTAGAAGCATCAGTGTAGGTGTTGGATGACAGAGTTAGAGCACGAGATACTCACACAGTACTTTTGTTGTCACAGAAGGGAGTGTGTTCTTTGTTTTTCCCTCTCTCTTCTTTTTGATTTATACTTTTTTTAACAAGCAGAATTTTAGTCAAAGTTAGTTAAAGTGTATCAGGTTTCCCTTGGGAAGCTGGAAAAAATGTCGTAAACAACTGGAGTTCTTGCCGAGTTCATAGATTTTTGGTATATTATATACACAATATTTCAATAAGTCTATCCCCCCCTTCCTTCTTTACTCACTCTACATTGACCTCCTACCATTTTGTGAAAGAATGTACGTATTTATATATCCGACTCGTTAGCGGCCAAGGCCAGGTTGTTGTGTAGAATGGACATGAAAAAGGAAGCCTGCATTGCAACACTATAAAGAAGATGTTTCGGCGCTCATATTATGACCTTAAGTAGTTGCTAGGGCCGTAAAACCTCACTAAAACAAAAGAATACGTTGTTGGCTGATTTCTTGGAATAAAGATTCAACATCGCTCACGGTCTGGGGGAGAACACTGGAATAGCAAGCGGCTATATCTCTATTGTTCACCAGACAATGGATTGCCTGACATTAGAATGTTATTGAGCAGCTCCTGGGTAGACACACGATTACTTTGTATTTAAAGCAATCGTTACAAGCTTTTCCTCTTGAGTTCAACTGGATCGAGTCTACCATCAGTGTGGTTACGTTCTCGAGAGGGTCCTGCAACAACGAGTCGTTGTTTGATAATCGTCTTTGTCTTTTTGGAATCTGTAGCCACTACATTTCTCCATGGCTCTTGGCAGTAATGCAAGGATACTCAAAATGAAGAATATTTCATATCGAAACATTAACCCACAAATCCTACGAAAGCGTTACTTTCATTGTTATTGAAGGAATTTTCATCAAAGGTATGATAATATCATATCGTATTTTAAAAAGTATGAACTAATGTGAGAGACTATGTTCAGGAAACTGGTTTTATTGTCGTTGTTTTGGTTTTTTTTAGCCTTATGCTTGTTGGTGACTGACAACAACAAAACAAACCAAATCTTTAACTTCCAGACAGACACTCTCACACATTTCAAGGATAACTTTACAAAGTCTTAGATGTATAAGATTGAAGTTCGACTCTTTGATGAAAAATAATACCCGCCCTTAGTCGAGGCGCTTTTCCCTTTCGTCAACCCGCAGCCACATCCCAACCTTTGACATAGGTCAAACCTCAATCTATTGATAGGTAGTTACCGGAACATGTATAGGTGAAGAGATGTGCCGTGATAGTCGCGATATATTATTATTGAGATTGTTTTGGTCTCTCTTTACTTATCACTACGAGAATTTGTTGAAGTTTTCCCCTGGACTCTGCCTTTACTAAAATCTCGAATCTAGATCTAGATCTAGAGTTGTATTCTAGTGGCAGGTTGCAGATTTCTGTTATCCAGTACATTCAAGAGATTAAATAAATTGGACAAGACTCTAGACTCTAGTAGTAGACTCTTCTACTTCTACTTCTAAACCTTCGAGATTACAAAGGCCAAGCCTAGGCTTGTAAGGATTCGTTTTGTTAATAGTGTTGTTCAACACAAAGTCTAAGAAGTTAGCAAACCTAACACATTTTTCTGACGAAATGAAGCTTAAATTGACTTTTATATTGTCAATAAGAGATCATGTTTAATCACCTAATCATTTAATGAAGGAAGTGGCTATCCTCACAGGGGTGAGAATAAAAACCCTACGATCGACCTCTCACCCCGGGTGAGACTTGCCAGCGTTGGCTATTCTCACCCGGAGTGAAACAAGACCTGTTTTTCCTAATTTCGGAATATTTTTTGTCGGTGTGGATGATCAAATTGACAAAAGCAAAGAAAAAAATGCATTATAGCACATACTTAAGCAAATTTGATCGTCTACAAAGATGCTATGGCTATTTCACTTTTCGAATCGAGCCGAATTACGCGGGTCGCCATTTTGTTTTGCCCTGAAGTTCTAACAAGATCTACCCCTCCCCCTTCTCTCTCTCTCTCTCTCTCTCTCTCTCTCTCTCTCTCTCTCTCTCTCTCTCTCTCTCTCTCTCACACTCTCTCTCTCTCTCTCTCTCCGTCGGCAATTTATTAAATCTGCGACATGCAAATAGATTACAACTAGATCTAGATTCGAGACTTAAGTAAAGGCAGAGTCCAGGGAAAAACATCAATTAAATTCGTGTGGTGCAGATGAGTAAAGAGAGACCAAAACAATCTCTCTATTGCGACTATCATTGCACATCACTTCGCTTAATACTTGTTCCGGTAGATTTAACTACCTATAAATAGATGGAAATTTGACCAGTGTTGGGATGTGGCTGACGATTCGGTATGTGGCTGCGGGTTGACGAAAGGGAAAAGCGCTTAGGCGAGGCCAACTACATTTATCTATTTCAGAGAAATAAAGGTAACAACCCCCCCCCAAAAAAAAAAACACACACAAAAAACTTTTAAAAACAGCAACAAAAAAACCCTCCAAAACACTTGCTATTTAAATGGCTGAAATGATCGCTATTCCAGTGTTAGGTATTACGTAAGCTGGTTATTGCAACTATTTACCCGGTCGGGCATGCCCCCCCCCCCCCACCCCTGTGTGGTGACAAGAGGAAAAAACCTTCCTTGACAATTTGCGATCGAAAGGTTGCACAGATCATGGCTATGTTCACGAACGGGAAGGATAATAACTGTGAATTGATCCTGGCAGAGAAACGATAACGTGGTGACCCCCTCCCTCCCAGAACATGCAACTAAAATAAAATTGATGGCTCTTGTTGAGGAATAAAATTACGGTGGTTCTACAGCGTTTAATGGGTTTAAGATTTCTGGCCGTGTTCTTGGATACTTTGCTGTTTGAAGGGTGTATTTGTGTTAATAATGTCTACATCGCATGATTCGATAAAAGTTCCCAGTCGCACAATTTGGAATGTTTAATGAAAAACAAACAAACAACAACCCAGCTTACAGACAAATGTTAGGGAACTCTACCTCACAAGAGGTTTCCAAACCATTGTATCACCCCTGTCATGCTGAACTAAAACAAAACCCCTCGGTGTCAGAGTCTATAAACTTGCAATATACAATGAGCAACTGAAGGGAACTAGTCATACATAGTATGCTACAATATGGAATTTACAGAGGTTTTACGTTCTCATGAACGTAGATATAATTAAGATCATTTAGGGGCCAGGCTTCAACCCAACCAGCCAAAGCCAACCCGGCTGAAGAGATTACAACGTCCCAGCAGACAGACGGAGATAATCGATAAGATTCTTCCACTCGGGAATCAAACTCATGTCTTCTGCGTACCATGACGAAGAGCTTATCCGCTACACCTCAGACGCCGGTGGGTGCCAGTCATGGAGCGATCTAAGGGTCAGAGAAGATAAGTTATAGAAAACAGAATTGGTTGCGCGTAACCTTAGAGAACACACATGGGAATTGGCTGTGACCTGGTTCATGACTGTTAATGTTTTACGCCCCCTTCGAGAGAATGAGATAATATCAGGAAGCAGGGTGCTTCGACCCAACTTTTGTCGAGTGGAATACAGCATTCGGGCAAACACACACACACACACACACACACACACACACACACACACACACACAAACACACACATACACGTACACACACATACACACACGTACACACACACAAACACGCACTGACTCACTCACTCACTCACACACATACAGGCACATACACACATACACACATTCACATACATACACACACACACACACGCGCGCGCGCACACATACATAACAAAACAAAACAAACCATAGGATTAAACAAACGTCTTCGCAAGAGAATCGAACTGAACTCATCTGTTTTCACGTCCAACATCGTATACTCTAAACAGTGACATGTACCACAAACACTGGGTCTGAATGCAAAAAATAATTGTCGTAGTCTTGTACAAAGCTGCTCGTAAAATTTCTTTGCATTGTGCTGAGGGAGACTTTCTTTTTCTACTCTATAAAGATGTAGGCGACACAACCGATAAACGGCAGACCAAACGATTATAAGCAAAGTTGCGTTACATTTTGACCCATCCCACACAAATCAGAAACACGAATTTTCACATTTCATAATATGCATGCTGTTGTCTGCCTTTTCACATTTCAGATAAAGAAAAATGAATTGAAAATAGCCAAAATTATGTCTGAATAATCTTCGAGAAGGATCTTCAAAGTGAACCGTGAACTGTAGGAACTTCTCAAAGATATGAGCGTTAAAAAATACTCAAGTGGAGAATTGAACCAGGGCCGTAGCAGTGCAGACTAGCATGACACCATTATTTACTGACTCTGTTTTGATGAACCTCGAAAACGAAATGCTGTTATGTTTTTTAAAATATCTGCTACGTTTTTGAATCATTTTTAAAAATGTGAAAAAACAAACCCAACAAGCATTGAAAAGGAAAAACAAATTTACGAAGTGAGTAAAATGAACCATTATACGCAAATTCAAATTCTTGGACGAAGTCCACGACTGGAGCTGAAGTAGATTTGACACATATTTTAGTCTATATCATGCAGCTTTCAAAATATTCGATCGCTGTACACTTACTCTAGCGAAGCATTGAAGTTCTTTTCCCCTCATTCCACAGTTATTTTCTACTTGGAAGTTATTCAATGAACTGCAAACAACCCAGGAGAAGATGATCTAAAAAAAAATGATTTTTAAGCCAGATTTTATAAAAAGACTTTCTAAAGGTTCACTTAACTCTTTTAAATAAAAAACAATTTAAGCTCTTTTGTTATTTTTCAAAGTTCAGTTTGCACCGTAGCACCTTTCCAGAACACGCGTGACAATAATGAATATAAAGGTTAACAAAAAGTACGAGTTGGGAGACTTATTAGATTTTTTTATGTTTTGGAAAACGAGTAAACACTGCCTAATCTAATCTAGATCTATGTACATAACGTTTTTGACATGAATCTGAGAAGAAATCGTAGGTCACAGGACAGAGCAGCCATTGACTTTTGTATTTCTCTCTATTCAGCAGTTACCAGTAAACACTGAAACAAATGTTACCGCTAATGGATTTTTTTTATTAACATGGTCTGACATTTTTTGTCCTAATACCGTGCAGATTGTGCCAAAGAATGTTAAATCGGGTAAACTATGACGTTATTTGTTTTGCACTTTCATTTATATATTGGCTGATGTTTTCTTTGTAGGTCAAAGGTTTTGCGCACTTTCCAAAGAGGTAAAGTTCAGTGAAACATACATATAAAATATTATAATGGGGATATGTGGTAGTGCTTGCTTGTGTACACGTGTCTGCGCGTGGTTGTGTGTTCATGTAAGTGTTTGTGTGCGTGTGCGTGTGTGTGTGTGTGTGTGTGTGTGTGTGTGTGTACGTGTGTTTATGAGTGTGTATTTGTTTGTGCTTTTGAATGTGTGTGTGTGTATGTGTGTGTGTGTGTGTGTGTGTGTGTGTGTGTGTGTGTGTGTGTGTGTGTGTGCGCGCGCGTGTGTGTGTGTGTTTACGTGAGTAAGAGAGAGAGAGATGGATGTAAAGAAAACATGAGAGAAAGTAATACAGAGAATTTGAAGAATACATGGATTGGGGGATCAAGCAATCACACACCCCTATACACACGCACGAACATACACAAACAAAACACACACACACATGCACACACACACACACACACACACACACACACACACACACACACAGACATACACACACACACTCATATGACAGAGAGAGAGAAAAAGAGAGAGAGACAAAGAAAGAAAGAGACAGAGAGACAGAGAGAGAGAGAGAGAGAGAGAGACAGAGACAGAGAGACAGAGAGACAGAGAGACAGAGAGACAGAGAGACAGAGAGAGAGAGAGTATCTATTCTCTTGTGGATTCGTCATCTTGAATTTTTTTTTCACGTATGATTGACAATGATTTACAAAAGACATCAAGGAAAAAGGAAGTATATGGATAGACAAACAAACTGAATCACAAACGTGACTCTTTTTAAGACATACTATTACACAGATAAACATGTGCTAGGTAGAGAGATGGTAAGAATGTAAAACAAAAGAAGCAAAAAAATAAAATAAAATATACGCCTTTTTCATGTCCCTATCAACACAATACAAAAATCATAATGTATCTCCCTGCCTGAGAGGGATACAACGTTCCAGCAGAAAGACCTAGATACTCAATAACTACCGTAACTCTCCTCAAATGGGATTCGGACGCAGGTCTTGTGCTTGTTACAACAAAGCGCATAGCTACTGCATCACAGTCGATGGCAGAAACATGCTATTATAATGTTTGAAAAAATATAATAAAGGGCGAAAGAAAGAGAAGCAAGAGACAACGCAAATGGCGAAGAGAGTCGTAAGCAGTGACGAAGAACGAGAGCGAGAGGTTCACACTAGGACTAAAATCAATGATTGATTTTTTTGTTGCGAGCACCAGTAACAACAAAGACTGCACAACATGCTCTGCTCACTCGCAGTCCGTTCAATCAGTGAGAGCGAGAGAGCGACGCGATAATGTCCCCCGACGGCTGACGTCCCGGCTATTTTAAGACCGCCAATGGTCGATTTACCCCCTAGCAAGCGTTACATCAGCTTGCACAGTACTAAAATATTTCTGAGATCAGACTAATGAAGCGGTGACCTACGAGCCGTGATGGATTCGTTTCGTTGCTTCCTTCTGACATGCTGTCAGTCAGCGATCATGGTTTATTAGCGTAATTTCTTGAAAATTCAGAAGGTCGTGAGATCAAGCTCCGCGAATCCCGCTATTTATAATTTTGAGATCGCGCTGTTGGAAACATAAAGACGTCACATTGATTAGGACTATTGCTTGTAGCTGACGTCATGTGACTTTTCAGAGATCTCACAAATAGAAACACAGGAGAAATTTTCGCCAAATTCTAAAAACTGATGCATCTCATTATGGGATGATTGTCAGGCTGGCGTAATGAGCTGATGCTAATCATTTATAGGACAGGTTGATGACTTTTTTTTAACCAAAAGAATCTTTTCTAGGATAGTCTTTATATTAAAAATGTTTCCATGTCTTTTCTGAAATGAATATAAGCGTCCTGCTAACATTAGCCTATTTTGGTACGATTTGCTTTGTGCTACTTTGATACGAAGTTAATAAAGACACAAATTACTCACGGTGTAAGACGATTTGTAAGATGGTGTAGTAGTAGTAGTAGTAGTAGTAATAGTAGTAGTAGTAGTAGTAGTAGTAGTAGTAGTAGTAGTAGTAGTAGTAGTAGTAGTAGTAGTAGTAGTAGTAGTAGTAGTAGTAGTAGTAATAGTAGTAGTAGTAGTAGTAGTAGTAGTTTGTAGCAGTAGTATTAGCATTGTTTTTTTTCTTTTTATAATTGTTTGGTGTGTCAATAGTTTGAGACAAGAATGATAGCAGCAGTAGCAGAAGCAAAAGTAGATAGAGAAAGAGCTCAAAGTTAAACCTTTCCTTGATTTCTGAAAAAAGTAGTTTCAAAGAACAGAAAAAAAGAAGAGAAACAGAGGAAATATATGCAACAGTGGTGGCAACAGAAACCTACTTTATGTTTTTACTATACATATCGTCATCCGTTGAGTTGTGATAGTACGATTGTGCGTTGATAGTAGGCTTTATAGATGTCTGCTTATGGGTCAGTGTTTATCCATGGAGCGTTGTGCACATTCAGGCACATGTATTTTATGTTAAGATGAAGGCATTGTAAAGCGCCTAGGGTTGTATTGTACGGGGGCGGTCGCTTTAGAAATTATTATTATTATTATTTTTATTATTAATATTATTATTTATTAATATTATTAACAATGTTTTTCTTAAAAAAAAGAAACAATCACAAGAGCAAATAATAACATGAGTAACTGCAAAGTTATAAGAGAATGTTTTTATTGTCATCAGAACAGTTCAGTACACAAGCGCGCACGATGAACAAAGGCATAAGGGTAACATCCCCCCCAAAATAAAAAAACAAAAACAACAACAACACAATAGCCAAAGGAAATGACGAAGGGAACTATCGTTGTCCTTACGCCCCTGACATTTACAAGTGTTTCAATACCACAAAATCTCCGCTCACTCCAGAAACCGTCATGTTTACACCGCTCTGGGCGCCCAGGGCCCCTTCGATAAACCACACGCAACATGCATTTCAACAACCCTCTCCTGCCCGATTATCAACACAAGAAGTTTGGCATTTACTACCTTCTTGAATTATGTAATCGCTGGGACAGATCTTTTTACAGTGCGCGATCGTAAGCCCACCCATGGGGTCCACCGGCTTGTTCGAGATTTTTATCTCCCATCTCTCAGCTCACATTATCTTTTATCCCATATCTCTCTCTCGATCTCTTTCTCTCTTTCTCAGTTTCTCTCCGTCTTTCCGTCTCTCTCTCTCTCTCTCTCTCTCTCTCTCTCTCTCTCTCTCTCTCTCTCTCTTTCTCTCTTTGTATGTATGTGTGTGTGTGTGTGTGTGTGTATGTGTGTGTGTGTGTGCGTTTGTGTGTGTGTGTTTTATTCCGAGTCTCTTTCTGTCTCTCTGGATCTTTCTGTCCGTACGTCTTTCTCTCTTCGTAACTCTTTCGATTTTCTTTGTCTCTTTCTGTCCCCCCTCTCTCTCTCTCTCTCTCTCTCTCTCTCTCTCTCTCTCTCTCTCTCTCTCTCTCTCTCTCTCTCTCTCTCTCTCTCTCTCTCTCTCTCTCTCTCTCTCTCTCTCTCTCTCTCTCTCTCTCTCTCTCTCTCTCTCTGTGCGTATCTCTTTTTTCCTCCATGTCTCTGTCTCTGTGCGCACGCGCACGCACACGTACACGCGCGCACGCAAGATAAAACAATCCCCCCAACCCCCCCCCCCAAAAAAATAAAAAAAATAAAAAAATAAAAATAAAAAACAACAACAAAACAAACCAAAAAAAACAACCAGACGAGAAATAGTGTTCGAATCTATGAGGGAACTGTTCAACTAAATGTTATGGGGAAAAATAACAATAGGGTGAGAGAAAGAGAAAAAGAGAAAGAAGGAATGAATGGGGAGGAAGAGGGGGAGGAAGTAGGGAAAGTAGAGGAAGAGGGGGGATGACGGGGAAGGGTAGAGGGCAGGAAGAGGGAGAGGGAGAAGCGAGGGAGAATAGAGAGATAGAGAGTGCGTGTGTGAGAGATAAAAAGAGGCAGTGAGAGAGAAGGAGTGTGTGTGTGTGTGTGCGTGTGTGTGTGTATGTGTGTGTGTGTGTGTGTGTGTGTGTTTGTGTGTGTA
>NW_004797355.1:276184-278822 GCF_000002075.1 Aplysia californica | reverse complement strand
GAGAGAGGCACATTATGTCAAAATGGCTGGTCTACCCATCAGGGAAGGTGCCCAACTCTCTGGTCAGCCGGCTTTCGATAACAACAAAACCTTACCCATCTAATATGAGAATTACCACCCAAAAAAAAAAGGAATTATTGCAAAGTCAGCAAAAAAATCGCGTCAATTAAGCGTAAAAGACATTGATCTGTTCTGTTTGGCCTTGTTCAATGTTCGAAGAGTGTTCACTCTTTGTTTGACGTTAAGCTTATTCTGTGTGTATTTTAATTTCTCTCGAACGTAATGCCGATATAATATATTGGTCACTTCCAGGGACCATATTCGGATGTACTACCGATATATCAGTAATTTGAAATGGGTCTAAAGTTTGTTTCGTTGTTTCTATTCCATTGCTTGTTACATAAGTGAACGTCAACATTCAGTCGCCTTCTTAATGATGTATAATAATGCAGAACATACTACTACAATAATTACTACACATTCGGTAAAAACCTTTTTATTTCCATACCGGCTAAATGATTCGCGGTGTTTCAAATTATAATGTCCAAATAGCTTCAACTACTAAAAAAAAAAAACGTCCTGAACGACCCCAATGCAAAAAAAGGGAAAGAAGGTAGAGGTCGTACATCAAAGTAATTACAATATTATGTGTACAACATTGTAGAGCCGTCTGTGTGTGCTTTTGTATCATTTGTGGGGTTTCTAGTAGATAATCTATTCACCTGTCCCTGCCCCCCCCCCTACCCCTATTTCAAATTCATTGTGACAGAAAGATGTGAAATGCACTTTTGTTTCGACGGAATCTGCAAAGTTTGGTTTTTTAAAATATTAATACGAAGAGGTCTGTAAACGACATTCATACTGTGCGTAGTCTTTGGCATGTAGGCGTGATCTCGTCTAAACTTGCCTCGTCAGCAATAACAAAGATGACGATGAATAGATAGGCAATCGGGAATCAGATAAACAGTTGTAGCACTCCCTATATCATTTTCGCGAATGACTGTTATGAAAGAGTACTCCCTAGGCGCAAAGATACCAGCTCATAACTAAATCAGGGAAACCAGCGTGGAGACCTTTTCGTACTCTGTACAGCAGTCCAGCGTGAGTAGTAAACAGATTTGCCGCTGCATGCTGAGGGGTTTACTCTCTCATCTAGGAGATCATGTGATCTACTCAGAGATCATGTGATCTGCTCATGTGACCCCTCTCATGGGGCCTGTCAAGTGGGGGCGGAGCCCTGGGACAGAAAGATGGCGCCGGCCTGCACTCTCCGGAGTTCTCTCCCCTACGGCGCAACCCGGAAATGAAGGATGGAAGGAAAGTGTCGAGTGACGCTTCCGTTCATAATCATTACTGGCTGTTTCTCCCTACGGCGGTCTGTCTATCTCTAAGGTCCCCTTTGCTAGCTTTGGTTCCGTCGTCCATTTACGTCGTCTTCGTAACCAACACTTCATTCTTTCTCCCCATAGCCGTCTGCCTGTCTCCCTGGCCACTGCGTAGTTTCATTCTTCTTTGACCTTTTCTCTTCCTCTCATCACTTGTAATCATTGTTGGAAGTTCAGTGTAAACGACAGAAGTTGTTTCTGGTCCCAGCTATTGGTTCGTTACAGCTGTCTATCTGAACATCTTGACCTAAGCTCATCTTATGTGCACATCGTTATGTTGAGCTCTTGACTGATTCTTCTCGCCTCCTTTCCTGTACCAGAGTCTTTGGTGTAACGGCCAAGCACTTTGTTGTTGCACACAGGAGACCCAAGATCGATCCCAGAGTGGGGAGAATATATTACTTTTAAATAGAGTATCTCGGTCTTTCTGCTAGGATGTTATATCCCTTATAGCCCAGGTTGGCCCTGACAGGCAGGATCAGAAGCCCGCCTCCTAAGTGGCCTAAATTATGTCAAAGGGGTGGGGCAGCGTTAAAACTTCTACATTGAAAAATAAATTATTTTCTGTTAATCTCCCGAACCTCATACCAAGACACCGTGTATAAAATTGACGACTCTTTCAACACAAGCGCCCACGTGTCCGATTTCGAGTTGTCTCCAAACACTGATAGAGGTTATAGGGTACTATACTTTGAAGTAAATTACACATTTCACGTATCGCTTCTCGGTTACGGATTATAGAAATATTGTCAGAATGATTACCGAGTTCTATCGGTAATCTGTTTCTTCCAGTGATACTGCTGAGGGAGGCTCAGTGGTGTATGGTTTATAAAACAAACTAGGCTTGAAGTATATCTAGACTTTTTTTCTTCAGTAAGGCAGGATCAGGATCCGTACACCTACAGAAAAAAAGAAAAACAAACCAATTGAAAAATGGAAACCAAATAAAGACAAGAAATGGAGCAGAAAATAGTAAAACAAATGCTTCAATTAATAATAAAGGCATCCCCATTTACGAGATAGCTGAAAAGTATTCCATTCTTTGACCATTATACACACTGTCCATTATTTCCCATCTCAACATCTATCTTGGCTTTTTGCCACTTATCCACACGAGCAAGAAAACTCTTCTGTGTGAAATACTTGTCACGTTGAAGTCCGACGATAACAACCTCCTTGTGAAGAGAGGAAGAGAAAGCGACAGAACAAGTGCAGAGGAGAAGAGGCGGGGGAGGGGTAGAGATTGAGAGAGA
>NW_004797355.1:272164-273209 GCF_000002075.1 Aplysia californica | reverse complement strand
CCCCCTCTCTCTCTCTCTCTCTCATTCCCTCTCCCCGCTTCCCGCTTTCTCGCGTACTCCTTTTTTCCGTCAATGCTTCTTTGCATTGCTCCCCCATTATGTTGGCACTGACAGACAGTCAAAACAGTCGGTCTCCGAAATGACCCAAACGGTATTGGTGTGGGGTAAATCTTTTACAAACTTTTAGTTGGGATGAAGAGGGGAGGTGGGAGGGGGGAGGGGAACGAGGGGTGAATTTGACCCCCCCTCTTACTTATGTGAGCAGTTAGTTCTGGAGCACTATAATATAGCCACTCCCAACACAGTTATGTCGTCTTCACTGTTTCTGCGATTCTTCCAGATCGCATTTTACTCGGAAAGTCCCTGATAAAAGGGTCTGTTAGCCCGACACAAAACTCCAGGACCCACGCATTAATGAGACTGTCGTGAAAACTACCACAGAAATGACTACTGTGACGTCACGTCATTCCGTATTGATTTATATAATCATTTCCTGTTTTAGCCGAAACAAGAGTAAAAAACCAAGACAGAAACTGCATCGCAAGCATTGACTAATAGGAGGCTGGTTTCTGCAATTAGTAAAATCACCACAGCGACCACTACATCTGTTAGCCGAGAATGTGTGACTCATAATATTTTCAAATCACTTCATCAGGTGGAGTATTGCGGAGAGGGTAAGTGAATACCCCTGTAACTACGTCCGCACACAGTGGAGAGTACTGTAATAGAAACCCTTTTTAACGACTGCCCTACAGCAACTACGCGAAATAGAGAAACGAGTGTGGGTGGTTGGCCAGTACGCTACAGTGGTTTGCTCGTTCTTTCCAATCAAACATCTTTAGTACTTTTCTCTCCTTCATTTTTCCCTTTTTTATTTGTATGTTACTCCTAATCTTGGGCATTTATATGACCTAGTTGTGCTGCAAGTGCCTTAAAAATCGTATTAAAACTATAAAGAGAAACAAGTCCTTGGTGTAACGGCCAGACGCAGCAACGTTGTACGCAGAAGACCTGAGTTCCTTTCTCAAGGGGTAGGGGTGTGATG
>NW_004797355.1:268455-270058 GCF_000002075.1 Aplysia californica | reverse complement strand
AAGAAGAAGAAGAAGAAGAAGAAGAAGAAGAAGAAGAAGAAGAAGAAGAAGAACAACAACAACAACAACAACAACAACAACAACAACAACAATAACAACAACAACAAGAACAAGAATTACAAGAAGAACAAGAACAAGAACAAGAACAAGAACAAGAATTACAAGAAGAACAAGAAGGAGAAGAAGAAGTTGGGCATCAAAGACCAAAGTACATTTTGAGAGTACACATTCGTCTTAAGTTACATTAATAACTCGTTTTAACGGCGTTCTTTGGACGGTGGCTGTATTTACTTTTCATCCCGAGGAAGGATGGTTCAGACATAATAAAGAAATCCGTAACCATACTTTTCTACGTTTTTAATTCACAGTGAAATACAGACTTTTTCTTGGATCTGAATAACCTCTTCGTCAAATATTTTCCTGACGAATCTTTAACTACCCCCCCCCCCTTTTTCCACCCACAAAAAACATTAAAAAATCAAAATGTTTTTAGAACTTTCTTTATTTGATAATTTGTTTTGAAGAAAAATAAAATAACAGAAGCCTGACGTAAAAATATGAGACGATGCGGAACAAAAATAGGAAGGGGTGACGACACGGTAGTGATAGTATGGAATATTATAATAATATAATAATATACTAGTATATGCCAGAATGGTAGCTTTAGCCCCACCCATGAAGGAAATTCTGGCTGGATGAATCCCATTGGCAGTGCACAGTTGGTATAAAAGGGTAAGTCAAAATATCTGAAGTTCCAGGTAGATATCACAATTCTAAAGAGGCGTGTAAGCTTCTGAACGACTCAAACCATTCTTATGGCCTTTTAAATGACCCGGACTGATCACCACCGATAAACACAGGGAAAAGCTCTTCCTGAATACAACAGTGACATTCCTGTAAAGACTAAGACAATTCTGGGTTTTCACTTGACGATGAGCACCTGACATGAGAATACATTGGATTAATCCGTAGTATACGACGCACCAATTTAGCCGTCTCACGGTACTTCCTCGATTGCTTACAAACAATAAAATAGTCCTAAACCCCAGCCAATCCATTTTTCCTTATTAAAAATTAAAAGGTACGATTATTGAAAGGAGCGTTCATTTCTTCTTAGATTGGTATTTATTTTTGCACAAATTAAACAAGTTAAATCAGAGCAATGTTTTTGAGACGTTTAAGATGCTTACAAATTATATGAAAAAATTGGCTGCATACACATGTGGAACAGCTTTTCGTATTCTGAAAGCATCAAACATCGTGATCAAATGATGTTTGTATCATATGAACCATAAACATTATGACAATTGTAATATCATTTGTAAGGCCATTTATCTTTTACTGTGACTTAAACGTATACCGCGGTGCTATCGCAAGAAAAAGCAGGTGGTCAAAAGGTACACTAACTCGCTTAGGTTACACGCAACAAAAGTTTTGGTACCTCACGAAAGTGGCTGACCTCTTGCGAAAGCCAAAACTTTGGTTCTGCATTAGTCTTTTGTATTGTAATCTATTTTGAGAATGATCTAAGAAACACACAACGGGGACATATCGAATGGAAAATGATTGCCGAACTGTATATTTGTGGAAACATGTGGTTTGG
>NW_004797355.1:265514-267599 GCF_000002075.1 Aplysia californica | reverse complement strand
GTGTATGTGTGTGTGCTACAGACCAGGTAGTTGAATGGATACCGAGGGCAAAAATTACGATTTGTTGCGTGTGACCATGAGTGACCTCGCCACAGTCCTTAGCTACACCACATCGGTTGATGAATGCAACACGACAAAATGTCATCGTAACACCGGTTCAAGGCAGTGCAAGGGCGGGGTGGACCCAAAGACAGACAGCCAATGTATACACAAATATGATTTTTTGGGAAACATGTAATTATGAAAGTTTTACAGAAAAAAACACCGTATAGGAAAAATGGAGGAAGAAATAATAGCTTTCATTTATTAGCAACCCTTACTCCTTTTAGAGTATGAACATTTTCTTACTAAAACATAAGACTCATGTGAAGAAAACGGATAACTAACAATTTTTGAATGATTTTTTTTTTCATTGTAGCATTCTTAAAATCAAACGTTCTTATTCGCTGTTCAACCTGCGGATAACGTAACTAAGTCCTGTGCAATGTTACATAAGAGAAAATTTGCTATACTCTCTATGAGATGCATGCTCTCCAACTATGAATTTTCATTTTCTCCACATTCTTAAAATATTTATCTGGTTTTTCCACTGGAGTCTTCATATAATAATATTTTGTGACCAAACAGATTCTATTCGTATTCTGGAAATGGATTCCAAAGACAAACAAGACGTTTTTGATCTCGTTTGCGCAGTCTTTTCAGGCTAGCGTGAACGTGTCCTGTTCAAGGACAGACAACTAGAGCCGTCACCTAGGTTAATACGACGGATATCTCCAACAGGGGTTGAACGTTGTCTTTATAAACGGTTATACGATCATTTCAATTTGTAGACAGACAGCTTAAAGCTCATTATACATGGATTTCATAAACATTAGATTCTGATTGAACCAGACAAAGCTCATGATTAATTTAATAACATCAGACAGAACCAGACAAAACAGATTCTACAAAAATTAAAAATTAAAATAAATAACACAATGACTTTCGCGGAAAAGTTTTTAAATCATTGTCAATCAACATTCATACAAAATAAACCAAAATTCTTTTACTTTTAGGCCACGTGATAGATTTTTTAAATTATGCTAAGCTAGTTCCATTCTTTATGATCTATTGTCCCATAAATCCCTTTAAAATTTGAAAAAAGGAAAGCTAGAGAATTTTCCTCGGTATGACATCTCTTTAAAATATCTGAAAGTCTTTTGTATATCTACCTGTACTCCGTGCGCCTGTCAGATTTCGAACATACTCAGGTCATACGTCGTCTATATTGCTGTAAACATGATTACATAACTCCCAAATCACACATATATTATGCATCGCAATATCAAAACTCACAATACTAAACGTACCTGGGAAGAGGGTGGAGAGGGGAGAGAAGTTACCCGTGAACGCACACACACGCACACACACACACACACACACAGACAGAGAGAGAGAGAGAGAGAGAGAGAGAGAGAGGGAGAAAGAGAGAGAGAGAGAGAGAGAAAGAGAGAGAGAGACACACATATACACATACACGCAGACAGACAGACAGACACACTCACATCACACTCACTGAAAAAAACAATCTCACAAACTAAAATAAAAATCACTTTCAAGAGCTCAACACAAGCACTAAGTAACTCGGACACATCTACAAGAACAGAAGTAGCTTCAAACAACCACTGGCCTCTTTCCTCATCAAGGGCGCGACAAATCATGGCACACACTTCACAAACGTACACGTAGGGCCCACACCCAAACTGTCAACTTTCAGATAATATGATAATGTCAGCTGTTAAGAAACGATTCATCCCTCAGACCACTTGACCCTTCATGAGTGAGTAAATTTCCTCGGTGTGACTTTAGCCCAATATCTTTTCATCATTTAAAATGAACAGTCCGTTTCTTGGTTACTTCTACGTCCCTTTTCGTGTGCTGACTCCGCAGGTTAGCAGCCCACAGAATAGGGAAACAGGACAAGAGGTATCAGGTCATACTAGAAACAATGTAGGTCCCTTTTGATTTGATACAGAAAAGTAGTCTAACTTCAGAAGAAAAGGTCTACCTATTTCAACGTAAGGAAGAGAGGAAAAAAAGGGCGTG
>NW_004797355.1:254888-262079 GCF_000002075.1 Aplysia californica | reverse complement strand
CCCCCCTTTTCGCTCTCCCGACCCACCGGCAATACGTCACTACTATCAAAGAAGGTGCTGACCACAAACATGGGGCGACCCGCTGACACTCAGAGAAGTACGGCACAAGGAAACACACCAAACGGGCGATTGGCTGGTGTCCCTGTGTGGTTTGCTCCTTCTTTCCTGCCAAACATTTATCGTCCTATTTCTCCTCCTTCTTTTCTTCGTATGTTACTGTATAGTAACAGATTTACACATCGGGACTAACATACAAATGCCGTAAAACTCTACCCCCCCCCTCTCCCCCACAATACAACAAGCACACACCGACTTGGCGACGGAACATTTGTCATAATATTAGGACCGTCAAAGCAAGCCGACGGCGGATAAATCATGCTACGAGACAAAGAAGATCACACGGAGCAAGGCCTCGCAAAAGGTGGATCCAGTGGTGTCAAGGAAACCCTGGGAAAACATAATACCACAACTGAAAGAGCTGCTGAGCTGGCCTACCATAGAAAACTGCATCTCCCCTGGACGGTTAACGGCAACAGAGGATGAAAAAGTAAAAGTGAAGTAAGAAAGAACTCCCAAAGACGAACGAGTCCTATTTCTCAACCTCCCAACGTCACTACCACGCCATCAAAAAAAAAAAGAAAAAAGAAGACTTTCCAGGACTTCCGACCACATCCTACAGAACACAAACAAGCGTTCTACCTTATCGAACCCTCCCCCTTAACATCAGCACAGAGCCTCTGTTGATCGACAAGTTACCCCCCCCCCCTTTTCTCCTTCCTCTTTTTCAAACTGCTTAGAGTAAGGATTCCCTGGAAACTATCAGATACCATTCAAGACCAAACTATTTTGCCCCCTCCCTCTCCTTTCCTATTTTTCTTTCTCCCCTGCCCCTCTCCTAGCTTCTTTCAACCTCCCTAATTAATAAAATAATCCTTTTCTCCACCCATCCCTCTGACAACTACAAAGAGCCTCCCTATATCCAGAATTCCTCCTATCATCACCCCCCTCGCTCACTCTGTATGTCTCCCAATGTCCTTTACAATCCCCTGTTCTACTCTGCTTCTTTAGCTCTTCTTCTCCTCATAATTTCTAGAAATATCCAAATGTGTTCCTAGTTGTGCTCAATCCATCATCTCCATGCCAACATGACGTTGTTTAACACGTCAGAAACAACGTCCCCCTCCCCCCCCTCTCTCCGCCTTTCCAAATTACTGTATTTTTTCAATGAACTAAAATAGTACATCTTATTCTCCATAGTTGTATTTCTACTTCTCTTTAGTTCATTTACTCTTCCCCAAAAAATCTGTTGGCTATGTATTTAGCATGATATCTGGAAAAGTACTTTTTAATGTTTTTAGAAAAGTGCCTTGGTGTCTTTAAATACATTTTTTCATACCCTCTCTAGTTATCTCTTGCCCTCTATTAATACTTATATTCATCTGTATATAGATAAATGTCCTTCCAAATCCATCTTTGATTGCAATTTCTCAGTTTCTTTTCCTCTTCAGAGATTTTAGAAACACCAATAGCTAACTTGTGCTGGATCTCTCATCTCAATGCCAACTTATTCAATTTTAACCGATTTTCATGAATTTCCTCTTAGTAATTTTCTCCGTTTCGATAGTTGATTTAGTTTCTCTGATAGCTGCTGGCTATCATGTGATCAGTGCTTGAAAAAAAATTACTTGTTTGAGGATTGACTTTAAATGCTTTGTTTTCGCCGATGTATCGTCGGTAAGGAGAGGGGGAACACCTTTTTAATTCAAACACATTTCTGTTGCTCCTACTATATTTTCACCATCGTAACAGTATTCACAGTCACGCAGAGGTTTTGACCACACCTAGCCTTTTAGAACGTTCATTTTGGTAGCCAATGAGATATTTTTATTTTTCAGGATTGAGTTCTTTTATTGAAACTATTTTTAGACATCGCAATTTTTTATCTTAAGTTTTGTGGAACATCTGACATCGGGTGTAATTTAATAATATTTTAAATCTTTTGCATTGTTTGATCTGTACTTTTTTTGTTTATGACGTTACAAAAAAGGATTGTCTGCTTTTTTTCTGATAATACCAAGCTATATTCTATTAGTGTGCTATGCTATATATATATGCATACATAATATTAATGAACATAAAGGTAATATGCAAATTACCATAATATATTTTCTAACTCTCTCTCTCTCTCTCTCTCTCTCTCTCTTTATATATCTCATGCTCATTCTCTCAGTCGTTCTCATATCCCTGTCCTCTGCCCCCCTACCTCATTTCCAAAACACTTCCTTTATTTTTTAACACAGCTAACCAAACAAAGGCCCATTCCTCACACCTAGGTTTACCCTACATTTGTCAAAGTCTCCTAGCCTGCGTACCGGACTAACCCGCATAATTTCTTAAACAAACAACGTTACTCTTCAACCGAACGAGATTTCAAGCTCCTTTGCCAAAGAATTAATAAAATATTCAAAACACATTCACCTCAGAAAATCCCCAGGCTTTTGGGCCCGCTTCTTGTAATTCTATTTTGTTTGAAAGTCCCCATATAAATTCGTGGTCATCCTGTGGTCGTTGAAGAGAAAAATCCTGCTAGCTTTAGCCCACACGACCACGACTAGCAAATCCAATTACACCACAATAAAGGGTTAAGCTCTAGGATTTCCGAAGACGTGGATCACACTAGAAATCGCTGCTTCCCAATAAAAAGAAGGATTTCAGTGACTACTTTCGACGCCTTGCCATCTCTCTGAAGACGTTAGACCCTAAAAGTGTTTGGGTTCGGAATTACTATAAAATTTTGTTTCACAAGCTCAGATGTGCTACTTTGATTATTTTTCTACTTTTTGTATTCATGAGTGGTTACCAAAAAATGCTCTGTTTTGAATGTCAGCTTACAGTTATTGTCTTATGGATAGAGGTCTCGTTCAGCTCTTCCTTCGAAACTTAGTTGACCCAAAACGCACATCTGGGGTCTCTGTTCTCTGAAGGAAAAACACAGGGGGAACCATGACGTCGTACGCGAAAGACGATTTCAGCTTTGTTTGTAAGGGAACACTGTGTGGGGCGGGGGAGGGGGAGGGTAGGGATCTAAGAAGAAGAAAAAGAAACATAAGAAAAGAACAAGAACAAGAGCAAGAAGGGGAAGAAGAACGGGAAGAAGAAGAAAAACAAGAAGAACAAAAAGAATAAAAAGAACAAGAAGAAGTTGTTTTAAAAAAAATTGAAGTTGCTCATATTGTTTTACTATGATATGGGCTTCTTTATTCCAATACTACATCTGAACGTACTGCAACAAGTGTGTTCGTTTGCCCAATTTCATTGTTTAAGTCTGGCCTAATTTCAGGTTGTTCACTGTCTTTGGTTAGCAAAGATATACTTTACCAAAATTATCGCACTGCTTCTTTTGGAACATCGATTGTTTTCAACTCGAGCTATACGTCAATGGTATAAATGTGTCCGAGTCAGAAGACAAGCGGATTGTGAAACCTTTAATGAGGTTCAGCTGGTGAGTTCGAAGTCTTTAACAAACGCAAGCCCCCCTTCAAGAAATCCAAACGTGGCAAAAGCTATACTTTCATGATCGCAGAGGGCAAAATTAGAGCTGTAAATGTCTTTATATATCTCTCACTCGAAGCAAAAAACATTTTTTGTTTTGCCCTCGTACTTTAGAACATTGACTGTTATATAGTTCCAGTTTTTACAAGGTAAAAGGAGATACTTGTCGTTTCAAGCATCTAAAATATCTTTTCTCGTTGTAAGATAAAAATGGATGACAAGTTCAGTGAACTGAGCTGGTCAAATCTTAGTCGGTTCGGTCAAAGTAATAAAGATTGGCATTAATATTTGCCCAAAGAACTAGTTCAAAAGTAAAGATGGCAGCTTCCTCACCTTCGCTATCCACCTCTTCCCATCACCCCACTCATCAATTATTTCTCCCTACCTGGTCTTCATCTACTAGACATGTTCTTACTTTCGGAAATATTGTCCCGATTCTCTGAAAATGCAAACATGCTTACCAATGATTCACATTGGTTTTTCAATGAAACCTTTTCAATTGAAGGAGCTGAAATCCCTGCAAATCAATACTTTTTTTAATGATGGTAAACAAGCTGGGGAATTAATAAAGCCAGATCCTGCTCGAGTCAACATAGCAAGCTTCTAGCTTATGAATTTAGATAATTGAAATCCTTTTAGAAAACAATTCAGCAACCCTTGAAACACATGCCTTTTTATTACGTTATCCGTTGTCAGTTGTCTTGTTTTTCAGCTTCAAATTTATTCATTCTTTTAAGCAGCTTTTTTCAGTCTCTTCAATTATATTAACGTTGTGTATTGACAACTTGCTTTATCCTAGTTTCAATATTTTGACTATGCTACCAGTGACAATTCGCTGACAGGACTGGAGAATCGATGTTTTCGTCCGCCCTTATTCAACGTCTGTTTAATACCGACAGAAAAAGAGACCTAATACAATAAAGGGAAAATAGCATATTTGTGTGGGGGATTTGCTTTGCTGTGGTTTGCTCCTTCTCTGTTATTAAAAAATATGTATCGTCCTTATCTTTCTTTCTTTTTTGTATTTGTTACATCTAATCTTCGGCACTTATTTGACCTTATTGTGTTGTAAGTGCCGTAAAACTTTCACTTACACTTTTAAAAAGCACATTTGTGTATAGAGTAAAATTAGAAATAAAACACAAAACAAAGACCACCCCCGAAAAAACGACCCCCCCCCCAAAAAAAAAAAAAAGAAGTTAAAAAATTATTGAAACTCTTAGGCAAAGTCAGACTGAACAAATACTGCCTTGTGATGTGTGTTGACTCTAGCTGATTTCTCCTAAACGACAAGCTGATGTAAAGTTGTCTGCAATACACTTGGTCATCAGTAGTACATGTAAGCTGTATACAGAATGCGAAAGAGTGATACAACAACACACGTATCTCTTACCATGCGCAACCCCCCCCCCACCCCCCACAACTTTCTAGCTTCATCAATGCTTCCGATCTTAATTTTGCAACAGCCTCCCCCCAACCACCCCTATAAAAGAACAAGAAAAAAAAGCCAGAACAAAACAATAAAATAAACCTACAAAGAAAGTTTAAAATAAAATAAAAAATATATAAATGAAAAATAATAAAATGAAACAACAAAAAGAAAGAAAAAAAAAAGATATGAAATACAGAAATGAGAAATAAATCATATACTACTTTTTTTATTTAACCTCGTCAATTTCAATCCACTTCATGTCACGATTTCACCCACCACTAACATGGACTGGATCACGACTTATCACTCTCCCATGCTTTGTTTTGATATTGTTGTCTGTCAACTTGTCTAGGTGACTCAAACACCGAGCTTATTTCTTCTTGTTGTTGCATTTTTCCAAAGGTGACAGGTAGAGCTGAGCACACAACCCTTTTCTGAGATACCTAGTTATGAGTAAACTCATTTGTAATAAACCGGTTTAAACTTAATCACTATCAAAATAAGACAAATAGTTCGCTTGAGAAAGGGGCCAGGCCAAGGTAGTTGTGTCAAGAAAGCCTATATTCAGGGGCAGTTGTCTTGAAACCTAACAGAACGTATTTATTTACTCCATAGATATTATTATGAACCTAAAATGAGAAAGTAAATTTTAAAACAAATTCTATCCCTTTCTCACATTCTTCACTCCAATCAGTATCGGGTCCCTTTTCTCAAATATCAAGGATATCCCCCTAACCCATTCTGTCGATCTTGTGTGAAGTAATCGGTTATCCGAATAATAACAGTTGGCACAAAATGCCGCCCATCTCGATTTATGTCAAAACAAGAAAGGGAGAGCTGTGTGGAATGAATTACTCCGGAAACAAACTGGAAATAATTTGTCACCCTGCCTTACTTCATTACTTTTTACTCTAATATATTACGATCTTGTAGGTCGCATAACACGCCTTCGCGCTACTTTCTTTGGGTTTTCCCAGAAAACGAAAACAATTTGTTAGGGATAATACAAGAAAGAAACAGCTAGAAAAGGAAGAAAACAACAATTAAACCCCCCCCCCTCCCCCAAAGAAACGGGTAGTGCCGTCATAAACAAAATTAATGTTCTTGATAATAATATTTATGCCAGATGTAAGAGTCTATTAAGACCAGGTGCGCTATGCTTTCTCAATAATTATACATAAACTGAAGAAAACATTGTATTCCATACCAATCTTTCATTCTTTCGAGAAAAATATTGCTGTGACATAGAATTACTATTTTTTAATTCCGCTTTTATACGACAAACTAAATAAAGTTAAAGCAAGAAAACAAAATGAGCAACTGAAGTGCCATAAAGACAAAAAGCTAGGTTCTGCATGAAGACCAAGTCTGGCATACTGGACAACGATATCTAACAAGGAAATACATTTTCTGCAAAGGTCAGCAAAACACAGGTCAAAGATTTATAAAGAAATACAATTAATTGCTGTACAAATAATAAAGACTCTGTGTGGCAATGACCTATTCGTAGTTATGTCAAAGAATTTTTACGTAATGAAAGAAGAAATGCCACTTTGAAACTGTGATCCTTATTTTGTGTCAGATCATTATTTCTAGGTGGCTGGTGACTGATTTTGCTTTAAAGACTACATTGTTGATGTCTAGGTTGTATGAAATATATCATATTATTTTATATGCAAAGTGAGGTAATATTTAGAATACGTGTCAATACGAATTCGTTTTATTGTTCTTTGTTAAGTTGTCGTACATTCACTAGTGTGTAAATCATCATATCACACTAATTGTAGCGGTGCTTTAATTTTGCGTTGCCTAACGTCTTGGTTGTCAGTGCCATAATGACCGTAAAATAAGAATTGCCGTATTGATTTGTACAGTCGAAACTGTCGAAGACGGCCATCTAATGTTGAGAAGAAAATTTACTGTCTGGGACAGGCGAACATCTTACACAGTGTCATAAAATGTTTTTAAAAATATACGCCAGGGAGTAATGAAAAAATGGAAGTTAGATGGTCGCCAGAGCAGTGCAGACTATAAGATCTGTTACGTTTCTGAAACGAAACCATACCTTTTAGGATCAATAAAGATTATGCACTTATCGTTCAAAATGAATTCCTTTTTAGCACAAGGATAACACCGCGGGAGACATATATATTCCTGTATATATATTTTATCTATAATTTATATTATAGTAGTTTAAGTATACGTCT
>NW_004797355.1:252227-253694 GCF_000002075.1 Aplysia californica | reverse complement strand
CCCTCCCCTCCCCTCCCAACGCCCCCACCCCATTCAATATTTTTAACAAGGGAAAGAAAGAAATTACGTTTTAAGAAGTCATAAGAGAAATCAGAAAAGTTCTTTTATATTTCTTTAAAAGAACACGTTTATTACTTCTTTTATTTTTACAACTCCTTTTTTTTCGAGTTCCCTTTCCTTGTTTTTCTTTGTGTCATGTTGTTTTCCCCAATGGCTTCCTGCTTCACCGTGGAAATAGAACACAGCATTTGAACAGAGAGCCCCGTATAATAAAACAGACATAAAAACCCATCGAAACCGGGGATTTTAATGAAGATTCTCGGACATAAAACAACATATATTTTTGCCAATACAAGGACTTTATATTCGCGTCGAGGGAAAGAGACACACACAGAAAGAGAGAGAGAAAGAGGGAGGGAGAGAGAAAGAGGATAGGGAGGAAGAGAGAGAGAGAGAGAGAGAGAGAGAGAGAGAGAGAGAAAGAGGATAGGGGGTGAAACATGATGAATGTTGGAGCGAAAGAAGCGAGACAGGAAGTCCTTCTCCTTATTCCACTAACCGATGCACGCAGCACATTGTCGGGCGCAATATTAGCCAACGTGTTATGAATCGAACAACTCCTTAATCATTCATTTCACACCTGCAAGACAACAAAGGGCACCATTATATCCAGCAGTATTTCACATGATTTCTATACCTGGGTTACAGTGACTTCCGGCTTCGAATCAAAGTGTGCCGTTGGCTGTGTGTGACATCTACTCGTGTTTATTGCATGCAGCGAGAGGAAATTACGAATAGAGTGATTCAAAAGGAAACAGGAAACAAAAGGAAATAAGAGAGAGCAGGCAAAAGGAAACGCCAGTGCTAACTTAAACAATAGTGACTGTGTTTACGTGGTATCCTGGCGCCGGACGCCTTTCCTGAATATCCTTGCCTACTGAGGTTTGACGAGGTCAAATTTTAAAGTGCATCTGAGTACTAAACACATACTTTTGTAACGATAATAGTAATAGGAATAATGATAGCATTTGTATAGCGCAAATTCCAGCTCAACCGCATGCTCTGTGCGTTTTACAATCTATATGATGTCGTGATACAATCGTTAGCTGATATGAATAGTTGTTAGATCATATAGTGATAATACATTTTTTAGATAATAATATGAGACTAGATCTTACTTTAGAGTGTTGACGTTCTCGAGGAGGTTTCACAACCTTGTACCGCACGTTGCAAAACAGTCACTGTATTACATGGTGTAGTATCAAAGATAGTACATAACAAGATGGGCCACTTCTCTCTTTGAGCCAATTAAAAAAGTGTCCTCAAAATTCGGTGGCGCCCTCTTCACAAAAGCGCACCTTTTGCGAACAGAGTTATCCTACTTGAGTTTAAAAAAATCAGAGTGAAACGCGGAAGAACGCTTTTTTTTAATGGTTACGCTGACAAAAAACCTCTTCCGGAGGAAAG
>NW_004797355.1:247485-250161 GCF_000002075.1 Aplysia californica | reverse complement strand
GAGAGAGAGAGAGAGAGAGGGGGGATGGGGGAGAGGGAAAGAGATTGTACATTTATACATATTATACACCAGACCCTAAAAGTGGGTGATGCCGTGACTGCACCCCGAGGCAGAATTTGTTTCCAACAAACGCGCTTCCCTTTTATATCCAAAGTGTGAATCCGAAACCAAAGTTGACAGAAACATACTATTCGTTTTATCCATTGAAAGTCTTTCACGCCATCCTATTCTACCTTCACCTGATCCCAGGAACCCAATATTTGCTCGCACCGCGTTCCAGTAAAAACTATTTCTGCATCTTTTCATGACATAACTTCTTTTGCAGTCATGCGCCATCTATTTTGGTTTTGAATTGTTTAATGAGCCTTTGTAACTATGTTTACATTGTCTGTTTTTAGTAACTCATTGATGACGTTTTCTGCAGCAGTTGTATTACCTCGAGTGGTTATTGATTTCTCGAGTGTTTGTTTGTGTGTAAACCAAAAATAAAGCTCTTTGTTTTATCGTAAGATTATGGTCTATATATAGCAATGGTTCGTTTTGGGGACATTCAAAATAACTTTAAGTCTTTTATCTCATGTTTTATTTATTTATTTATTTATTTTATTTTATTTTATTTCTGTTTCTTTTGGGGTTTTTTTTGGGGGGTGGGCTTTCAACGCACACTGATTAACACTTCTTTCGTAAACGATACAACCAGGTGTCGCATTATACACGCTCAACAAAGTATGTGGTTGCATGCCTCATAATTATCTTTTGTCCCTCCTCTTATCATAATAATACGTTGCTTTCTGGATCAGCGTATTGCTGGAATTGGGTAGTTGATATTAAATCCATTAAAGACTTTCATAAAAATGAAACTTGAGATTTACTGATTCTCAAGTATAATAAAATACATTAATATTTGGCTCATTGGCTGTGGATTTGTACGCCACGTGTGTTATACTTGACGTTTATGCACGATAACTGTAGCAGTTCTTAATCAGCACGTGAAAAGATTGTTCTGGTCTCAAGACTTTTAACTGACATTTTGATGTAATTTTAGGTTCTTAAATTTTGCGTGCAGAAGGTGTGAGTTCGATACTTGTTCGGGAAATATTTTCCATAGAGAGTTTCCTACTTCCTACTCCGATGTAGCACCGCAAACAACCAGGATGTGTCCTGACAGACGGTGTCGAAACTTCCCTCCTCCTAAAAGATTTTAATTGTGTTGATATAAAGCAGAACTTGGAGTTATTCATACAGTCCTTATTATGACAAAGGCAGTCGTGAACTAGAATGTGGCCTTTGACTGTGTTGGAAAAAACATCGAAATCTTGTTCGGCCAACCAAATTGATAGTTTGATGCTTGTTATTTTATCCAAACGTCACTACGTTATGTGAACATTATTATTTCTTGTATACATTTTCTTAAAAAACCCACCAAAACTTGACTCCAGCAAACTCTATAGCAGGGCATGAGATGTATTATCAAGGCTGTTCATTGTAGCAAACAAAATATGTGTGTTCCATTTTAATGCTGAAGAGTTTTTTTTTTAAGATTCTCCTTTTTTCTGCTGGGATGTGGTATTCTACTCGACTCGAGATGGCACTGGGTTTCTCAAAAATAATCTTAATCATGTCGATGGTTGTATAAAACATTTAGAAACATTACAATAGTTGCAACAAACGTACTATGGTTCTGTTGATAATACGTGCATGAAGCTAGGGTATGACTACTTAAAGACAACTCCATGCCTCCATGCTACACAACACACAAGACAACAGAATATCAGACTGAGGCACGGCTAGCACGAAACAGTCCCAGAGCGATCATATGTCCTGATCCAGTGTCTCAAAGAAAAAACTCTGAGAACGAAATTGGGCTTTCTTTTGAAACAGCCCTAAAACAGCTTGTCTTCAATCATAGTCGAATAGCCAAAATACGGGGTCCTTATATTGAATTAAGTCAAGTAAAATCCTTTAAACTAACAGTAGCCGGCCTGTGACATTATACAAAATGAAAATATTCTCCGAAAAAGGCCCATTGATAAAAAAATAATCTTGCGACATGTGAGTAGTTTTAGGTTCTCAGAAAATTCTAAAATATATGTCTTACTCAAATCACCGTATGTTATGTCAAAAATACTCTTTTGCTTTGGTGATATTTTATGGTTCTCACGTTCGCCTGCTTTACTAACGAGTCTGTTACGCATTCTATTAACGGCTTCCATTAGACCCCTGCAGACAAATTAGCAGTAATTACTCTCGTCTGGCACAGACTCGCTGGCATTTACTTGCAGGTCTCAATACTGATGTACCCTAACTAAAAGTCTAGGTAACAGTCTTTGTTTCCAGATACATGTATACAGCGTGGGAATCATAGCGGTCTCATGTTACGCACTTGCAATAAGCAGTATGATACGTTACTGGAATAAATGACCTAATTGGGCCTGGTGCTGTTCGTTTGTTTGAGACATTCGTTGTCTCTGGTATGCGTAGACGTTTGAAGTAAAGGAGGGTGGGTTGCTATTCTGATTTATGCTCAAATGAGAGTACATCAGAGCGTTAACATGACCTCCACGTTAGCAGCTGTCATCGTCATCATCATCATGATGATCAGAATCATCATCATCACGATCATCATCATCATCACCATCATCATCATCATCATCATCATCATCATCATCATCATCA
>NW_004797355.1:240316-246928 GCF_000002075.1 Aplysia californica | reverse complement strand
AGAGAGAGAGAGAGAGAGAGAGAGAGAGAGAACTGCTTAAAGCTTTCGAAACGATCAAACGAATAGTCCACTAGAAAAATGATCGTAAATCGGAATTCATCAAACACTCTTTGACACATGGCAATAGAAGGGGATAGATTTATTTGTTAATATATCACACGGTTCACCTTTGAGAGCAAGGAATTAAAAAAGTGCTGTATCAAAAGATTAAAAAGAAGGTTAAGATTGTTGATTGCACTCCAGAACCAATGACAATGTAAAAACAGGTCAAACGAAAAGATCAGCCTGACTTTTTCAACGGAGGCCATTCATTTTTGATTAACGTTTCCTTTCAACGTTACAGAAGCTATTGCTTATCTGTGGGAAGAAAAGAAGGAAATGAAACCCGTTAGTCTTCAATTGTTTTGTGTGTGGGGTTTTTTCTTTTTTTTTTGGGGTTTTGTTTTGGGACACTATATCCCTGAAATATGCAATTAATCCTGGGCGATATATCTTTGAGTTGAAAGAGTCTTTCGGCAAACAATCAAAATTTTCTCTTATATCAATAACAACGCTGCCTGCACAGGCCTGAGCACATACTGAATTACAATAAGCAAAAAACATTAATAACTTAATCAAACCTATATACGGTTCATTATGCACAAACCACAGACCAATTACTAATCAATCTTAGGGGTGCTACAAGATAAACCAATATATGTTCACTCACAGAAGTTATTAACACGTCTTTGATGTCCCTCCAGTCGACTCAGCAACATTGTGTTACTCTTCGATCCTTCCTTTTTATAATTGAATATACTTGTTGTATTTCTCTTTGAAGACATTGCCTCGAATGACTTTTATAATGTATAATAAAAGCACTCTAGCATATGTTGTATTCATCTCAAGGTCATGCTCAAACTTCCGAGTATCACAAACATCTGCTGCCCGAAGATTCAAATCTCAAAGTGAATGGCTCAAGCTGAAACGTTTGCATTCAATGTTCGAATCTCATACTAAAATTATACGATTCATTTTTATTTCTTCTACTTTCTGAAAACAGAAGCCTTTAGCATGCACTAGGTTTATCTTGAAAGGGCCTATTGTTTTATGTGCCAAAACAATACTAAAAGATTACTTTGGTCACACAGAGGTACAAAGGTTTGGTACAAAATTGCGGAAAGAAAAATCAATCTTGGTGTTCGTAGAAAAGGACCACTACGAAGATTAGATGAAAAACAGTGGACGGGTGCCACAGAGGTTTGACGATTGGTGCAGGAAAGAACTGCTTTCTGAGGGACTGTCAAGAAGATTGCACTCCACAGGGACATGCTAGCCATGAGGAGAAAAATGAAGTGGTAAGTTAGGTGAAAAAACAGTACCTTATTATTAGGACTTAAACCCCGTTAGAGATACAAAACAGTTTATGAACATATTATGCTGAATCCGGAAGGATAATGATGTGTGTGTGTGCTCCCACTATGAAATCCTTAATGAAATGGTTAGAAGTAGGAATATGAGATGCATCAATGTACCTCACTGAGGGGCTTTTTTTTCAGATCATAATTCATAACGTTCTTTGGAGTTTTTTTCTCTTTAGGAAAGCATGCAAACTAGTAAATAAAAGACTTGGATCTTTGACTGTCTCGTTTCAGACACTATTTCATTTAGTCTGTATCTGTTTGCAAGACTCCATTTTAAAAAAGAAAACCTTCATGGGAGCGATCATTTTCAAAATGAGTATGTTCCTGAGAGTTCACCTCATAGCAATAACATTTTTTTCGACGTTTTATTCAAGAAATAATCCTAACCACTTTTAACTTTTTTGTCTGTATAATCTACAACAGTAGCTGTGAATTTTAAACTGGAATCTGATCCAAAGTTTTCAAAACAACGCTTTCCAGTAGATAATTTCGTTTTTGGAGACCTGATATTTTTCAACTTAATAAAGTGAGAATGTGATACATCATGCAGAGTTTTTGCGTTTAGAACTTGTTGGTCAAAATGTTGTTTTAAAAATGTGTTCGTTTTATGTCTTGAACAAATTGGAACAGGTTTTTTTAAATGTTAGCAAGTTTCTTTATTTCAGGAAAATAAATCCCTTCACACAACCTGGTCTAGTTGATTATAACTCTTAATATTCAAATTCAGAATTCATAATATAGAAGCAGAGATGAACTACCCCCCCCCCCTCTTCCCCCCACCCCTTGTTACGTTCGTTCATTTTCCTGAAACGTTATCCCAGGCCCCTGGGCCAGTGTCGATCCGTTTACCATGCATGACGACGACCCTGGTTATTTCCTACGCCTTCTTCTGTATCTAGTAAGATGTTCAAATCCTAGAGAAATAAACAAAATCTTCAGGCAACGGGCCACTGCTCCACCCAGAGGGACGTGGTTTGGGAGCGGCCCTTTAAAGTCAAGCGGCCGATAAGGTGGAATTCTTGGGAAGGGACCCTGAGTACACACTGCTGCTCGGACAACCGATCTCATCATTGGGCATTGTCACGTACACGATCACCATGCGGCCCATCTAGTTCCGGGGTGTGAAACCCTTTGGTCAGGATAAAGTTTTAAATGCTGGGCATAGACCGTTTGCATTACAATTTTATTGTGCGTTGTTATCCAGGACCCAGGTTCTGACACATACGGTAAAGGATAAAGCTTAAAATACACCCAAAAAAAAATCCTTGTACTGTGTGACAGAAACGAACCTGCTTTTGCAGGTCTGTAAAACTGTTTAAAAAATTCGGTACGTGCAAAACAACAACAGCAACCCAACAATAACAACAAAAAACAGAAAAAAGTAACAACAAGAAAGGATGTCATTATTCGATATGAACACTAGATCGATTAATGCACAGCCACACGTTTGTTCCGTTTTACGGAAAGTACGGGCTGCAAGAAACAAAAACGCCATATCAAAATGTTTAATCAGTTGTGTCAATACACAATGTCTACGGAAGAAAACTTACTAGATTCTATATCCATGTATGTATACACAGGCAGGAATTTCTACTTCTGGCACTAACTGCAAGAGATATTAGGAGCGAGATAGATAAGGAAAAGACTAAAAATTAAACCCATCCCCTCACCATAAATGCAAACACAAACATTCAATTCTTCTTTTCGGAATGTTTCGTAGATGGAAGCAAAGAAGTGCAACATGAAAAGCTAAGTGGAGAACGAGTCTTCAAGATTGCAAAGCATCATTTATACCACACATAAACACATTTTATACACCATACGAAATAAAAAACATAGAAAGGGAGGGACACACACACACACACACACACACACACACACACACACACACACACACACACACACACGTAGTTTCTTACATACACAGCCGTAGATGCGTGCATACACATATAGATGTAGTGTTATATATCATAGTATTATATAGAAAAGCACCCGTGATCCTGCATACTAAAGCAATTTGTAAATAAAGCAAGCATTCAAAAGACTTCTCATGCATGAGATCTACACACTGCGGCAGTTAAGCATTGCACAAAGTGCTCTTCTTTCAAACAGCTCACGTAAATATCAACGGCGAAAATTTATCGCTTTCTGATGCACCAAGCAATCACCATAAAGGCAGAAAAATAGCGTAGTTTCCGTCTTACTCATTCAGATATATATTGCCATGTTCAAACTGCAATGAACACGCACACAAACAATAACAATCAAACACACAGACGAATGGAGAATTAATAGCATATATTTTGTTTGTTTGTGGGATACGTGTCAGATAGTCTAAAACATTTATGGTGCTTCGTTATGTGGAGAGGTATAGACCGGTAAAAGAAGAAAAGAAGTTCTTAGAGCTAGTGCTAAAAGTGTAAAGTACGTAACTTCATAGAGCATATTCTAAAAGGGTAATGTAATATTCAAGTACCAAGTCATATTTAAACTGCAAAACAAGCGAACCTGGGTATAGTCTAGAAGCGTACTCTTTGTATTTGTGGTCTGTTCACTTCTTTTAAAGCAAACGTCCCACGGTATGGAGGACGGGGAATGGGAGGACGGTGCAGGGGTGATGGAGAGGTGGAAAGAGAAGGGCGGGATAGAGTTGAGAGGGGGGGGGGGGAGGAGTTGAACACATAATGGACAATGAGATTCTGATTGATTGGAGGTTTTTTGTGGGGGTGGGGGGGGGGGGAGGGGGGAAGAGGGGGGTGAGACTAGACTGTTGTCCTCATATACAGGACAAGGAATGCTATATCCATGCCCTTCATGTGCACGCTACTGAACTGTTTCATCATAATAGTTCATAGTCCAAATCCTTCCTTGATAGCTCTGCCCTGTACTGCTGTAGGATCGGATGGTTTAGGTACTCTTTATACACGGGAGATGAATAATAAAACATACACACAGAGAACGTGTCGCGTCATTAACTGCATGCCCAAGCCGATTTGCAAAACTTTAATACACACTCTGAAATGAGTGCCCTAAAACGAGGACAAGAGCATACCCAATTCCCCAGCTTAGATCTGGAGAGCATGTTTGCCTCGGAAAGCACTTCTTCTGTCCTCTGCGGTCAGTTTAGGTCAGCACAATAAGATATTCGTGCAAAACCACAGCTTCTATCTATGCAGCTAAACCACACAGGAGGATCTTCTAAAATCCCGCCAACCTACAGAGACGTAAGACATGACCGCCACGTGCTCTAGGTTACGTACAACTAAATGTTTTTGAAAGTAAAAAAGACCATTCTCCTTGATGTTCCATTTCGTTTCTCTGCCAGAAACGTGTTGTATGTCACAAAAGTAATACATGGGATCTAGGTATTCATTAGCACACTCCAGAGGCATATAGTCTTGGATGACAGCGACCCTTAAGTAAGATGCTCAGTAATTTTCAAAACGTTGGAGACCCCTGTCAAATAATAATTATGTCAGCGGTGGCTCCACTTAACATGACTACTTTCTTTTAGTTGCACGATACCTGTGGAAACCAGGCAAGGTCAGAATTGTCCACTGTAAAACGTCTAGTATTGACACGGCTCTTATCGCGACCGACCCCCAAGTGCAAACCACAGATAGCGGATGTGAGAATTAAAATGATATCGAAATAGAGACTAGGTCGGTAAAGTGTTATCAAACAGCGAGCTAAGAGCCCCCTTCTGCTGCCTGGAGGGTCCCCCTCTGCGGCGGGTAAACAGGGGACCTTATCGCCCACTTCCTGTCAGCCCCAACGGCGAATGTACCCATGTACGACCAGAAGTGACGTGGTCTGACGTACTGAGACACTTGTTTGCTTATTTGATAGAATCACGCTGTGAGCTGTCCGCTCAGATTTCATATTTGACGTAGCCGATGTTTCGCTTTTATACACATATTTTATTATTCTTTACCAAAAGAAGACAGCCAGTCTAGAAATCTGAATATCCAAATAATTGCTGATATCATTTGAAGACAACATGGGTGGAACAGGTGGTCTCGCTTGTTTGGACTGTCTGAAAGTTTATACCCAGAGACTTCTTGTGCATAGTTTTTAAAGCTGTTGTGTTTTACAGTTGAAATATTCACTGAGTGATTATTATAGACCAGTTTCATTTATATGCCATCATTTTATCTTTCAGTGGAACTTGAACAAACAGACTTTGGTTTTGGGAATCATCAGCTTTTCACTTGGAGTATTCATTTATTACAAGTGTTGTATGAAAACAGTTTCATATGCAAATTAGATCTACTGTTCGGAAAATTTCAGTCTACTTCAGATTCCCGTGTCCATATAGATTATAGGTTGCTAAATCATGCAGTATTCTCTGTCCCTGAAGCCTGAAAACGTACTACTCAAGTCAGTGAGAGTCCACGAAGTGAAGAATTGCTGGAAGTTAACTGTAACTTTGAACAGCTTATTTTGTTTGTCTTACATAATGCATGAACAGATTATTAGGTGAAGATGTTGTATTTTTTAAAGCAGACTACAGGCAAGACTTAATAGCCTGGGTGCCGGCAACGTAGCTCGTTAATCGAAGCATCGAACGACATTATATAAGTTTCGAATACAATTTTGATACAGTTAAGATTTATTCTATGACTTCAGTCTTAACCTCATTGCATTCATTTCCACTTTGCAATCATTCTTGCTATGTACTTTAACATAAGTACGGCTGCCTATTCAAGCTGTCATAATATGTCTGGACAACAAGGCCCAGGGCGATGTCTTTTTGGCTCAACTGGCTAACGGTTCCTTTAAGCTGGATTAGGTTATTACATAGACGCTGCACAGCTTGTTCGTATTTTAAAGCAAATTACACCGCGCTATACGCTGGTCGGCATTAACGCTAATTCTCGCACAGAATAATGGATAATTGTACTCTAGTTTTAGTTCCTATATTAGTAGCACCACCTAGGTTGTATTGACTACATTTACAACTGGTTCAATTACTCTGTTCACGGAAAAGGTAAAAGATGTATTGTATTCACACAAAAATAATTAACAGTACACATTTCAAGAGAAAAAAACTATAAAATACAGACAATTTACTATTATTCAGGGAACACAGAACACAGATGCATAGATGAAAGAATAATAATGTGTAGAATACTTTGTCCGTATTTAAATACCTAGATAGATAGATAGATAGATAGATAGATAGATAGATAGATAGATAGATAGATAG
>NW_004797355.1:238981-240186 GCF_000002075.1 Aplysia californica | reverse complement strand
TATATACTCGTTGGTATTTGAAGGTTGACAAAAAAAAGAAAAGGAAAAATGAAGGTACATAGTTACAAATCAATGAAACGATAGTAAGGTAGGGCTGGCGGATTGGAGAAACCTAATACTTTCAAGCACACTTTAGACGAACATTAAAGAAAACGTGTCAGAACCTTATTTCGCAGTAACCTGTATTAATGGGCTTTTAGATTGTGTCGGTCTTTCAACTGTTAGACCCGCATGCAAAGATGTATGATGATCAAACAGAGCGATTTGTCTTTATCGTGTTTTAACGTCGGTCAAATGAACGTGAACAAGCTATTGTCTATAGTCATTGCTTTTGGATGAATATAGGTAGGAGTATAGCAACTGATAAATATCAATGTAATTACCAAAAAAGAATATTTTACAAACTTGTTGTATGTTTGTGGTTCGTGATTCTTTATCAAACATGACATCGTTTTAGGTTCCAGTGGGTCGGGTTACAGGTTTCAGGCGTTTTGAGATTCTGTTTTTGAAGTTGATAAAATTATGAGCACAATCGCTAAACAAGGGCACATACTGATTAACTGAACGCCACAATTAAACCAATCACAGATCTAAAGTCTATCATATTATCATAGTACGCTCCGTGCCCAGCCCAGTCTGCGAACTCGGACCAATTTTAACAAACTGAATCGTGTTAATCATTAAAAACACGTTGCAGGCTGTCAAGTTTGAAAGTTCCCCTTCTCTCTACAAAATGTGACGTTGAGAGAGAGTGAAAACTCCGTCGCCGTAGATTGTAGCAGAGCTGGCTCAGTAATCAAACTTAATAACAGCTTCTAACATAAATCTCCCTCACCCAAAATTACAATGTCAGAACATAATTTTCAAAAACAATTACATAATGTTCTGTACACCCTGCCACGCTTTTCTTTCACAGCTCAGAAATAGACTCTAGTGTTAATATACCGTAATACAATCGCGTGTTGTAGATAAAAAAATACAGCATTTTTGTTCCCATTGTCTTCCCCACCTAAGTATTATTTTGTTTGTCTTCCTGCAAAAAAGAAAAAGAAAACATTTCGTTATCAGGAGTGTCAGGTTTATAATAATAACACCCAGATATTAAACTGTTATTATGATATGGTATTTACCATTTCTTCCATTATTTCTTTCTTACACACACACACACACACACACACACACACACACACACACACACACACACA
>NW_004797355.1:228569-233569 GCF_000002075.1 Aplysia californica | reverse complement strand
CATTTTATGCGCAATGAAACTGTTTAGAGAAAATGAGTCATACCAACGAAAGTAAGAAACAACTTTAAATGAAATAAGTTCGTGCATATTTTAATAATTATTCAGCTCAAAATGAAAAGGCCGGAACAATGATTTTGCACAAAAAAAAGTTTTCCGGATAACCGATTCATCTCGAATCACAGATCCCTCTCTTGGGAAATAACCAGTTTGTCGGAATTGTTATGCTGAGTCATCCATATGTATTGTTGTTGGCTGTTGGGGCCATGTTCAATATGCACAATGGATACCAACTGTGTTTTCACTTTATATCCATATCATTTTTGGAAAGTTGTAAAGTGATGTTATTATACAGTCTTAAAAATGGTTACTGTAACATTTCAGTTCTGTTTGGGCAGTGCTAGGCAGTCATGTGAGAGTGCATCATCGTACAGGCTACCTGATATGTTTTGAAGAATATAATGTTATCCAGTTCATTTATATAATTAAACCCTGATATGTTCTAATCCACCCCCACCCTCAAACTTTCATAATTTGATACTTTTATTCGGTTGCTCGCCTCCGTAACGACATTCAGTATAATTTTGTTACTGTAATAATGAAAAAAACATTCAGGCTATTCAGGCTTATTTAGACCCATTCTCTAACACATATCTTGTGGCCAATGTATCGGGTCTTTTCCTGTGTTCTTTTGGCTTCTCAGTCTATTCTTCTTTCTTTTACACTAACCTTTCTCCCTCCATCTCCTATTCCTCCTCCTCCTCCTCCTCCTCCTCCTCCTCCTCCTCCTCCTCCTCCTCCGCAGGATTCTTCTTCTTCTTTTTCTTCTTCTTCTTCTACTTCTTCTTCTTCTTCTTTTTCTTCTTCTTCTTCTTCTTCTTCTTCTTCTTCTTCTTCTTCTTCTTCTTCTTCTTCTTCTTCTTCTTCTTCTTCTTCTTCTTCTTCTTCTTCTTCTTCTTCTTCTTCTTCTTCTTCTTCTTCTTCTTCTTCTTTTTCTTCTTCTTCTTCTTCTCACTATTTACAGGAGTTAGCCCTTCCATCTATGTCGCTTCGCATGCAAAATCATGTTGACGGGTTTACGAGAAACATAGATTATTTTTATAATAGATAGATAGACATACAGACAGACAGACAGACAGACAGACAGACAGGCAAACAGACAGACAGACAGACAGACAGACAGACAGACAGACAGACAGTCAGACAGACAGACAGACAAATAAATAGATATGATAGATAAGTGGATAGATAGATAGATAGATAGATAAATAGATAGATAGATAGATAGATAGATAGATAGATAGATAGATAGATAGATTTTGTACACCCGTAGACGACGTTAGGACTTAATGGACACAGCAGAAAAGGTTATTGATGATGGAGGGGATGAGCTGAGATTTTGGTTGTCAACAACCGCGAATCAAGTCGGTGACCCGTGAAAGTGGCAAAACTAATTCGTCATGTTAATGGTTGTTTTGTCACCAGCTCGTCGCCAGCAGCACATCAAAAGTCTTCAACGCCACCTAGCCACCAATGAGCCGGACCCCGCCCTCTAATAAACCACACTCATCAATTAACCTGAATGCATGTTTGACCCGTCGTGCGTGCGAGATTTGGGGGAAGGGGGAGGGGTGTTCCTTACTTTGTCCTTACGCCGCTAGTTTGCGAGCTTGTTACGCTTGTGGTTGGGCCCTAATTCTTCTCTCTTCGGCTGGGATGATTTCTTTGTCTTACGAACTGGGGTGTTTGTCAGCATTTTTGATCTTTTGGATTGCAAATGTTTTACGCCCCTGTCAACATGAATTTGATCATGTCGGGTCCAATCCGAGGGAACCTATAAATTTTAAATGTTGACCAGGAAACTGATACATGCATCGAATGCTTGGTTTCGAATCCGAGTGAGATGACAATATGTTCTGTTCCCATTATTGGCACTTTCACCTCAAAGCAGTGCCTTACTGTTTGTTTGAAAGTCATAAAACGTTGGTTAAGTAAAGTGCTTTAATGAGGCTGAGTGCTCGTCCTGGCCAGAGAAGTCTAAATCAGCCTTTGTGGTGTGCAACTTAGCAGAAATGTTGTAAAATTGGATAAAATGCCTTCCTAACGTGGGAATCAAATCTAGGAATTCCATATTTGGTGAGACCAACCTGTCCACACTTTTAGTTCTTGAAAAATAAAACATAGAGGAAAAAGGGAAGACACTAAATACTCGGTACTCTCTTTCATAGGGCGCTCATTTGTTATCCGTGGGGGGGGTTTCACGTTCACTTCAAACTCTATACTGATTGAAACATCATTTATATGTGAAAGCTAACACAAAAATCTATAACAACTTGAACAAAGAGACCGGTTCCTCTTCAGTCACATGCAAATAGGAGCTGGCAATATTAATACTTTTGAAACGCAATTTTCTCAAAAGAGATGAGAGATATTATCATCAAAAAATTTTAATGTTCAATACCCAGTCGAAACACTGCGTGTGGTGACTTGAAGTGCAAAACCTTAATTTGGGTTTGACAAATTGCTGAAGTCTTTTCTGTTAGCTGAGCAGATGTTCGTCCTAACGGGTGGCCTCTAGAACACTTTTCAGTATTCATTAGTGTCCCGGGGCTGTCTGTGGAGTTCTCCCTGGTGTAGCAGACTGCTTGCTGTCTTCAGTCCTTTCATCGCTGGCTAACAATGCGCTTGTACCATGAGGCACTCACCACAGGCAAAAGACGGCTTTCATATAACACCTCGGCGTCTACAGTGGAAAATAGGCTTACCGTATAATTATAGTTTGTAAACATCGTTGAGGTACTGTTAAGGTATACTCATAAAGATAACTGACACATTTCACTAATATTGGAACACTCAACATCTAAATACAGATTGCTGTTGTTGTTAAGCCAGTAACCTTTTAGAATGTACGCTTCAGCCCAATGCCTTTTAAAAAAAGGTGGAAGTCATTGACATGAGTTTTTGTCGCTGTATAAGGTTTATTAATACATTTTTGAAAGCCATAAACATTTGCATGGATAGTCAGTCGGCATCCAGGCATTGTCTGTGTCTTTTACGACATCTGGTAAGTGATGTAATCTTTGGAAATAACATACTCGGATTCGTACGAGCCATTGAACAGGGAAATGCACAAACCAAAACAATGTCGACAACACAATATAACTTTCTAATAAAGTTGGCTGTCTGTTCTGATAAAGTTGGCAGTCTATAGCGTTAGTGTGAAGTGTCTACAAATGGGAACAGCGTCCCCTTATTATTTTGTTCGAATCAGAGAGAGTTTCAAATGTACCTACATTTTCCTCAGATCTAACGTACAACACGTATAGATAATAAATGTGTCCTTCCTAATAATAAGTGTGTGACTGAATACGACAAAGCATTTTAATCACATTTCAAGAGACTATCTACTTCGTTAAACCACCACCCCCACTCCTTTTCCCATGTTTCTGATTCTGATTATTTGTTGCTTCTCTTCTTATATTCCACCATTGCACCAGCTGACAAGGACAGACTGCAGGCTCAAGCATGTCTCAAAATCTGTTCTCTGGCGAGGCGGGTCAATATCCAAGTTACAGAGACTTAGATCGCACAAACTGGTCTTCGACAACATCATCATCAACAATAACAACAATAAGAACAACAACAAAAATGACACTACTACTACTACTACTACTACTACTACTACTACTACTACTACTACTACTACTACTACTACTACTACTACTACTACTACTACTACTACTACTACTACTACTACTATTACTACTACTACTACTACTACTAACAATAATAATAATAACAATAATAATAATAATAATAATAATAATAATAATAATAATAATAATAATAATAATAATAATAATAATAATAATAATAATAATAATAGTTGAAAAATAAATCGAAAAAAATAAAATAAAATAATAATCTTTTCGTCTATGCAGACGGTCAATTTAGCTTACGATGGTCTTCAGGTTGTCTTCATGCAGCTTCTTTCTCGGCTAATTCTTCCTAAGTTTGAAGTGCAGATTCTGTCTCAGTGCTTGAAAGTCAGTGACGTGGACCGAATCTCTGTATTTCCGCTGTTTTCCTTTCGTCGTTGGAGCTTCTCAGCGTAGTTGTTTCTAAGGCTGCTCTCTAGCATTATATTTTTTTCCTTTATCATTTTCCTCCTTGTGTTCCTGTCCTCAGCTATTTCTTCCCTGATGCTAACATCTACTCCAAGCTTAGATAAGCTGTTTTTGCAGGTGTCTTTGTACCTGGGCAAGTTCTCCATAGAGAAGTTGCTTCGGAATCCGGTTGTCGTCTATTCTCTTGACATGGCCAAGCCATCTTAATCTTTTCAAACTCAGGATAGTAATTGTCATGCTCTGGGGTTTTGCCCGTGCCAACACTGCAACATTTGTAACCTTGCCACGAAATGCCTTAGATCTTGTCGCAGCATCTGAGATGGAAAATGTCGAGGCGCCTTTCTTGCCTTCTGTACAAAGTCCATGTTTCAGATCCATAAAGGAGTGTGCTGAGGACACATGCTTCGTAAATCTTGATTTTTGTTTTGATGGTTAATCTTTTATTTTTCCCATTCACGTTTTGTCAGCCTTCCAAATGTTGTTGCTGCTTTCCCTATCCTGATGTTGGTCTCATAATCAAGCGATGTAGTAGAGCTGATGGTAGACCCCAGGTAACATAACTTGTCCACTGTCTCCAGTTCCCTGTCGTTCAGAAATATATGGTTCTGCTCTGTACCTTCTTGGGTAAGGATGACAGTTTTCTTAACACTGATGACCAAGCTAAAGACCTTGCATGCTGTTTATAGGCGGTCCATCATTGCTTGTAGGGTTGATTCACTGTGAGCAACAAGACCAACAAGATATATTGACAATAATAATGATAATAATATTAATAATAATAATAATAGTAATAATAATAACAATGGAAATAACAATAATAACAATGCTACTACATGTATTAATAATAGTAATAATGATAATAGTAATAAATAACAA
>NW_004797355.1:224554-228219 GCF_000002075.1 Aplysia californica | reverse complement strand
AATAATAATAATACCATAATGAAATCATAAAAGGATAGAACTGATCTCAAACGGCGCTTAAATACTGATTTGGAAAACCAAACCACAAACGGGACGATCTTATTCGCAAAAAAAAGGGGGTTTTACATTTTGCATACAGGTTGTATAGCAATTAGTCGCAAGAGGGTCGGGCAATGAGCTGCTTGGAATGGGACCAGAATAATATGTATTCGGATAACCGGAGCACTTCAATTAAGTGGACATCAGGATGATACTCTGGACGCATGCCCGCCGCTGCTGCCCACTAGCTGTTCTCGCTTCTGGCCATGTCACACACGATGTTCTTCAAAACGAATGAGTGGACTAGGAGTTTGCCATAAACCTTCTTTCTGGATAATTGGTACCTCGGTTTTGTGGAATAATTGGAACTGGGACCAACGTCGCAGTAGCTTCGAGTTCAGCGGGCGGTCGGTGGTTTTGGATAGATCTAAGGGTGTGGATTTGTCCTTGGGGTAAAGATTTTTGCAGTGACCAGAATTTTTAGAATATCGATGATGAAAGACAGAAGGAAAGAATGCGGAAATGATAAATAAATACTGACCGTGTGTGTCTGAGTGTTCGTGTTCTTTTGGACTTATCCTCCTTATGAGAAGCTACCACTTTTCTTGCAGGTGTACTATTGGTCTATCTGCCCCCCCCCCCCTCGCGCGCCTTTTGCTCCTTCCCTATTCCTTCCACCCCTATTCCTTCCTCCCTCTTGTCCTTGTGCCACAGCTGCACACCCCTCCCCTCCTCAACCCCTCATAACTCCGCCAAGGACACAGGCTGACGAAAGTATGCTGGCAGTTTTTGACCCTTTTAAATTAAAGGCATGTTACCAGTCAGGTGAAAGGACTTGCATAACAGAACAAAATGTGGGTGGTTAGATGGTGCCACTAGAAAGTCCTACTTTTCTTCACCTCTGCGGTTCATGTCTGTGTTTTGCTTTATCCATGCACCAAGTGACCGTTATTGTGTCTATGTACTTTTCTCTACTAAAACAAAAATTTATGCGGGTTTTTTGGGGGGTTCTTTTTAGGCTTGTCCCTGCCCTGCAACATCGAGTCTGCATCTCTGAAATATCAATTTAGTATCAGGATCTGTGCAGAAAAACCAATGTACCGAACTACCTAGCTTGATGATAATATTATTAATTATATATATCTTGTAACTCTTCAAAAATATAGACTCTACATGGATGGTTGGCGGGTGCTCTAGTGTCCCTTCTTTTGTGTGAAACATCTATCACCGTTAAACATTATCACCTCATTTATATTCTTTGCATGTTACGCCATAGACACCATTAATGCTCGTTACTTATTTCACTTAGTTGTGTTGCAAATGCCGTAAAACTCTTATTTAGACTTAATTAAAAACTAAAGTGTACTTTAGCCCCACGTCATGCAAGAGGAAGAAAACGCCGACGAGAAACGTACGTTAATTTTGCGAATGCGTGGATTAAATTGAAGGGGGGGGAATGACCTGTGGAGAGCTTTAAGTTAGGAACGCCCTTTTGGGGATTTGAACCTGTACCAACTGATCCGCTCCTATAATTCTAGTCCAGTGTGATACAAACTGAACTAACTGCTGTACGTGTGTGTAGATTTTACGGGAAAGGGGGGGGGGGGGTCAGGGGCGTGTCCAGTACCCACTAAAAGTTCTTGTTCCTTTTCTGTTTCTTTCCAAACATGCAAGATGTTGTTGGCGTTGAATATTGAGCGGCTGTTGTGACTGTGTAACTGCGTCCTTTACCTTAATGCCTAATTGTAGTAGTAGATCTAGGCCTTAAGTTTGATACGGTTGTCTCCTGTAAATTAGTCGGCAATTTTCAAAGTTAGTTAATGAAGTAAGGGTTGTTCTAAAATGGTTAGAGCACTAAAATGCAGATATTGGAGGGTTTCAAAAGGATTATCAAAGAGAGAAAATTGTCAAATATTCAGAGCAACAATGATATTAGGTTTTGTAATGACAACTAATACTAGGCATGTGTCATTGTTCTGTGCTAATTGAAGCCAGGATCTCAGGGACGTTTACCATATATAACATTTTTTTAACGAAACGAGTGTTCTACATTATTTCAATATTATTACAAACTCATTAATATTTTTCCAACCCGGTACTTTTCATCTCACGTTTGACAATCGCTTGATACCCGTCTTTGACAGGACAGAATAAAAAAGGAACTCCACAAGCAACCAATGTTGAATAATTCAAAATGTAGCTACTCACAGTGCAGCCCGACATTTTTCTAAGTTATTTCTGGGTCCAAACTCACTCCGATCTTGCCCCTAAGTGACCACTGACCAGTATACTCGTCTCCTGACAGTGTGTCCTTTGGGACCACAGACGCTTGCTTTGAAGAAAGGATCCTAAAAAACTATCAGTTTCTCTGTTCCCAATGCCCATAGTCTCAAAACATGCGCTTAATAGAATTAATCAACCTTACGTATTCGTTTTATAGGCAAATGCATGCGAAATAGTCCAAAACTACCATTGTTTATTTAGAAAAAAATGGTTGTTTAGACTAGTAGGCGTCTTATCTAGTGTCATTTTAATATTATGTCAAAAAGTGGAAGGGAGAAGAACATCGTTTTTTTGTAGATGTTATTGTCTTGAACAGGTAGTCATTAGCTTCGGTTTGACTCATACGTAAAAACATTAAAATTTGTAATTTTAGTGAATGGGTACCACCTTTCTTAGAAGTATGGGTAACAGCAAGTAGTCTTGACCAATATGCCAAACCCAGAAAGGATGAATCGTGACTTACGTATGTACCTAGACGAAGAATAATTTTTCTCAGTCAGGTAAATGTAAATCTTCCGTACAAGTAAGGTTGACTCTATTTCAAATTATTTTTTGTCATACGCATTAAACCGAATACATGTAATTCTTTTGAACATAAAATCTGAAATAAGGATCTACACAGAAAACATTACTTTCTACTTTGAGAAATGTATAGCATCATGGTGAATCAGGCACTTGTCTAAATAATGAATTGGAGGAAACCGAAAATTTCTCGCCTGTTTGCAAATTTGAAAAAAATCGAATTGTTTGTATTGAGTCAACGTCGTTTGTGTCCACTTAAAAATACTTATAATACATTTGTTTTGGTGTCACTATAAAAACTTTGATCATGTGGACAAAAATGTAAGTTTGCAGTTTCCAAGGACACTAAACTTTAGCGGTCATTTTCTCACTAATTTAACCTCACAAACAAGACGACCCCCACCTTCTTCAATCGAGAATAATTCGACTTGTACATAAGATTCATGAGCATTTATTCACCAAAAGCGAGGCAATGGTACGGGCTTTAAGATTATACCAATAACTGCATATGCCCAATAACTGATGAAGCCCTTATTCCACTACCTCATGAACTCAAGGTTTTCCCTTCGTTTGTCCTTGGCTTCAGTGTACATGTGATGGTTCCAGGACCTCGGACGTCCTCTGCCCAAGGTCCAGCGGTAATTATATGACCTCGGTGGGCTCATTAAAATCTGGACATGTCGCCAGGGGATTCATGGCGGAAGGACCTCAGTATAACAAGGGGCAGGAGAAGAGAGAGGAAGAGAGAGAGAGAGAGAGAGAGAGAGAGAGAGAGAGAGAGAGAGAGAGAGAGAGAGAGAGAGAGAGAGAGAGATATAGAG
>NW_004797355.1:221241-222577 GCF_000002075.1 Aplysia californica | reverse complement strand
ATTGTGTGTGTGTGTGTGTGTGTGTGTGTGTGCTTGCGCGTGTGTGTCGCTCTCTTGCATGTTTGTAAAAGTGTACGTGAGTCACAATGTGAACAAGAGTGACAAAACGAGGGAAGAGAATACAAACGTTTGAAAGTGGACGGGCCTGCACTTCTGAGGGAATGAAGAGGAGAAAGGGACGGGGAAGGAAGGAAGGAATCATCGGACGATATTCATCCCACGTGACAATCCAGCTCGTCGCAGTGATTCGATTGTCGTGGGGTCCAGTCAGGAAATGCTGGTCATTAGGAGCTGGGAGATGTCCTCTGGTCAGGCGTGTGAGAGACTGGATTAAGTCCAGGGAACACAGACCCCTGCAAAACAAAACGAAAAAAAAAAAGAAAATCCATGAAAAAGAGAGGGGTTTGTATTCTTAACCAGACATATTTCAAGCAACAAAGATCTAAGAAGGTATTAAACGAGAATTAGGAGAGAGAATTTGGGGCGATTCGTTTCTAAAACTACTGAGAAGTGTAACCAAATTTAAAAAAGTGTCGCCAAAAAGTAATTTAAGCTGCACTTTTTAAAGCATTTTCTTTTTTTAAAAAAACTCACAAAAAAACTATGATCACTGCAGGTCCTACGTGCCATGTATTGTCTAGTACCTTCGACTTTTATAATATATTAAAAAAGAACCTACGATCAATGCACTTCCTACGGATTTTATAATATTCTTTTCTACCGCTCTACCTTCGAGAAATGTAATTCTCAAGTCAAATTTAAAAAAAACAACAACGAAGAACCAGAAAATATACACTTGTGAGCCTGTGCAGCAAACAGAAGTGTTTCTCCCTTTAAATCTAAGCTGTCTAGTTTTTAGAAAAGATAGCTGTCTTCAGGTTGTCATCGGAGAATTCTATTTCTTCCTACTGAAAGTCCGTTTTCATAGGACAAAAGAAATTAATTGTATGGCATTCCCGTCCGGCCTTCTCCGATGTCCTGTTCACCTTCTGGACGTCCTTATCCTCTGGACATCATGCAAACCAGGACGAGGACAATACGTCCATGGCGTTCTCTTTCATTGGTCTTCTTTTTCTCATATTATGAGCCTTAGGCGATGCCAGCCTAAGGAGGAAGTATGTACTCAAAGAGTTGATGGCCTTTGTGTGTCTTTGTTTGTCCCCACGGTGGGACGGACAGGCGGTTCGAGGTTGTGTGGACGAGGTCTGCACTCACAGTTTTCCGCTCTGGTCATGTCTTACGCTGTTTGGTGCTCGTTGGGAACAGGAAAAGAGGGAACGTGAAGGAGAAAGACAAAGGGTCCGGATGGATAAGAAGGAAAGAGAGAACGAGAGGG
>NW_004797355.1:213926-220874 GCF_000002075.1 Aplysia californica | reverse complement strand
AGGAGAGAGAGGGGGAGGGGGAGAACTGGGGGGAGAGGTCGTTGGGGAATTGGGTGGGGCGCGGAATGGAGAGGAGGGGTTTCTGAAGGACGGAGACAGACAATCCGACAGACAGGGACAGAAACAAAAAGGAAAGGGGAAGGGGCTTAGATGGGAGGAGTTAGGAATGGACTTGTTTCGAACTGAACGACTTTATTGAGTATGGCGTGGGTCATAGCAAATTTACAGCTATCAGGCAGTTGTTTGGGTGGGGAGGGAGAACCGAAGAGGAGCTGAAGAGGTACAAACGGGGGGGGGGGGTCATAGTATTGAAGCCTCAAACACGTTTGTACTGAGTGAGTTTAAAAAAAAAGTTTTAAGTTATCACTGGGCCGTAGTTGAAATTGAAGAAAACTGTGGGACTGGGTGTGAGAGGGATACACAGAGGGCAGAAAAAAGAAGGATAAGCATAGTGTAACCTCCTTCCTTTTTTATTTTTCGTCTCCTCATCCTCTTTTATCTTACTTTTTGTCCACCTCCTCCTCCTTCTCTTCCTCCCCCTATCATCATCATCATCATCATCATCTTCCTCATCATCCTCATCATCCTCATCATCCTCCTCATCCTCCTCATCATCTTTATCATCATCACCACCACCATATTATTATATTTCTGTAAACATTTTTTTTATGAAGGTAGTATCAGTTTTTTTTTTATCACACGTATACAATTTCATTGTGGACGTAATTTATCCTGTGTTATCTCACCAAGGCCAAAACTAATATTCTTAGTTTCCCTTTAAAAAAAAGAATAAATGACCTGTGATATGAGTTTGGTTGTTTGTTTGGTTTGAGTAAAGAGAAGCACGACAAAATAAAGGTCATTTAGTGCTGGGAAAAGTAAGACAGAAGCAGAAACAACAGAGGGAAAGTAAAGAAGTAGGACCTACCAGTGCCCCCCTCCCCCCAAACCGCCCGCGATGAGAGTTCAGTCAATGATTCTCTCTGAGTATATAAAACCATACAGGAACATTATTTCCTTTTCTAGACCTCCTTGTAGAATGTACATGCCTAATTTGTGACGCGAGTTAGCGAGCAAATGATGCTCACGAAATAACATGCCTTGCCACCGTAAGATAATGAGGAAGAAATAACTCTCCAGATTAAGCAGTCGATACGAGAGAGAAGCCAAATTGGCAAGAAGGCAAATACTGGGCGCTCAGGTTCTACTGTTTGATCACTGGCCACAAGATGACAGCCTTGGGGCGAGGGCCGGGAAGTCCCATTTTCCCGTGAACAAAGTCTGAAAGTGATTTTCCGCTCTGAAGAGCTCGCGTTGTCCTCATCTCCGCGAAGTGAAAACGTGAAGATTGAAGATTACTAAAAGCAGGAAGGATAATAATGAAGGCATGTCAGTAACTGGATAAAAGACTCCCGGACGAGGGGTAGACGGCATCAATGGGGGGATTCGGAGACACAGAGCTGTGGGTTGAATGTCGTCCACTTTGCTTTCACGCCAAGTCTTCCCTTGAGATGCGAACATGACGAATACATCAATAGCAATAATAGGGAGAAATGTATCAATACCACTCCGTGATGGACACCCGTGCTACGTTCATCCGAGGCCCATTATCTCTGATATCTTCACAATTCCCCTGAAAGACGACGTAGGGGGAGGTCGCCCCTCGGTTCCATGCGGGAAATCTTACTTCCATGCTAGGACGCAGTGTGAGGGTTGTTAAAACACAGAGTGCCTGCCGCGAAAACGCATTACATTGGATAAACGGACGCCGCCATCTTGTTTTCAGACGGGTAGGGCCAGAGAGCAGAATGAATTGGATACCAGAGCGCTCTGGGTTACAACGTCCTATCTACTACCTGAGGGCATTGTAGATAGAACGATTTGAATCTGTGCCCGAGACATGCTTCGGGCTTCGACCAGTTCTAATCTAACTCATATCTGTAGGGAACTGCGTGGTCGGATGTGAAACTGCTTCCGGTACAGATCATATTTTTGATAGTCCAATGAGATGAAAAAGTCGCACGTCATTAATCACGTGACAGGTCAACGCTCAGGAAAAACAATGTATGACTTTATTCTTCCTTTTGTGTTGCATATTAAACTTGAGATGGAGAGAGACTGACAGATGATCGAGATAAAAAAAGACAGACAGAGACAGACAGAAAGGGAGAGAAAAAGAGAAAGAGACAGAGAAAAAGAAAGAAAGAAAGAAAGAGAAACAGAGAGAGAGAGAGAGAGACAGACAGACAGACAGACAGACAGACAAACAGACAGACAGACAGACAGACAGAAGGGGAGCGGAGAGCGGAGAGCGGAGAGGAAGGAGAAATATACAAGCATTATTTAACGGTGGCTATATTTCTACAATGGTAAGCCAACTGCCAAGATCTAGGTTTTAATGAGAGGTAGAAGACAAAAAGATGAAGACAAAGACCACACGTGTTCAATAAAGGCATTGCCAAAATGAAAAACGTGTTTCAAGACAAGCAATGCGTAAACTCTTTTTTTATAGAGAGAATGAGAGTGAGAGAGAGAGAGAGAGAGAGAGAGAGAAAGAAGAGAGAGACAGACAGACAGACAGACAGACAGACAGACACAGAGAATGCTATCCCCAGTGAAGTAAATGGAGCGAGTACCAGTTTTCGTGATGAGCACGCAAGCAGGGTTGGCCATATATAGTACTGGCAGATCACTGACTGCCATTCAAGTTAATTGTGTAGTACACTTTGATGCCGCTAGTAAAACGCCTGCGTGCTTCGGTGCAAGGACTCTGCAGGACTTTCTCATCTCGGGAAGTGGTCTGGACAAATGGCAATTGGCTGATCTGACCTGCACGGTTGTAAAGTTATCAGGGACGTCACGTTCTGACGGTTATAAGCCAGGCGGCTCCCACAGCGGGTAATGTTCTCCAGAGGGGTTGTGGTTGCTGATTGGAATGTCTCATAGACTGACATCTCTTTCCATTTTGACGTGACACACTCTAGCCGCAGAACTGAGACATAATCATATGATATTCCAAGACTTGACAGAATGTTGTCGTGGAGCTGAGTTTATTAACGGAGAATAAACGAACCATACTTCTCTGCATGATGTATTCTGTTTTGTGGTCTTACTCTTATTGACTTTTCCATTTTATTCACTGTCTGTCAAACTTTCTTTTTCTCCTTTTCTTTTCTGTCTGTACTTTTCATTATGTTGTTTTTCCTTCTATGGCTTTGATGTCAATGGACAGTAATTCCTACATTCCTTAAGAGGTGAGGGGTGGGATGGGGCTCTCTCGAAGTGATGAGAATGGACTCTGTATATATATTCAGTTTACTGATTCCCTAGCCGGTCTGGTGTAGACATTCTTTGATGTCTATCCTACAGGGACAATATCCTTGGGAAGACGTCGGAGGGGGGGGGGCATATCTAACCATACAGCAGTTATACGGCAAGGGAAGGGGGAAAAAGGTGAAGTGTAGAGAAAACATAGACCCTGGGTTCTGGTAAATTGGAAAGAGACTACGCTCAGCGTGATATCATTTTCATATTGCCGGGGTTACAGATTTATTGTTTATGTTCGTTTAAACATAATATAAGGGGCAGAAGAAAGACTATTGATATCTATAAGCATAATTCAGGGCAGCCCACGACATTTTTTCCACATTTTGACCTGTGGCGTGGCATCTTCACAGCTGCATGAAAAAAAAAAGCTGTGAGGAGAATAGAAATCGTTTGGTAATTGGGAGGGAACAAAATAGGGGAAGAACAGGGGGTGGGCCGAGTGGGGAGGTTACTGTAAAATACAAAGTTTAAGGACAGGTTACTGTTTTTCTTGTTTGGAAACATGATCCTCCGATTCCTTCCATGGAAGATTTAAAAAGCCTGACCTGGTACCAGGATGCATTTTGTTGACTTCTTATTTCTCCTGTAATTAGATCTCGACTCCCCATATCACATTCTAATTATTGTAAAGGTCAGAGCAAACGTTGCTTTTGCATGACTGTCAGTTCTTTGTTCATACTGTCTTTTCATTCTGGATGGCGCCTACGTATTAAACAGGGAACATGCTGATTATCTGTGGTTACGAAAAGAAAAAACATTAGAAAATACTGGGAAACAAATAACTCATAATGAATCCAATAAGGCTTTCTCAAAATGTTCCAATCTAAATGGCCTAACTGATTTGAGAGCATTACTGACATGCAACCATTATTCTCAGCAGTTTATATTCTGACCAACAAGATTGAAAAAAAGCAACAACAAGAAAAACAACCCATTCAACAAAGCGTATCGGAATATTCAGAAAAACAACTGTGGCTCAGATAAGAGGCGTGACTCATTGTTCACACAAAGGTCAAGGCTCTGACCAATATTAGGACGTTATCCCCCCCCCCCTTGACAAAACGTTCTATTTTCGTGCGTTGACACAGTGATCAAGATTTGTGCACAATTATTGATGTCATCTTAGCTCCACCCATTTCCAAATGATAGATTAGACTCGGGCATTGGGCGTGGAATAACAAGAGAGTGGGGCCTCGGAGTTTGGCATGTGAATTTGACTGTCATAAGGGTAGGGGTGGGTTTGTGGATGGGGGTGAAAGAGGTGAGGGGGTGGGGGTGGGAGTAGAAGTGGGAGTGGGGATGGTGGTGGAAACAAAAGGCAGGGGGGGGGATAGTAAAACGCAGTTTCTGAAGGTTGCTTCTCATGTCTAAAATCTACATTGGTAGCCTTGAAATTGAAGGTCAGATGTTGCTAAGTGGTTGTTTCTCTCTAGAAGTAATTGGTTTTGAAATTAGACGGTGACAGTTGCCGAGGGGGTGACCTTGACACGGCCATACATTAGCCGACTTCTGGAGATTTCCGGGTGCGGCCAAGTGGACATCCAATAGTGAAGAACGGATACCATACCCAGCGCAGGCTACAATCGGTGTCAGAGGGCACGCGAAGACGAGGAACGCCTCATCCGCTGGTCAGCAGGAACGTGGCGGCCGGACGCTGGACAAAGGACATGCGCGTGATTCATGGAGAAATAAGTGGGGGGCCCAGTCGAGTGGAGGTCAGGCCGCCTCGACATCTTCTATTCTCTCCCCAGCCTGACAAGTGAAGCATTCATTAATCTTTTTTTTAAGGAGGATTCCCTTCATGAGTCGACCTATCCTCAATAAATCCACCGACATTGTTGGCAGAGAAACCGTTCAAATTCACTTTACGTCCACAAGTACAGGGGGAACGACAAAAAAAAAGTCCAGGAAAGCTCGTGAAAGGACACAGCGCTATTGTAAACACAATGGCGTGAAATTAAAAATAAGGAGTTGGTCACCCACAACGAATATAATAGCAACTCTCGAAACCAAGAAGTTGTCGTTGGGTATTGTCGTATTCTGGAACAAAGGCATAGACAGAGGCATTGATAGACGAGCGAAAAGAAAGCCCTCCCCTAAAATGAGGAATATCATGCTTTTCTAATCACAATTTCTTGAAAAGGGTAGTGTCGGGTCGAAGGGAAAAAAACATCCCTAAAAAGGCTACAGGGGTATTGTGGTTATATAGGCGTGAAAAAGGGTACAGGGGGTACCGATCTTTTTAACAAAGAGACCATAACAACGAACTGAATCAGGGACAGTCACTAGTTGAAACGAGTTCGGCCAAACGCGAAACCGTCGTGAGAGACAATACAGAAGTCAGACTCGCCATTAAAGTCTGGTGTAACAGTCACGCAGTGAGAGAACGCCACTGATTTACAAGACCAAGCCATGTTATTAAAGAACCCCGAAACACTTCTCCTGCGCTTAGAGTTACAGGTACAAAATGGCTTCTTTATGGCGTTCTTCGGGCTTCATGACTGGAGCTGTTAGAAGGAGTCTTGATTTACAGCTCAGTATTATCATGAAAATAAGTCCCTACAGGGGATCTCTCTGTCGTTTGAATAAAGGAGCACCCACCAAACCAGGTCATGTGATTGGATGTACTATGGGTGTGGCGGTAATGGGGTTCGCTTTCACACATTCGTAGTCTCAGGCCAAGTTCGCCTTTGTTCCAGGTAGGACACGACTTTTTACAAAGATGAAAAGGAAAAGGTATAGTAATATATAATATGAGACGCATCAGCCCAGCGGGTGGGCGTTGAGATAATGAAGACTGTGATAAGGATGTGTTTTGAAAAGAAAAACTTTTGTTATGTCGTGAGGGAATTGGGGGCAGCAAGCGGGGGGGGGGGTGTCTAAACATCTGTATCTCTTTCACTCCTAAAGCTCTCTGTCTGTCTCTCTTTGTCTGTCTGCTTTTCACATTTCTCTTCCCTCCTCTCTAAGTCTCCCTTCCTTTCGCACCCATCTCTCTCTCTCTCTTTCTCTATCTCTCCCTCTCTCTTTCTTTCTCTCTTTCTCTCTCGCTATCTCTCTCTTTCTCCCTCTGTGTATATGTTTGTGTGTGTGTGTGTGTGTGTGTGTCTGTGTGTGTGTATGTGTGTGTGTGTGTGTGTGTGTGTGTGTGTTTGTGTGTGTGTGTGTGTATGTCAATGAGTCTGAGTGTTCCAATAAAGACGTTGGGGAGGGGGGGGGCGGTGTAGGATAGGTACAATGATAGTGCAATTCTTAAAAGGGCCTTTGTAAACAATGAAAGAATGTTGGGGTATCTATTTCATCATTAAAATGGGGTATGTAGCGTGAAATGCGTACTCATAATGACAAATGCTTGATTTTAAAGACGAATGTGCATGTGAATGCCGAATGTGGGGTTGAGACGAAGCCTGCCATGAGATTCATGGGCTGATAATTTGGTTTGTAAAGCTATCTTTAAATACAAAAGAACTAGATGAGGTGAGCAGATAAAAGAGAGGGTCAGGGGAAGGGTGATGCTGAGGTTATAATAATTTCATGAATCAGAAGGGAAAAAAAAGAATACAGAGACATGGTGGGGTTGCGGAAGCAAAGGGAGAGAGAGAGAGACAGAGAGATAGAGAT
>NW_004797355.1:211285-212429 GCF_000002075.1 Aplysia californica | reverse complement strand
AGAGAGAGAAAGAAAGAGAGAGAGAGAGAGGGGGGAGAGGGGGGAGAGAGAGACAGAATGAGAGAGAGAACGAATGAGAGAGAGCGAAGATAAAGATTGAAAGAGCGAGCGGAGATAGAGAGAGCAGAATTAGGGTCGCAGGGCAACATTTGAGATTCGCTTAAAATCCTTAAGCAGTCCCCTGCATGTCAAGAGTGCGTCAGTGTACAAAGTACCAGAGATAAGCAGCGCAGGAGAGCCATGTCGCTATCATCTTGCATGCTGCTATCTCTTAAGCTAACAGGTGGAAAACACGAAGAAGCCTTTGGAAACATTAACGTTCAAGAATGGGCAAACAGATCACAAACAGAAAGGGAAGTGAATGTCAGTGTCGTTCTTTGTCTTTTGTCTCTCACTTTTCTTCCTCTATTTCGTATACTTTAGACCGGCGTCTACTGTGTGGCGGTTAGGCGCTTCGCTGTCGCACGCGGGAGACTCGAGTTCGATTTTTAAATGGGGAGAACACTGTTACCCAGTGTCGCGGTCTTTCTGATGGGTGCTTTAAGGTGTCTCAGTCGCTTGATGCATTCTGAACTTGTTTAATGTTTGCCCCTCTCATTGCTTTGCTTTTTGGGAATGAGGTTTTAAAACACAATACTAATATGGACTAAAAAGCTGTTATCTGAGCATGCTTCGCAAGCGCGAGCTCGTGCGTGCGTCTTGTGTTTGTGTGTATATCTGTATGTGTGTATGTATATATGTGTATTTATGTGTGTATTTAATATAATTATATGTGTGTTTGTTTGTTTGTGGTGGGGATGCACGTATGTGCGTATGTGAGTGGGTTTTTTGTGTGTATGTGTGCATACGCTTGCCAAGAGCTTACATATGCTTGTGAGTGTGTGCATGTGTGTGTGTGTATGTGTGTGTGTGCGTGTGTGTGTGTTTCTGTGCTTGTGTTTGTGTGTGTGTGTGTTTGTTGTGTGTGTGTTTGTGTTGTGTGCGTGTGTGAATGTATCCTGTGAAAGTGTTCTGTGCGTTTTCGTTGCGTTTCTCTCTGTCTCTGTCTCTGTCTGTCTGTCTGTCTGTCTATCTGTCTGTCTTTTTGTGTGTATGTATGTATGTATGTATGTATGTATGTATGTATGTATGTATGTATGTATGT
>NW_004797355.1:200917-210927 GCF_000002075.1 Aplysia californica | reverse complement strand
ATGAGGAGGAGGAGTTATGTTTAGGATGGCGGATAACGTGAACCATTTGAGGGTTCCACTAGTGACCCCAAAATCTTTCTCTACAGATTAATTACAAAATCACTTTGTTGGCAATCCTTTTTGTTTCTATGTTTTTGGGTGTAATTTTCTTCTTCTTTTTTTTTTGCTTCTTTGTGGTCCTGAATCTTATCTATCTATCTACCTATCACATTCTGTTCGTATTATGTATAATTTGATCAGGGAGTTCCAGTGGTGGAGTGCCTAATGAACTCGCACGCTAACAAACAAAGTGAAAAGATGTTGTCGTTCACGTCTTTCATAGATGTTATATGGGTGGTCACTCTGGTGTGTCCTTGAGCAAGATCTGGGAATCTTGGCTAAAAAACCAAAAAAACCCAGCAGAACTCTGTATAGAGGTTTGTTGGTAACATTTAATTTGGAGTTCTTTTTCTATACTATGTTAAAAGCGACTTCTAATTTGTGAAATCTTAAACGTTGTCATGTGGCTACAATATGCAGTACAAATAACCCCGGGGGTGAATAAAACATGTATGTTTGTTTCTTTGTGTGTTGAGTGTGTCATTGCCATTTTTTGTTTTGGTCTCAGGTAGGGAATCCAAACACAAAAAACACGTCATGAGAATCTACTCTATTACTGTACAATATTTCCGGGTTTTTTTTTAAATGTTAGAAGCAATTCTAAAAGGGTATCCATTGCCCCCATCTATGGTACCTACCATACACAAATAATAAGAAACAAATTGCAAAAGTGGCGCGTTGGGCGTAAAATAATTAATTGGGGATCTCTGCCTATGAAAAGTACTTGTAATGGGCTGCCGTGGTGATTTTGACCGAGCACAGAGCGTATAATTGATACGGGTAACAGTATAATAGACATCACCTCTACCTAATTATACATGAGCTGGAAACAGTCCGGAGTGTGGGAAAAGAGGCGCTTTTGAATACGAGAAGCTGCAATGGCCTGTCCATCTGTTTACCTAGCAGCGTGCTGCGGTCTCGCGAGGTGGACAAAAGAACACGCTCGGTGAAATTGCCCCTGACAACGATCGTGAGTGAGCAAACAGAGCCATGCCACACCTGCGTTGTAATGTCCTCACGGCAAAACCATTGATATTCCTGTTTGTTTTTCACCGGACATGTTTTGAAGGTGCTGAAGGCCGTTTGCGGATACGTTTTACAATCTTATGGGCCTTTCTCCTGTGGGTGAATCTTGGCATTATGGCAGGCTTCAAGCGGGAGAAACAAGATGGCACTTAATCACTGTACATGTTTTTTTTCCTCATCTATTATATTATATTTTTTCATAATCATGTAATTGCTTTTAGAGGGCCACCCCCCCCCCTCCCCGCTTTTCCTCATAACTTTTTTTCAATTATAGTTATAGCTCAACTCCCCTCACTTCTTGAAATAAGAAAATTGTTGGCACTCAGGCTCAGAAAAAGCCTTTTCTGGCATTCCAGTTTAGAGTGCTAACAAGCGAGGAGACACTTAATGCGTTTTAGGGATTCCTTTGTTCGACCCCGGAGATGGACTTGTGTAGAAGGGATAGGGTGGTGGAGCTGGGCATGCCCCCAATCTTTGACCAGCTTCACGTAGGGGGAGATAAGTAACAAACACACAAGGACAAAGGGAACACTTGTGGCCCTTAAACTGTTCTATTCGTTTTCTGGTCTTTGTACCGAGACGACTACTACTATACAGCTGCTGTATATTGAACGAGGTGTCCCTCGGGGTCGTAGGCAGTTTAAATCAACATGCATGGCAATGGTGGACGAAGAACGGAGCAAAACAAAAGAATGTAATTACGGGGTTGAAGTATGGGAAATAGAGACAAGAAGGGAAAATCGACACGTTGTCATAGATGGGAGCTTGAGTGTATTATTATGTTTCGGCCTTGGGTAAAGAGGCACGCTTTTGTGTTGTATGAGAGTTAGAGTTTCTACATGTCAGAGAAACATGTACGTGTCCAAGCGTTGATTCGTTGCGATGTAGAACGGAGAAATGGAACTGACAATAGACAAGATTAGGAAACCCATTCTAGTTAGGGACAGGAATGAATCTGTTGTTGTTATTGTTTTTGTCTGAACCCACCGCGTAAACAACGAAACGAAGATGTCTGGCATTTTTGTGGAAGATACTGAAGTTGAAACTAATGCGGGCATGTAAACACGGGTAACTTTACGTATCACTGCGATTTTTGTTTTCCTCCATCCCAATAAAAAAGAACAATAATAAAGAACAATGTTCTTTCGTTAATAAATGAAGTAAGATAAGACATTTTGAGCTTTAACACTAACTGGCAACAAACATAGTGATATCCCCGTGAAACTCCGTGGTGAATGTTGAGTGTTGAGCTATGATGTAAACGTCTCCATGCCCAACTCCAGTCCTGTTTAACCATCGCATACCTTCGTCGAGTCAGATATTCTGAGTGCGGCCATCCAAGCATACTACGTTCTGTCCACTGACACACACCAGCGGCCTCATCTAAAGGGAGATCAAGAGAAAGTACCAAAAGTACTTGTATCGTAACCCCAGTTCACCCCTCAGCTGCCCAGATGCTGTTATGGCTCAGTGAGTCTTGATTGGCCACGCATGAAAGCTCTGTCCGCAATGGCTTTGCTGCTTGACCGTCGTATAGTATCTACTTCGAGTCTTTTGGTACTATTTGTTGGAACACGTTGGGTTCTTTCCTGGCGTTAATGCTTACGGTTTAAAAAAAAAAAGAAATACTTCCTTTTCGTTGTAAAAGAACCCAAATGCCTCAATCAACACTCTCACTGTTTCTGTCATTCTGTTCTTGTATTTGTTTCCTTTTCTTTTTCTTAAGAAAGTGCTGAGAAAGCCGCAAAAACGGAATGTGTACGCTATTTGATGCGCTTGGAATTCAGCGGCGTTTCGTTTATTTCCGCATTGTGCTCTCGAAATGACAACTGCGGTACAGACGGCTAAATATGGTAAGGACGCATGACGTCAGAACTAGAAGTGGAGTTGAAAACAGCTGGTGTTTACCTCGGTTTTGCGGGCTGGGCAATTATATCTACATATGTGTTTAGTTAGGAAGTGAGAAAAGAATTCCCTTTTGAGCTATTCACCTCAGATTTTATGGTTCAGTGTGCTACGGTACAAATCAATATTGTTGCTCGTTGATGCTTTTTTGGTGGATAGATTATAATTTATATAACACAAAGAGGGATTTTCCAACCCTTTTTGTATGTGTTTATCTTTTGTTGTTTAGTTCTCAGAACCACTGTTAAAGGGAACACTTTTGAAGTCACATAGTGCACACATATTGAGTCTCTCTCTCTCTCTCTCTCTCTCTCTCTCTCTCTCTCTCTCTCTCTCTCTCTCTCTCTCTCTCTCTCTCTTTCTTTTTCTCTTTCTCTCTCTCCATCCCTCTCTCTTTCTCTTCCTCTGTCTCTCTCTATCTTTTCTCTGTTTGCTCCCACCCTTCACCTTTTTATTCTCCAAGTATTTCTTTCCTTCTTTCTTTTTTCCTTTCTTTCTTTCTTTCTATCTTTTACATTCACAGACTCATAAATGTCACACAAATACACACACACACACACACACACACACACACACACACACACACACACACACACACACACACATACAAACACACACACGTCCTGCATGTGTGTTTTTGTGTCTTGTGTAGGGGGGGGGGTGGGGACGAGAGGTAATGAAATGGTACTCCAAGTGGAAACCAGAGGAGCCCTGGTCAGTTTCTTTGACTTACATTTTGAATTACAAATTGCTTTCTCTCTTAATGTCAATCTTAAGAAAGCACGTTCAATTTACCTCCCAGATATATTTAAAAATAACTCTAATATTATAGTCCCCAGGCTCAAAGTTGAGCTGTTGATCTGAACAATCTATACAACGAAGTAATGATATTGCAAAATTCCTGAATGTGAATCATAACAGCTTGAACGCAAGTAAAGGGAATAATATCTACCTCAAAACAGTAAAAAACGGCTGCACACCTACAGCTGGCTCTCGACTTAACAGACATTTCCTGAATACTTCGCCTGAATCAACTTCGACATGAAATACCACAAAACAAAGCGTTTAACAACATCTATACCTTTATTTTGGTTTGCATATGAAAAGCTCATAATGAGTTCAGAGTCTACAGTTCATGATTTATCCCACATTTTAACGACTGCACAACGTGGGTTAGATGCATAATTTTAAGGAACATTGCCAAGTGTACCGAGTGACCTGCGTGAAGTCACCTGCGACAGATTGGCACAGCGAGGCCCGTCCACGCATGTACGTGACAAGAATCCACATCCAATTCGCTTGGTCCAACATCTGTTTTTCTGCCCAGCTCGCCCGACACGTAGTTAGTCGTTAGTTCTGGATATACCATGCAGCGTGCGTCTCTAGGACAACATGGTTGGTGAATCTCGATTGTTTGGGGGGGGGGGGGGTTGTACTTTTCTTCAAAGCCTATCGAAAAAAAGAGATTTCTTTTAATATGTGTAAGTTTTACGATTACAAATGACATGCATAGCTTATAACATGAGATATTATGCAGAAGTAAGCACTAATTCAAATAGTTGTCTACAGGGACAGAGTGGTCGAGATGGAGAGAGAGAGAGAGAGAGAGAGAGACAGACAGACAGACAGACAGAGATAGAGAGAAATAGAGAGGGAGAGAGAGAGAGAGAGAGAGATAGATAGAGAGAAATAGAGAGGGAGAGAGAGAGAGAGAGAGAGAGAGAGAGAGAGAGAGAGAGAGAGAGAGAGAAAACTCGAACCAATGCTGTTAGATTCACCTAAAACGCATGTTGTTTTGTTCGCTTAAATAGCCTTTGCTTTGAATCGACAAGTGGAGACGACAATTATCTTGCAACCGCCACCCTTAGCTCCCATCTCTCATCCACACAACCACCACCACCACCACCACCACCACCACCAACAACAACAACAACAACAACAACAACAAGAAGAAGTAAAACATGGATGTTTTATGTTTTCTTCATCATACCTATGTCTTTCTGTGGTTTCCCAGTTTCACAGGTTGGTATGAACGGTACGTTGAATTTAGAAGCTCTAATAATGTGCATCTTCTTCCAAAGGGCTTGGTGGCCTTTCTTGTGGACGAGAACTCCGACTTTATTTTTGTTTTGTTAGTGTTTTACGGCGCTCGCAACTGCATAAGGTCATATGAGCGCGCGGAACAAATTAAACTTTTTCAGTTGGCAGGAAATTTTGAATTTTGCCCGGGTGGCGGCCGAAGCCTACTATTATCGATTTTAGACCACCAAGGGATCTTTAACGTACGGAACTTGCACATGGGCTCTCCGAGATTTTTCGCCCTTGTCCGAGAAGGCTAGGTGTAGATATTTCCTACCAGATGAACAGGGGTGTGGCTGAAAGACAGCAGTAAGAAGAAGCCAAGGAGTAGCAGTAGAAAGGCTGTAGAAAGAATCAGGGGCCCAGAGGAGGCGGGCAAAGGAGATAAGGGAGATAAGGGAGTGGGGGCAGAAAGAGGAGGCGAAAGCAGACGACAGAACATTGCTAGAGAGCAGGAAAGGAGGTGAAAGGAGACAAACTTAGAGAAGAAATTTTTTCGGTCACTACCCGAATGAGAGGCCAACACCTTAACCTCTAGGCCACGAGAGCCCCACTCCGACTTTGAAATTGCCCATTGTCTATGATTGAATTCTGTTTTCTTCTTATCACACCGAGATGGCCTTAAAGCGATGGGATTCTCAAGTAAATACTCTATTCCCCAACGAACAACATTATTACAAAGAATCGCTGATCACCTTTGAAGCTCAGAGATGGTACTTCAAGGTTTTAAACTATTGTTGCTTGGTTGACAGTTTCCCGTGATATCAAATGAATAGGTAGTGTACCCTAAAAACAAAATTCCTGCTCTTTGATCACATCAATAATGTATCAAGGCTGGGCGCAACGGTCACACAACGTACCATTTATTTATAGTTTTGTTTGGACCTTATGGAGATGTCAGCTGGCAGCTTGTTCGGGTACGATGAGACACTGAAAACACCCACTATCTGTGAATTCTAGACGCCCCGACGCCAAACAGACAAAAGAGGCATTGTGTTTAAAACACAACACCCACAAAAGTTTCCCACCACCGACTTCTATTGGCACGCGTGGCCAGTCTTGACTTGTGTGTACCGGGGAGAGGTCAAAGCCACCCCCAGATACAAAACCACAAAAATAGCTTTGTGGTCCTGGGTCAAAAGTGTATATTACAGAACGATATTCAAAACACTTCAACAGTATTTTGTGAACGTTGTTGTTGTCATTCGGGAAAGCCACACAGTATGGATATAAGGTTCTCCGTTATTTGCTAACGTTTATAATACACACGGAGATATTTAGCATCATCATGGATGTCTTCCCAGTCAGAATAGTAAATTCCGTTCAGAATTCCTTTGGTAAATTGAATCATTTGGTTGGAATTAGCTTTATACAAAGGTCAAAAGTAGTGGCAAAGTAGCCGTCAAGAGACAGAATATCCCTGTCTCTCCAAGTTTATTCTCACAGTATCAGTAAATAAATTGTCCTTTATAAATCGAACACTTGATCTGTGTTTCGTCTTCCTCGAGTACGTCTAGACAAAAACAGGGCTGCCTCTTCCCCCAAACAACAACGGGCCAGCTATTTCACGGCACTTTTTTGTATCTGATAAAGACACCCAGTGACAAACGCTTTAATTATAGCAGTACCATGACGGGTTTGGGACGACGCTGCTATTACTGCTATTGGCTCCCAGGGTAAAGATAGTATCATAATACAATGGTACAATAGACTCTTGGCAAAGAACTCCACTTTTTCTGCAACGCTGGGAGAGCTGGGGCAGATTGCTCTCAGTTACAAGAGAAATTCGATCTCGTTAGGTAGATAAAAGACAAGCTCCTCACACCCGACAGCTCCCATAGAAGTGCCATGAAATCTGAACTCGGACACGAAAGACGAACCAAAATAAAAATAGACGTTAACAATGGAGGACACCCAAGGCTAATCTCACGGTAAATGTCTTTTCCCCGCTTCTAGAACAACACGCAAAGTTTGACAAAACATAGTTAAACATTAGCCTAGCCCATTTTTACAACGGACACTACGAATGGCCTCTTCATGGCGTTCAGCAATAAACGCTAGCTATTTGATACCAGGTACTTTTTTGCACTTGTCAAAACAATAGTTATCACACTTTCACGTGTACGGTTATTATAGTAATAGTGTATGAGTCGAACGCCCCTCCTAGTATGTCAAGCTATGCTGCTGATTTGATCTTCATCTATAATAGGACTGGTGTCCTCAGCAGAAAGAATTGCTTGTGCTGCTACTGTGGAAAATATATTGTACAACGAAGAACTCTGAGTGCATTAAATAAGCAACTAAATACACATACTTCTGCAAGGAAAAACTGCACGAAAGGGTTGACAACAGTTTTGCCGATGTCAGTTGTTTGGGTTTTTTTGGATAAAGTTGCCGTATTTTTCCCCTGGTGGTTTTTTGGGGTTTTTTAAAACTTTATTTTCCTTCGTAGTGGGACTTAATGTCTGAATCTCTTGATTTTAAGCGAATTAGTATAACCACATTCAAATTCCACCCCTTTTTTCCTTGTCTGGGGATCACACACTACGGAAAATAAAATTTCTGTCTGTGAATCTCAGGTCATACTTGCAACACGTACGGATACGTGTGTAAAGGGAAACTTATAGTAGGCGCTGAGGACGAGGAAAATTAATGGCTCTAAAAAGAAAAACAGACAGCAACTTACGTTTACCTTCAAACAAGTTAAAACTCTACTGATATAACAAGTGAGCATTCAGATTAACCACATAAAAGAGTTGAGCTTGGTAATTGGCAATTGACATTTTTAGTCGAGCGTGTCTCCAGTAGTATAGACTCATTGTCCGTTCTAATATTATCATTCTACCTTGCAAAACGTACCAAAGTAATAGCAAGGAACTCTTCTCTGACTTTGTGAATTAGTTAATCGTTATCACTGTACAGATAATTGATAATGCAATGCATTAATACGCTATCCGTTAAATTCATGAAACCAAAGGTTGCTAATCACTCTGTCTGCCTGTTTGTCTGTCACACTCATACACAAAGACACACATACATTCACACGCACACACACACACACACACAAACATACACACACAAAATACACACACACACACACACACACACACAAACACACACACACATACACACAGACGTGTGCGCACACGGTCACATACTGCCGTACCTGTCTACTTCCCAACAAAGAAAGAGGGAGGAAAATAACTCACACACAAAACGAACAAGTTCACGAGCAGTAGAAAATATCCTACAAGGCTGGGCTTTTTTACTCTCCATGTCTTCCGTGTTTTCAGCCACGCCTTTCCATTAAAATTTTATTAGCCTCAAGCTTTTAAGTCCCACAATGCACACGATGCAAGGACCCCCCGTTATTTCAATTCGAATATGAATTCAGAGAATATCGACAGGGAATTTATTTTTGTTTCTTTTGACCACTGGGGATCTTTTCATACCTCTCTATACGCCATGTCACCCAATAGTGGGTGGAAGTGAAGCGGAAAATTGAAATATTTCTGCCTGGACGCATAATTACAGTAACCGCAACCGAGTGCTGACGTCACTGTACTCTCTCTGTGCTTGGGTCGGCGTTCTAGATAATTGGCCATTAATGGTACATTACCAAAAGGTTCTTTTTCCCTCCCTTTTTTCGTGGCTAGAGTCTCTTGCTTGAGTCACTCTCCAATGTTTTAATCCAGAGAGGGCAGATTCCCCCGTGGCCTGTTATTCTAGCCAAAGATAGTATTTTTTTCTGTTTTCGTTTGAAGCACTTTACATTCGAAATAATGTCTTGGTGTCTAGTTAAGCGTTAAGAGAACCCAAATAAAAAAAATAAAATGCAAACACAGTTTTCTCTTCCGTAAAGATATAGATCTAGCCTACGTGCGTCGATGTAAAACAAAAGCAAATCACCGCACTGAAATAACATCCCTTGCTTTGTCTTTTAATATCTAGGCTACCTCCGATAAAAAGCACGGAGGTGACCCAGCGGGAGAACTTCGCCTCTGAAAGGTTGATCTATTTAGGCATTTCCATGGCAACCGACTTTGTTTCTGTTTACAGTCTGTCTTTATATAACGAGTAAATCTTCGCCCGCTAATTCACTCTCCGCCTTTAGAATGTGATCATTCCTGGTCCCTCTAAAAATAAACCCACGTCTCGTTGCCTGTTAACTGTACACTGTACAGCGATTTTATCATCCTTCCCTTGACCGTTTTTGCAGTCCCAAGATTGCTGTTAGTTCTCGTGGCATTATGCGCCGGTTTAACATCGATATCATACCTTCGTTGTTACCTATTTTGTTCATCGGCATGTCTGCTTTATGACGGTTAGGCTCTTCGCCTTGCCTGCGACATACACGATTTTGAATCACACGCGAACGAGACATATTTATATTTCTGATGAGCAGTCATATCTCCCCAAGTCTAGGTTGGCTTTGTCAAGCACGATCGAAACAGCACAAATGATCTAAATTGTGTTCAGTGGGGTGTAAGGCGTTCACAATAAATATAATTCAGCCAATCGTGGGTCATCCTAAGTGTAAACCATTTACATTACAACATTTCGTAAGAGTTTGTTTGTTACGCTTTCATTTTCATTTGCAAGAGTGAATAATCAGCTACCTGTAAACATCTGAGCAGTTCTTTTGTATGGTTTCCTTATCAGTGCTGTCGTTTCTTCTTCATTTGTGAAGACTTTTCATACCGAGAGAAAGAGCACTTTTTAAATTTGTAAATACAAGCATACGTATACATATGCTATATTCACGAATTAACATAGAAAGAATAAGAGAGAGAGAGAGAGAGAGAGAGAGAGAGAGAGAGAGAGAGAAAGAGAGAGAGGGGGAGGAGGGAGGAGAAATAGACAAAAAGCCAATAAGGGCATAAAGAGATAGGAGATAGAAT
>NW_004797355.1:197533-200070 GCF_000002075.1 Aplysia californica | reverse complement strand
CGCTCTCTCTCTCTCTCTCTCTCTCTCTCTCACTCTCTCCCTCTTTAATATTTTTTTCCTATTACTATCGGTTATAGAGCTAGAGAACTACAAAACACCTGAAGACATGGTGGGCTTACGTACACTTTGAAGTTGCGTCTCAAACACTTTCATCAATGGGGCCATTATCAGAGCACAGGCAGATATTTCCCACAGCAAATTAAATCTTCTTCTTCTTTTTTTCAAATTTAATTTTTTGGATTTGCATGGCTTCACGCACTGCTAGACTCAGGTAAACCGTTTCTAAGACGTGTGACAATAAGAAAACGTGGAAAAAAATAAACCTTTTCACGTAGCCAACAGCATTCATTTAACTGTTAAGAAATCGCCTGTATTCATCTCGAGATCTTCTTCTCTCCTGAACAATACCCCCTAACCTCAATCTTCATGGCTTTTGTCACTAAAAGTTCTTTTCATCAAGATTCTCCTCTTCCCAAAGTCTGTGCATGTCCTTGAGGGCGACAGCCTATCCCGTTAACTCAGCGCCATATGGTCAAGCATTATCATCAATCAGGAGCCGTCTATTTCCCACTGAGTAGAACTAACCATTACCAGTACCCGTCTCTCCTCCCCCTCAAATAACGTCGTTTTTCGCCCCTGGTTCCGGAGCTACGACATTTAGTGACCATTGGTCATTCAGGCTTGACCTGAAATTAAGCAGTCGGGAGAGACCTCCTGTAATGACACGCGTGCGACTTTGATAATGATTGAGATGACAAAGGAGAAGGTGGGGCCCAGTGATTCCTCACTCTCTCGGTCCGTGCGAAAGGCTGGCCTCCAAATTGGCGCCCCTGGTTAATAGCTCAGGTCTAATGACGTTTATTAAGACACTCGGACCTGCCCAAGGTCATAATTGCCCGTGAGGCATACCGTCTTCGTGAGCTGTGACGCATGCCGAGGGCTTTGTGCGAGGAAGTGAGAATTGCTTTGGTGTGATGCACAACACGATGTGACAGGAAAAGGAGCTTAGAGGACACATGCACAACTGCATAACGCTTGAATAAGTTCAAGGTTAAATATCCCAAATGGTTTCTCACCCCTCTTTTCCCACGCTTCGATTACATTTAGACCCCCCCCCCCCTTTCCGACCGAAAAAACAGAAGAAAATAAGAAAATAAGAATCCCTATTTACTACAACCATGCTATGTTCCAGTTCTTCCTAAGATGAATGCAATTTTATTTTCCTTCCTTTCTTTGACGGTATCTATTTATATTCTTCTTCCCTTTCATCGACCCACCTTTCCATATTCAAGCCGTTTCTGGACAAAATATCAGACAAAAACTCTGAGATCGCTTCCAACTGCCATAAAGAAACAGAAAGAACGGCAGTCATAATATGACATGTAAGCTTAAGAAATACATTCAATAAACGCACCAAAGGGGCAAAATAAGCTCATGGGTTCGTTTTGTCAGCTGAGCAAATCAATAAATTGTGTACTTTTCTCTCCGGTGTCAAGGTCTGTCTGTCCATAGCTTTCGCTGCATTTACACAAAACTGGAAATTTTACAAAGCTCTGTCGGACAAAACCTACAGCATGTAAATAAAATTCGTGAAGAGAGTCTCTTATCGACTCTTCTTACAGGAATTAAGAAAGGCCTCGTCGACTCTTTAAGCTAGAACTATCCAACTGACAGTACAAAATCCATTCATCATCAGTAGGTATTTGACCGAAATGAAAATTGTTACAAGATGCTTTACTGATGAAAACATAGTAATACTTTGCAAAGTCAAGGGACAAAATAGAATAGAATACTTCCAGTACTAGAGACCGTTTCAACTTTGCGAGTGACATCGAATGTTGTCTATGAAGGTACTCTTTCCATTGTTTGGAGTGGTCAGAGATTTCACAGATGACTTCCAGGAAACGGTTGTTCTTCTTAAACTTCTAAGTACCAATGTGTCTGTAACGTGTATAACGGCTACCCTTGAGTTCAGGAATTATAGCCCTTGTCCGAGAAGAATAATTATATGACCTACCTACCTACCGTGGGATCTAGGTTTGCAAAAAATAAAAACTTGAAAGAAATTTAAACTTATTAAATATGCTTGGTCCTAGGATCACATCAGTCACTTTTTCAAAAGAAGTAAACATTTGCCTGAAGAATAACAGCAAGCCCCTAAGAGAACAGCTTAAGACTGTTTATTTAACAGGAACCGAAAGACAGTGCATGAGGGGAGAGTATTAGATTGTTAAAAAATATGATGAATAACAATAACAAATGAATAGCAACAGGATTCGTTTCACCGTGAACCTTATATAAAACGAAGAGTGATACAGCATAAAAACCCTTTTACAACTAGTGTTTTGTGCAGGAGATGCATTGCTCTGTGTAAAGATTCTCCTTGGATGAAGGATGGCACCCACCTTCCACAGAGAGCTACATTAATAATATTAACAGGTGGCATCTGCTTTTGGGGGATAAGAGTTTGGCAAGTATATGCCTGTGTGTGTAAACATGTGTCCGCATGTGTGTGTGTGTGTGTGTGTGTGTGTGTG
>NW_004797355.1:195210-196568 GCF_000002075.1 Aplysia californica | reverse complement strand
CTCTCTCTCTCTCTCTCTCTCTCTCTCTCCAGCACATCCTTGAGTAAAGCCAATCCCACAATGCTTATCCAGACACCCTCGCACACATTGATGAATTCACACAGTCATAAATTCTTACAGAACAGAACAGCATGAATAAAAGATACTGAGAGAACAGTGATTTTAAGCCTTTCTCACATCAAAACATTGCTATGTTATACTGTAGTCCCCAAGGTGGTTATGTGAAAGACGTTTCTAATTTTTTCAAAGCTTGGTTTTGCTTTTCTTATCAGACGTTTGATAGGACACTCGGAACTGCCCAAGGTCATAATTACCCTTGCGCCAATGTATGTTGGCCTACCTTTGCAATTTGTCATTGTTCACAATCTGCTTTTATGCTGTGTTGCAGTACACAGATTTAATTAAACGTGAGTTTGATGTGAGTCATTTGACCGCGTGAAATCGGATCTCGCCTTAATGTTTAGTGGATGAGGCTATCCCAATGTTCAGGAATGACTACGGTTAGTAACAATTATAAAGATTACCGTGTATTGACAAGCTAAGGACAAAAATGGGCATCTTGCAGTGTTAAGAGATCTTCCTAGTAGCAACAGTTATAATATCCCTTTGTGGAATACATGACAGGGTATCGTTTTACTTGTGGATGGTTGGCGGGTGCTCTGGTGTGGTTTGCTCCTTCTTTATTATCAAACATCTATCGTCCTTATCTCCCCCTCCTTCTTTTTTATGTTTGTGACTCTCTTGTAACATCTCTAATCTTCTGGCGCTCATATTACCTTATGCAGTTGCGAACACCGTAAAATCGCTACTAAAATTAAACTAAACTGTCGTTTTACTTGATTCTAGATCTATATAACGTTTCACAGCATGGCCCTATCGCACACACACACAAGAATGTTGATAGAGGATAACATGTGTTCCGTATCTAGTTTTCCGTCATCCTTTTATGATAATTGTCTTTTTTCGTAATTAAAATAACCTTCTGGGGGCAGTGTTGTAGCCCATCTGCAAATACACGGGCAGAAAATTGCCAAGTGATCACTACTAATCAGGCAGACCATTATCCGTAACCAAAGCTGTATATCAACCCTCTATACAATTACTGTTTTTGGCCATACAAGTGTATACAATGAGATGTACTTCGCATCTGAGTGTTGTAGGCCAGAGGAAGATCTAACGGTCGATGTGGCGCGAGGGGATGTTAGGAAAGGGAGACAACTTGGGAGGAGCATCCGGGTAAGAAGAGGCGCTTGGGGCTAGCAAGAGAGGCCACTGCTAAAACAAAGTATCTGAGGGTAATTGTGTCGTTTTAGTGTTTGGAAGGGAAAGGAAGGTATGTGTATGGAAGAGGGGGGGGG
>NW_004797355.1:193607-194667 GCF_000002075.1 Aplysia californica | reverse complement strand
TATATATTTAACACACACGTACAATTATGTATAAGAAACCAGTGTTGCTGTGCTAATGGGTTAAGACTAAGCTTTCTTCATGCACTTCTGTTGATAGTAGTTGTCAGTTGCATTACAGCTTTTAGTAGCCGTGTGATTTAGATTTAAAACTCCTTTAAATAATGCAAGATCGTTTACGAGGCAGAAGTTTCGATATTGATGTCATCTCCCAGAGAAACGAACTAAAAAGACCGACAGCCCCGAAAACTCCTCGCAAAAACGCACGTTTCTGAAAGTTGGGTTGCAGATTCGAAAGAAGGACGTCCTTTGTGAAGCCCACTGCGATACCTAACTAAGCTATCACTGTCTAGTATTTAAAAAAATAAAATATGCTGCTGCTGTTCTATTTTCAGATACATTAACGCAAACAAATAAATTCGTCCAGTGTCCATTGAATATTTTTTGGGAAGTAGTCTTTAAAGTAATATGATATGCAAACTAAAGGTTGCCATGCCCATTTATGAGAGATACGATTTTAAATAGTTTCTCAAATCGGCACATTTTGAGTTGTCAATGATTGATTTGGAAATCGGCGAGGAAGAGCTCATCATTGCATATAGGATTTGTGTCTGTACTCTTTGTTTCTTCTTTTGGCGACGTCATTTGATACACCTAACCGTTTAAATCAATATATAAGTCAATATTTTAAGCCTCCCAAATAGAAAAACAAAAATCTATTTTCAAAACAAAATCTGAACCCCACAGCAGTTTCATGTGATTATATTTCATTTTGTTCCATAAGAAATCCAGTAGGTATTTTACAGATTTATTAAAATTGAATACTTTTTTTAAAATGTAGACGCTTTTACGCTCCAATTGCCAAAATTTACGTCATGTAGGAGGCGGGGACTTCCGACCCTGTCTATCAGGGACAACCCTTGCTGAGTAGTACACAATGCTCCTGCAGAAAGACAGAGATTGTAGAGATAACAAATGTTCTCACCACTGGGGAATCGAACAATGGTCTCTTGCGTGTGACAGTGAAGCGTCTCACCGCTGCCACATACTCAGGTGAATATAT
>NW_004797355.1:190949-193507 GCF_000002075.1 Aplysia californica | reverse complement strand
ATATAATATATATAAACACAGATAGATAGATATAGCCAGAGGTACGATTTTCTTGCATGGAAACTGCGCTAAACCTTTTTCACAGGTCGTAGTCATGGTCAGTGTAGATTGCAGTGTCCATCCATCTGGTCAGTGGTCATTCAGGGACAGAGTGGAGGTCAAGCAGGTACGACGTACAAGCCAGACCAGGGTCATGGGATGTCCGAGCTTGCTGGTCATTATGCTGAAACACGGAGCCTGGATTAGTCTGACACGCTGGACACAAACGCCAATTACTGGCCGGACTGTTTTTCGTTTTGGCCCTTTTTCGAAAACTCAAGAACAGTGCCCGTAATTGAAAACAAGCATGGGTAAACTACGGCCCACATTCAAAATTCAGCCGGCGGACAGTTTCAGACCTGCTTACGAGTCGAACTAGTACCCTGCAACTGATAAATAAGTAACAAAAGAGAAAAATGTACACCTTCAAAATTAAAATCAGTAGTTTTCTGTTCAGCAGAAAGCAATATGATATCGAACATTTTTTTGTCTTGAATAAATTTTATTGGGTGACATAATATGTTAGAATGTCAGTTTTACAGAACTTTTCAACTACTTTTACCCACTTTTCTCCTGATTTAGCACGCAAAATAATTTTTCGGAATCGCTTTGGACACGCCCGCCCATGTTTGATTTTCTACTTATGTTTTAAAATGTTTTAGAGGGTGTGCAAAATTATGTTCTACTCACTTGCTTTGGATGTGAACATACGTAACATTTTATCTATTATTATCACTTGATAGAAACAGAAAGGCTTTGTTTTTGTACGTCTAAAGCCATTTTTATAGATTATATTTTGTGCTTTTTTTTATGCGTTAACGAGTGGCATAATCAACAACATTAACCCTCTTCATGGAAACACTTCACAAACTGCAAATGTAATGGCCCCACATTTACTCTCTGAAATGATGATAGTCAAATGGTGTCCAATTGAGTACAATGTATAAGGTTTGTGATCTTCGAAAGAAATAAAGAAGTGGGACTATAATTGTTACAACAATCAATACGCCACTTTGAAATAATAACTAACAAGCTCTTTCTGAGGGAAGTTTCACCCTCGCTTTCACTTTTGTTTACTAATGTGTACAGATGACTCAAGTTTCAATCCACGAGAGGTCCTTACTGGGCCAAGAATATCCTCAGAATAAGTACAACTTTCCATCTTTCATATCGTAGATCGACGTCAATAAATTGCCTCCTTATCGTAGCAATCATTAAGTGCACAAATGCAATGAGAAAAGCTACCGAAGACGCAACTCAAACAAACTCAAAGAAAATCCATTGACTGAATCCACCAGCCCCTAACCTAATAATATTTCGGCTTTAATGTGTTGTGAGAGTGCACTTACTTAAACCCAAACGAATGGCTATGATCCTCAGTGCACGACTCTCAACGGCGACTGTTCTAAGACGTTATAATATTCTCCAATACCCCAGCAAGCTACCATTTTAGACAAGACGTTCGGCAACAGAACAGAAGGGTTCACGAGGTACACTCACATTCCGCTGTGATCCAGTGTTCAGGTTTGAAGTCAAAATTATAACGCGAACCTAGATGTCCTCAAGAGCGCCGTATGCATTATAATCAGATCGAGCATTAAGATAGCGAATGCAGACAGGCTGTATTGCACTTAAAAGCCTAAGGGTTGAATCTGCGCACCTGATTACTGTTACAAAGATGGACTGTTGTCAAAAACAGGTTCGCAGTTTAAAATACGTCGTACTTGTTTCTTTTCTGGTTTGAAAGACATCGCAGAAATAGCCTAGGAGCAGTTATTTCCGATCACGCGAACTGTTTGCTCACTTTTGTGTGTATTAAAAATGTCAAGTGTTTCATACTGGGGGGACCTCTGCCTCAGATTGTGAGGATAGCATTATGCACAGATGTATTGACACGGTTGAAGAGAAATTTGTCTTTAAAGTGTTCAAATTAATCTGAAAAGGAATCATTATATAATAACCTTCCCGTTCCTGAATTGAATCTCATTTTATTATGTGTCGAATATGTATTGTCATTAGTATTATTGTATTCAACGGTTTTACCAAGTTTGATTTCTACGTCGCACCACTTAAACAAAGTCGAGATGATATTATTAGAGTTGCAGATAGAAGTGCTTTCAAATAAACTTTTTGAATGGGAGAGCGCCAGAAAACTCCTCAATTCTTTGAAGTTAGACTCGCTAAATTGCATTATTATTATTATAGTTTAGCTGGGTAACGGAAAGGGTGGGGTGGGGGGGGGGGGGAAGAAAATTTACATTTTAAGCCCTTCTTCTTTGTAGTTTTTCTGCTCGTTTCTGTTATTATATTTGCTTTTAATTCTGATACACAATAATGGTATTATGTCAAAGCTCTCGAACTTATAAAAAGACAGTGTGACACAAGTAATCTAGTGAATAGGTGTACTTCATTTTCCGTTACGTTGCGCAGAGCTCCCCAATTTTATTTTTATAGCCGACTGATCCCCCCCTCCACCCCCCCACACCCACACTTTTTTTTCTCTGTCTCTGTCTCTGTCT
>NW_004797355.1:188775-190398 GCF_000002075.1 Aplysia californica | reverse complement strand
TATATAATATAATACTCGTACATGTAGGTCACAAGGTGCTAAAAAGAAAAAAATATAAAAATGCCATAAGTGAATCAACAGAAGAAGAGAAAGAGGGGAAATAATGACTGAGGACAAATAAAATAGTGAAAGTAAATCTTAAGTAAGGATACAGTCAGTGAAAAAGATAGAAAAGAAAGATGCTAAACAGAGAGGAGCCGGGGGAGAGGAAAAGATCTACTAATAAGGTACACATAATATAGATCTAGAGGATCAATGTTTATTTGCTGTTTTAGACAAAATAGGTTGTCGTAAGCCTGGACAATTAACCTCTTCATTGTCAGATCTTAAAATTTTAATATCTTTTACCGTTTGTTAGGATTGATAAGCAAACCTCACAGATAAACGGTTAATGGTATATAAAGGGACAAGCTACGTGTGTTTAGGTGCTATTTTAGACCCCTTCTCCTCTGTCTGCGACTTTTTACAACTTTTTGTTCTTTCTTTTTCTTGTTTAACCAGTAATAATTTCTTTTGGACAGGCTGTGTAGCGTCCATGCGGACGTGCTTGGACACACGATCCTACTTCATTCTCCTACACCGCCTCCACCACCTTTGGCCGTCTGCTTATCCCAAGCAGTCTATTTCGAGAACGTCACTCACTTTCTCTCTCCAACGTCCTCATTCTCAATGAGTCCATCTAGTACACGAAAGGTCAAGTGTTGAAGAGGGTTGCTGTCACAGTCTGCCAGTCGTGACGCATGATGGTTGAGGATACTGTGACTGTGTTGTGTTGACGCTGTTTGTTACTTGGCATATCACGTTGTTTCTCCGAGCCTGGACGTCAGAGGAAACGATAGCGGACGGGGACCAGAGAGTGTTGGCAGGGATTGGTGTGTTGAAGTGGGTCATAATACACCTACCTCAAACACACTCATACGCACACATACATAAACACATACATACACACACACGCGCATACACGCACACACACACACACACACACACACACACATACACACGTGCGTGTGCACACACACACGCACACACATACACACATACACAAACACACACTCGTACATACACACTCAAAAATAGCAACACCGAAACATGCCCAGCAATCTTAACAAAGCAGTCTGTACGTGGTTATTTTATTGGTCTTTACTATAGATCTGAAGTTTTCTGCACATAACTTTTGCTCCGTGAAGTTGATTTCTTTGTTGCTATTGCTGTATTATTGATTTCAAAATTGCCCCTTTACGTCGGAACAAAGCACCACAATCTTTTTGAGCCACACAAAGGATCAGGTCATATTATGAGGTCTGTGGATGAGAATCTTACGAGAGAGTCCACAAAAAGTTGTGTAAATGACCTGTTTTCTTGCCATGCCCCAAAAATTCGGACTGCCCCCCCCCCCAAAACAAACAACAGAATCAACACACACACAAAGAAATGTGTTTTATACCATCAGAAATAAAGTTTAAGAAAAGTTTTAGACCCATTTTTCAAACACCACTCTTTGCTAGTAGTTGTTTTTTTTTAAATATGAGGATGTGTGTGAGTCTGGCTGGGAATGTGTGCTTTTCTTTATTTTGATTAGTCGGGAATTGGACGCAATATAAATTATATTGTCAATAATAATAA
>NW_004797355.1:182811-185806 GCF_000002075.1 Aplysia californica | reverse complement strand
TGTGTGTTTGTGTGTGTGTGTGCAACTAAATCAAAACCGCACTAAATCTTTCCGCATGGGAGCCATTTCACAACAGACTAACTAAGGCAAGAGAGACGCCGACCAGAAAAAAACAACAACAAACCACCCGGTAAAACAAACGCAAACGATTTGACTTGCTTAAGCCCATCTATATATTGACAAAAAATGTTTCACTGTTCAGGGCTTAGTTGGATACACTATACCACCAGAAAGACAGAAAAAGTCGATACAATTATGTACTTCTCTTCTCCGGGAATCAAACACAGTCTTTGGAGTGCAACGGCGTAAAGCGTAATCACTACAACAAATTTTAATGCTCTAAACTAAGGCCGAACCTCCATGCTATTATTAATAGTTCATCCTGCAAAAGTTTCTATCACTCCCACCCTCCCCACGATTCCTCGTCTTTTTGGGCCTCAGTAAAACCATGGGGGCAACACCAGACGATAATGTGGGCCTCCGTATCAGACCGTTTGTCACACCAAACTTTTTTTCCCAGCCCAGACCACGATCCGCTATCTCTTTCATAAACACTTGTCTCTCTTACATGCTTTTAGCCACGATACATCCACGTTAATCTGTGAAGCCACTGCTTCTCACGGGGCGGCTAGCTGATTAAGTCGATGAAAAGCACGTGATGCCGAGATACGCCCGCCAGACGAGTAAAAGAGGGGGATTATCCTTCATCAAAATCACACCACTATGTGCTTTGATTTTATAGAGGGAATATGAAAGGAGAAAGACGAGGCGTGGTGGAACTGAAACTGAAAATTCACAGATTTTTCAATCTTCTGGGAAAAAATGGATTATTCCAAACGGGGAGCTCATGGCTTATTGCCTCTTTGTGATTGTACGATTTGATCCAATTGGAAAACACCGCTCGACACAGAATGTCAGAGCACAGCATACGGTCCCAAGACTTAGCTTTTGAAAACTTAACAAAAAGGTGCGATCTTCGCCCTCTCTCGACCTCTTGCAAAACTTTTCCTATACAAATAGTATGTCTTTTCTGGACACGTTAGAGTTAACCTAGACTAAGTTAATGCATAGGATATAATTTGACATTTTTGGCCCCTTTCTCTTAAACAGGTAAACGAGTCTTGTTTTATTCTTTTTCGCAACCCTTTCATAAATCCCGGAAACATTCAAATCAAATGCAGGGGTTCTACGCCCTCATTGACGTAATATAGGAGACAGGCTTCTGACCCTGCCTGTAAGAGCCAACCCAGGCTGAGGGGGATGCAACATCCTTGCAGAAAGACAGAGTTACTCCATACAAATTTCAATATCTCTCCACTCGGGGATCAAGCTCTGGTCTCCTGCGTGCGACTGCGAAATGCTTATCACTACACCACGGATACCAGTTAACAATCTTTTGTCTTAAGCGTATATTATATTTGAAAAACAATACAATCAAGATGGAAACGTTAAAGAGAAAAAAAACTGTACACGATAGAAGACAATACAAGAACAAAGAATTTTAACCAAATTGCTTTTCAGAGTATTTACCGATTGAGTGTCCTCACATATCTCCAACTAGGTCCACAATAACTTACCCATTATGCGGTCTTCCTGGAACCATAGCTAAAAGAGGCAAATGCACGTTTCACTTGTTTACCTGTTTATCGTGATGGAGTGGAGGCTAAGAGAGAGGAAACATGATACTTTAGCGGTCAACACTAGGGATAAGGAGGGCAGTGGCCACTGTAGAGGAGTTCAAATGTTCCTATACTCTTAGTAGTATAAGGCAAGCCAGTCCAGCTGGCGCCCAGCAATGCTAAGGTTGTTTTTTTCAAAGTACGTGTAGTAACAAAAATCTGCGAAACGCCAGCAAATCCATTTTATCAATATAATCAACTCAGTATCCTGTTAGGTGTATTGCATGTAGAATTCATTTCTACTCACGTTGGGGATGCAAAACGCAAAATAGGAGCAGAGTTATCGGGAAATTTGTGATGCTGGAAAATTGGATGAAAAGAAAAGCAAGTGTCGTAAAGCCCTCACTAAAACACAAAACTGAAAAAAATACTTCTTAAATATACACGAAGGATGTTCAGGGATCAACTGTGATACATAGGTAAAAAAAGGAATTAAAACCTCCGGGCGTTGAAAATAATATATACAAGTTTAAAACTCTTTGAAAAATAGCTGTTGTAACTTCGACACAATTATTTCCGTTATACCGACCACTTCACATGCAAGGCATAGCCGAAATTGCCTAAGGCGACCACACACTGTCGGAGAGAAAAGTGGCTGCATTAAACAACGTCTTTTTGGACAGTGTATAGACAACGTCTTGGACACTGTCGTTCTAATAGTGTTTTAAAAAATTTTTTTTTAGAAAACACAGTGGCTGGTTCGTTTTATCTCTGTAACCATAATTTAATATTTGTTTTAATTTCTTATACTATTATATCATACTTCTAACAACATAATATTATGAGAACATTTTATTTGTAATCATCCTCCAAAATTGTTTGAAATACCAACATATGACGAGCAAAACAATAATAATAAATAAAACCATAACAACTGCAGCGAGCAAAAACAATATAAAACTTTTAAAAATCAGTAAGCAGTAATTGTCAAATAAAATTAACTTCAATTCAAGTGCTCTTTGATATTTTTAGAAAGAGCTTCCAGGAACTTTTAATTTGTTAATGCTTTGCTTTTCTCTCATGTTCTCCTCTGTTTTAGTAAATTAGGGAATCTTATTTCTTAATACATGTTTCTGTCTTATTTTTCCACTTGTCAACTAATGACTTCATTAGTGGCCGGTTATTAACACTGGATGAGAAGGGTCTTAAATTGAATGCCAGCTGGAGCAAAACAAGCTAGAAGTAAAAAACAATTAAAACATTTTATATTCAGTTAAGCTAAATCAAAACAAACAGAAAATTGAAAGCAAAGAAGATCGCTCAAATTCATTCAGACTCTTTTACGTGTGCAGTAAGTTGCCTTCCTCTCTCTTACT
>NW_004797355.1:179968-182252 GCF_000002075.1 Aplysia californica | reverse complement strand
TCCCCCTCTCTCTTTCTCTTTCTTCTTTTTTCTCTACACCTCACACACGCTTTCACACACGTACACACACACACACTATCGTAAACATACATAAAAGCCGTGCTCTCTCTCTCTCTCTCTCTCTCATACCAGTCTGCCTTGCCTACTCCCACCCACACCCAAGTCTAGACAGACAGCCCTGCAATCCCGGACACACAACGGTCCACTATTATCGTGACGTCAGCTCCCTGTGGTGCTGACACGTCATAACGAGCTGTTGACTCCCACACCTACTGCGCTCACAGATACCACGAGACGCCGCCTACACTCACGGCTCACGTTTCTCTATCTGGTCTTCCTCTTTGTTTGAGTAAAGAGAAGCACATCTCGACTCAATAACGGTCATTTAGCGCAGGCTTTTCCCCGCCAACGCAAGCTAGTGAGATTTACCCAATATTGTTTTAATGGTAAGGGTATGTTCGTACACATATTGACAGAATTCAAAGACTTTTTTTGATTAGTAAAAAAGAATATACCCAAACTAATGTATGGATTTTGTGATAGTATACTATGATTTTGGTTCGGCCCCCATATTAACACTTTAGAGTGGAAAAGAAAGGTGGGAGGGGCGGGGATTGTGGGGGGGAGGGAGTGAAACAGACCCACAGAGTGCCAAACCCTCTAATGGGGAAATAACGCATATTATGAGTTTCTGAGCTTAGACAATTACGTTGATGCCTCGTTTCTATCTGTTTACTTTCGTTCGTTCTGCCTTCTTACATTGATCTTTACGCAAGTATTCCACTTTTCTAGATATTTTTTGTGTGCTTAATTCAGTCGAACCTGCTGTAATGGACATCTATCCAAGACAATTACCTGTACAAACGACACTCCATACACCCCCCCCCCCCTTTTGAGTTTCTGCTATATAAAAATCACACGGTACAAGATGTCCAACTGTATAAGACAACCACTCTTCTCTTCGACAATGAGTGGCTGTCTTGGTCAATTTCGACTGAGTAGCGTTTAACTAATGTAACACATATTTTCTTTTTAGATATTCATTTCAAGACACCACAAAAAATCAGCCCATGCTGTCTTGAAATTACCACAAAATATCGTTTCAATGTTATGCTACTCAATGAGAGTATTTATAAAGCTCCCTTATCCACATCAGACAAGAAATAAATCCATGTTAAACTATGTTCGGAAAAAGAGAGCTGTTCTCATACGTTCAACGCCTGAAATACTTGAAAGACTTTTCTTACTAAGAGATTAAAGAACCTACTTGAAAAATGGTTGAGTCAAAATGCTAAAAATTCTTTTTCTGATCCTAAGCAAATTCAAATTCATACCTGAAGCAAACTTTAACGCTATATAATCTTCCCAGTATCTCGATATGAGAGATCCTCTTTTCCCTAATATAATCATAACAACAACGTTTTAATTCAAACTCCCTCACTAAAGGAGGTTCGTTATCAGCTCGATCAGCCCTGACCACTAGTATTGCCTGTATGGCTCTATCCAGCAGTCTCGACTTGGTTTGGCGCCACCACACCACTTGAGAACCAGACATACAGAGGTCTATAGGAACAGCAGGGTCAAGGTTAACTCTCAAGATTCAGGCCACTTTTGAGTTGATGAAGTCGATGTTCATTCATTTCGTAAAAACCGTGGTTTATATTATTGCTAGGCTAAAGCTATTCCTTGTATTTTTACCCCCCCCCCCCACACATACACATACCCCACCCCCAACTACATACTTCCCCATTCACTATTTGGTTGTTTCAGTGACGAATTTGCTGGCATTGCCTGGTTGTCTTGTGGAAACAAAACTGGAATCATCGGATATCCTTATACTCAGTTAGCTAACCTGCCCCGTTCGTAGCAGTAGGGTTATTACATGTACTTCGATAGTTCCTGACTGTCAAGTTAAGGAGGCTTTAAAAATAAAAACTCTTTTTGTTTGTCCTTTTCTGTCAGATGTCTCCTTTTTCTTAGTGTGCTCCTTTCACCATAAAACTGTTCTACCATGGCAAACATCAACACAGAAGACCTACAGTTTGATCGTTCCTACCAAAGATTGTGGTACCATCCTTTCAGTTTCTCCTGACTCACCCAAACACCGATTACCCTACAAGGGGGTATACGTCCAAAGCACCTTGTGCAATGACATGAAATCTACGAACATAGAAGCAAACAAAAAACAGACAACAACAAACACAATGTTAGATGTACTGGCACGTGGAGCAAACACGCTGACACACAGCTGGAACCTCTAACATCAATTTGACCCCTCTCCCTT
>NW_004797355.1:176418-179868 GCF_000002075.1 Aplysia californica | reverse complement strand
TCCCCTACCCCCTTCCCCCCCCCCCACACACAAACTACCTCCCCCACATACCCCCCTCCCCCCTCGGGGGTTCCCTTTTCCAACTAGATGGTAGTCGCGAAGCGTAAACATTCCCACTATCAGGTAATTAGACGGGTTTACCAGGCCTCTGACAGGCCGCGTATCTAATAGGTCCCTAACAGCGACCGGGCTCCGGCGAGTGTCCACACTGACAGCTCATCAATCCACTGACCATTACCCGCCGCGTAATCTACACTGACCACTCGGTCACACGGCTACCGTTGATATGGTGGATAGGACAGTCTTAACCCTCCATACTGGAACCAGTCAGGCGTTTGTGTGTGTTGCTACGAGTCATTATTTCCTCACCAACCGGGAAATGTGTCTTGGAGATTCCAAGCAACGAAATTAGAGCGTAGTTCCTTTTTCCCGGACACACCGAAATGGTCCCATGGAGCAGTTTCACTTACTGCTCTTGTTCTGCAAAGCACTTCATTGCACTCACTAACGAAAGGGGGTGGTGGGGTGGTGGGGGGGGGGGGGACATCATAAAATGTCTTCAGAGGAAATAAATTTATGGGGTCAAAGTGACCACACACTTACCCATTGCAATCTAGTGTTAAAGAGCAAACAGAAAAAGTGATGGATTCCTCTATACGTGGACTGCCGTACCACGACGTCATTTCAAATTTGATATGAAGATAAACGTAATTGATTAAGCTTTGCCAAGTATTTTAAAAGAGATCAAATTCTTTGATTCATTCAAATGTCAGCTGAAGTCATTTCTGTTTTTAAATTACAATGTAATAAGATGAATATGTGAAGTGGTTTTCTTTTAATCAGAACACAATGTTTTATCTTTCTGATGCATTGTATAGAAAAAGCTCTATCAGAGCCTGTGTACTTTAATCGGGGTTGAGCGCTATATAAATGCCATAATGCATTATTATTTTTATTATTATTATTATTATTATTATTATTATTATTATTATTATTATTATTATTATTATTATTATTATTATTATTATTATTATTATTATTATTACTATTCACGGGGGAATTAGGTGGATATAACAGAACATGTACATTTCTGTGTACTTGCATACCTGTACAGCGTTTCCTTGATGATCAAAGCAAAAATGCACAGTATTATTATAATGTAGACTAATTTTAGAAGGTATAGGTCATGGAAGTTTCCATTATGTGCCCATCCAAGGAAAAACGTTTGATTTAGTATTGCTGATTTAGGTTGTGAATATATTGTTCTCATTTAATGATCACCCCCTCCCTCTCCTTTCCCCTAACTTTAAACTTCTTAAAAATAAAAATATTACCATTTGAAAAGTTAACACTCCTTTGAGAATAATCTGTTCCAAGGGCATGAGACATTTCACGCTAAGCGAAACAAGCGTCATGTATGTCAAAGTTTGACTAGCAGCTCTCTCTCTAAAATGTAGATATTATAGGGGGGGGGGGGGAACGTTGCTTTCTGAGGCCTGTAAACCTCACGGTTTTAGGTGTCTCTAATGAAAAGCGTGTGAGCTTGTGGAAAGTAGTTTTGCAAATCGCTCATCAATTGTAATGTGTGTTTCTTTAATACACCTCTTTTTTTTTTATTAACTTTTGAACTTGGGAGAGGAATATAAACAATGAAAAAGATATTGGATATTACCAACGTGATGCGTTGTAGGTTTAATTAAAGGGTTAATGGTTTCAGTGTGCCCATAAGGCGGGATGAACGAGAAACCTTTGTTTTGTCTACTGGTGTCAGGAACTTGCAAACATCGGACAACGCCTCTGTGAAAAGGGGGGGGGGGGCAGTTGAAGGCGTGGGTGGATTGGCAGGAGGGGAGGGGAACGGGGGCAGAGTCATTTGGGAAGGATGGACGGGGAGAAGTGGTAGTAGAGATACTCGTAGCTGAGAGCGGATATACAGGTTGAGAAACAATGCTTGTTTATTTGCATGTTTGCATCATTTTATTTTGTGAACGAGTTTTTAAAATGTGTTTTGCGGGACTCGCAACTGCATGAGGTTATATGAGAGTGGTGGGCATATTAAACATTTTCAGTTTGGTAGGGTTTTTTATATTTTGCCGGGGTGGCGGTGAAAGCCTATTCTTATCGATTGTGGGCCACCAAGGGATCTTTAACGTGCGCAACTTGTACACTGGACCTCGATAACTTTTCTCCCTTGTCCGAAAAGGCTACGTGTTAGATCCTATCTATCTATCTATCTACCTATCTATCTATCTATCTATCTATCTATCTATCTATCTATCTATCTATCTATCTATCTGTCTGTCTGTCTTTCTGTCTACCTGGATTAGAAACAACAAAATAATTTTTTTTTTTTTACCAAAATGCCTTTCCATTATCATCTTCGTCAAGTTTTCATGTTCAACATTCCAGCTATGGGAATTAAGAAAAAGAGTAGGAGTCTGGAAGAAAGAAAACCTTCATTGCCATGGAAAACCTCGTGAAAAGAAAACTTCTCCTCAGAACCTTACTCAACAACGAAAAACCGTGTTAATGGAAAATGTCACCACCTTCAAGGCGTAAGACATTTTGCTGACTCGGCTCTCTATACAAGGCCCTCAGTTGCCCCGTTTGACGGATGTGTGTGGGCAGTTTCTCAAAACTCTCGGGAGTTGGTTTTCTAGGTGGGAAGCAGTCGGTAATCTTCCTATTCTAACGCCCGTATATCCCCGCTCCCCCGTCCTCTTCCTCCCCATTCCTCCACAAATTGGGCGGTCTAAAACATCAAGAGCATGCGAGATCAGATCAACACAAAACAAAGTAACAAGCTAGGTAGTCCAACAAACTAAGTGCATGTGCAAATCTCAGCCCCCCCCCCCCAAAAAAAAAAGAGGGGGGAGGGAGCACAAAAACTTAAACAAAAGATAAAACAGGCCACGATGATCCTCGCTTTAGCAAATAAACAAAAATAAAAGTGAAGTACAGTCGAAACTGTCTAAGACGGCCACCCATTGTCGAGGAGAAAAGTGGTTATCCTTGTCATGTTTTTGGTAAGTGTTTTTACGGCGCTGGCCACCCATTGTCGAGGAAAAAAGTGGTTATCCTTGTCATGTTTTGGTAAGTGTTTTTACGGCGCTCGCAACTGCATAAGGTCATATGAGCGCGGGGGACACACCTAATACTTTTAGTTGGTAGGAAATTTTGAATTTTGCCCGGGTGGCGGCCGAAGCCTACTCTTATCGATTTTAGACCACAAAGGGATCTTCAACGTGCGCAACTTGAACACGGGACCTCCGAGATTTTTAGCCCTTGTCCGAGAAGGCTACGTGTAGATCTTTCCTACCAGAAGATCAGGGGTGTGGCAGAAAGACAACTGTAAGGAGTCAAGGAGTAGCAGTAGAAAGACTGCAGAAAGAGTCAAGAGCCCAGAGGAGTGGGCAAAGGAGGTGAGGGGGTGGGGGCAGAAAGAGGAGA
>NW_004797355.1:175104-176318 GCF_000002075.1 Aplysia californica | reverse complement strand
GAAAGCAGACGACAGAATATTGCTAGAGAGCAGGAAAGGAGGTGAAAGGAAACAATTTTAGAAAAGAAAATTTTTCGGTCGCTACCCGGATTCGAACCCGGGACCTTTGAATGAGAGGCCAACACCTTAACCTCTAAGCCACGAGAGCCCCTTATCCTTGTCAGATGGATGTTTTACACAGTTGCATGACAATGTAAAAAAAACAACAACTCCAAATCAATAAAAACAAACAAATAAACAAACAAACAAACAAACAAACAACAACAAAAAAATACCACCAAATGGGGAAAATGGAAAGTGGCCGTTTGTACAGGTGATTGCCTCATACAGGTGCCCGTTAGAGAAGTTTGGACAGTACTTCTTTAACTGAAACGTACCAGCAACAAGAAAACAATGATAATAACATGAACTCAGAATGCCAGTATTTTCTTTGTTCATCGTCTTTATGAACGAGATAATGATTTCTCAACCAGTCGTCCTGCCCTCCACAGTTCAGAAAAAAAAGATAGAAATCTCTATTGCCAGTAAAGTGTCTTCTTGTATCGACCTTAGAGTTTTTCTTTTGGGAAAAATCATGGCTTGAGAATGCTAATCACGTTAACGAGGCCTAGCTGCTTTCTTTAACTTTTCTCCGCTTTCATTAACACCGACGTATCATTATTTCCTTGCACTGTCTGACCTTCGCAGTCGGAGATAAAAATTGACTTCCACTTTTCCTGAGCCCGGTAATAAAACTTTCCACTCTCATAGACATTAAGTACAGGCTACCCGATGTCTTCTTGTACGAGAGTGCCCCGGGGCTAGAAAAGACACAGAGGTACACAACTAATCAATGCTCAGATCTATTGACTGGCGCCTTCTACGACTTGAACAGACAGCAAACGAGTGGTCGTGTGCCGGGAACGTTGTGTACTTTTTTTTTCTAATCTTAGCTGATGAGGAGTTTTATTAAAAAGGAACACGATGGTTCTTTTGTTTGTTTGTTTGATTTTCTTGATTAAAAGTAGTACGGAGAGAGATATTATAGAAAAGCGAGCAAGAGAGGGAGAGGAAGAGTGAGACAAAGAGCTAGAGACACAGAGAGAGAGAGCGAGAGAGAGAGAGAGAGAGGAAGAGAGAGAGAAAGGAGTGAAGAGAGAGATAGAGAGATAGAGAGAGAGAAAGAGAGAGAGAGGGGGGAGAAAAGATAGAGAGAGAGAGAGAGAGAAAGAGAC
>NW_004797355.1:172810-174803 GCF_000002075.1 Aplysia californica | reverse complement strand
GAGAGAGAGAGAAAGAGAGGAAGGGAGGAGGCGTAGACGGCAGTGGATTTTCCTTATGTCCGCGAAGCAGTAACAAATGTATTATAAAGATACAGAACTACTATATAAAATAATTCTAGGAAGGAGCAAGGGGAATAAAACACCAGGCACGAGCTTCTGATTCTGTTTAGTAAAATTTTCGTGAAATGTGCAGATGCGACAGGGCTTTACTGCACTGTGACTTTTGAAACTTTCAGGACAATAAATGTAAAGGTGATATAATAAACGGTTTTTTTTCTCGAAAAAAGGTACATTTAGATTTTTTTTTCAACACTCAAACTCCGTTGACTCGCTAATGCTGGCATTTCTCCCTGCAGAAATGGGCTAAACTGTTGGCGAAAATTACGGTCTCAACACAAATTATAGCTGAGAGCAACCCGCCAAAAAAGAAGACAGAAAGAAACCGAACAATCTCGAAGTCATGTCGAAATGGGCGTGAAAAAAAGGGGTAATGGAAGAAAAGGATTACTTCCGCTGTTGGCATTCTATCTCACTCATTGCATCATCAATGATCCTCAAGGCCCCACTCTTGTTGTCCCCCCTTTGGAAAAGAGTAATCTCCCCGTCGTGCTGTGCGAACTATACAAACGTTGACCACAGGCGAGGTGGAAGCAATTTGCTGACGCGGCAATCCAAAGTTATTTAGTCCAAATGGAGCAATTTTACCCGACAAGTTCGCCTTTCGTTTGTGCTTTTATCTAAGACTTAAACCTCCTCTCACAGAATGCTATCAAGTAAAAAGTATCTGACAAAAAGGGCCTCTTGTTCTTTATTTGATACCTTCATCGTTTATGTGCGTATATAATCATTTGTGACATTCCGGCCTGGAGACGTTGCGTGCCACGTCTGACTGTCTGCCTGCCTGTCTGTTCGTCTTTCTATCCGCAGACTAAGAAAGAACTAAACAAAGAGGTAAAAGAGAAGATTTACTGCAGGGAAAACAATTTGTCACTTGAGGCGGGGAAATGAAAGGTGAATGGTGCGGTGACTTGAACAAGCAAAGATATTTTATGAATTTCATTTTTTAAAAATTTGTTCAAAGTACACAAGAACCATTTCCATTTAAAAACTATTGCCCCTTCGAAGTTGAAAATTGAGTACGCAAGGTGCTGTAGCCTTCAGTCTGCCTTGGTTGACACCCAAGAACGAGAACGCGTATGTATTAAAATTTGTTATGGAAAAACAGCTTTTACTTCTATTCATGTGTTCACAAAGTGAAACAATGTTGGCTGTTTTTTAAATTGCACGTGAATTTGCAGCCCAGATTTGATGTGGGAAATCAATGCATCCCTTCCCCAAACACAACAAATGAATAAATAAACAAATAAAAACAATAATAAGTGCATGACTTGATTACTTCTATGTCTCTGATTGAGGCTTGAGTACACAAACAAGAGTTAAACAGATACTTTAGTCCTTAAAAGGCAGACAGCATAATGATAAACAGGATTTTAAAAATTAAAAAAAACATTTTACTCTACGTGTTTTACGCCCCCTTCGGCACAATTTATATCTCTTAGAAGGCTGAGAGGGATTCAGCATCCCAGATGAAAGAACGAGATCCTCGATACAAATATTCCCAACACTGGAATCGAACTCGGGTCTCCTGTGTGCGACGACAAAGTGCTTGAGAGTTGCACCGTAGGCGCTGATTCGAGCGGGGTCAAAAGAACTTTGAGCACATCACAACTTATAAGAACTACTTTTAACATGTCTACATATCCTGACGTTTGGTTTACAGATTACCTTTGCAGATGCATTTCAAACATTTGTATTTATATTGTTTAGACTTCGGGTCGCTTCTCCATATCTTACAGTGCTGGTTTTTCCCTTTTTACTTTAATCAAACTGGTCAATGTGATTACCACATTCTGGGGCTATTGGCCAAAGCTGTACTTAAACACACATACAGACATTTTGCAACCATTCTCCCCCCCCCTCCTATTTCTCTCTG
>NW_004797355.1:166995-172710 GCF_000002075.1 Aplysia californica | reverse complement strand
CTCTCTCTCTTTCTTTCTCTTTCTCTCTCTCTCTGTCTCTCTCTCTCTCCCCCTCTCTTTCATCCTCTCTTTGTCTCTCTAACCATATAAAGACCCACGCACATTATACATATACACGCACACACAGACACACATACACAAACACACACAGACACACACACACACACACACACACACACACACACACATGCTCATGTATATACACAGACTCTAACAAACTTACTAGGGTACACTGCAACTGCAGCAAAGCATGGAGCCACCCATGTGTTCACCAGCCTTTGACAAAATGTCTCTCTATATCTATTGTATCTACTCTCGCCATCTCCACACCTGGAGAAAGGCAAGAAAAAAAGTGGGGGTGGGGATGGAGTGGGGTACCGCCTGTCAATCCAGGTAAGACGTTAAACCATGGTTGTGTCTCGCACCACTAGCTTCGCCCCGGGGAGGTCACTCGTGAACTGAATCTTCAAGATCTTCATCTTTTTATGCTAGTTGAATTTTGAAATTGGACTGACTCATTTCTGTATTGTTATGGTAAACGAGGAGCAACTCTTATAGACAGGCAATGTCCCAGGCGGGACCACATGTGTAAGTCAAGTCAAAAGAAAAGCATATTAGGATGCTCTTCAATAAACACAGAGGACAAAGAAGATGTGTGGGGATCTGAAACATAAAAAGCGAAGTCAAGAAAAAAGTACGAACATACTCTATTCGCCCCCCCCTTCCCCCGTGTTGTAGTTGTATATTTAAATTTGGTTGAGCCTGAAGTACCTTGTACTGGTATAATATATTTGCCTTGCTCTGTTTTTAGTTTATCTAGCTTAGATTCTTTCGAGTCTGATGTTCCTTGATGTATAAATAGTGATAATAATAAAACCCTATCTCTTCCTCCGTGTGATCTTGTAATTCATTTGGCTTTCCTCTTCTCTATATTTTGTCCCCCCCCCCTTTCCGCTTCTCTCTTTCTGTGTGTGTCTCTCTCTCCCTTTCCTTTCGTTCTTTCTCTCTGTATCTCTATCACTATCTCCATCTCTCTCTCTTTCTTTCTCACAGTCTCTCTCTTCCTCCGCATACTCCTTGGTAGTTGTATACCTTCTCTTTCTTGCTGTTCAGGGTTCATGCTTTATTTTAAAATATAAAATAAATGAAGGGGCTTGGCGGGGACGGAAGAGGAATGGTTGCCATTTGTGCAGTTGTTATCATCATCATCATCACCATCATCATCATCATCATCATCATCATCATCATCATCATCATCATCATCATCAAGGTATAGACACTTACAAGTTCCTTCCATTTATCTTAGTCCTCTGCCATCCTTCCAAGCTCGTTCCAAGTGAGCTTCGTCTCTCTCAGGTCCCTTTTCTCACATCTCCTACATGTTTCCCGTGGACTACGTCCCCTGTCTTGTGCTCCCTGTGGGTTCCACTGCAGCGACTGTCTTGTAATGTTTCCACTGGGCTTTCTAAAGGCGTGTCCCATCCATCGCCACTTTCTCAGTCCTATTTCTACTTCTAATTCCTTTTGTCCTGTCCTTTCCCACAACTCTTCATTTCTTATTCTATCCTGCCACTGAATTCTTAGGATACTCCTCATACATCTGTTAATGAACGTCTAGACTTTATTTAGTGCTCGCTTCTGTCCAGACTGGTTCAAGTGGGTCCCGCTGATTCCCAGTATGTGTAGTTAGTATCGGTGCATGTCTCGGAGTACCTGTGCAATTTTTCCAACCTCATAAAAGGTCCTAACGTTCCACCATGCGTTCCGAAGAGACATGGATTTTGATGATGGTGGAGGGTTCTGACCAGCAGCTTCCTTTTCGCTTTCACTGCCTCGCCTCATAAACTCTCCATTCGGAGAAGATCCACGACCAGCCAAGGAGAGGAAAAGTTTTTTGCTTGTACATGTAATTGTTTCTGTAACAGCTTCTTTTTACGAGAGAGGTTGCTAGCCTCGTGACTCAACCCCCGACTTGGAGGATGACTCTGTTTCGGGAGTCACTACCTGGTTGGCCATTTAATCGCCTCTTGCGACACCCTGACACCACGTCACAGCCGAGTTGTTATCATGCTGGACTATAACATGAATGGCCCTGGTTCGAATCTCCTACGGGTATTCTGACCTTGGGACGTTTTTAAGGTTGCCCACATATTTTGCTCGATCGTATTGGATACCTGGATACCTGGAAGTGTCATCTCTGACTCAGACGGTGACGTGTAATAACCCTCCATCTTTCACGATCGCGAGCTGCCGTTGCATAATATTCTGCCATATCCAGGCCAGTCCATATTGGATATGGACGCTAAATTCGAATCTCCCGCTCTTGAATAACCTCACAGTGTTGAGAGGCGCATTACATTTGTACATGTATGTATATGTTTAAATAAATGCAGATTATCTCAAAGCCAGAGCACGTACAATAATTGGTCCGCTGGCAAGACCTCGTATTACGACGATATGTTCCGGGACGGACACGACAAATTGCATGCAACCCTACAGGGAGCCGACATCGAATGTGGGAAATTTAATCCATAATCTGCAATGTCATACAAGTTAGCTCTGTTCTAATAATACCGTCAAACAGTGAAATAACCTCGAGTGATCCGAAAGTGTTCTCGAGTAAGCATACTTATGTCAAGGCTCGAATTCTTTGGGATACAATAGGAAAAATACTTGTCATTATTAATCATAGGTGTCTATATGTTCACAAACTTTGACCTTCATATCAAAGAAATGTTAGAATTCATATCACAGTTCTGCTTATATGTTTCTTGAATGTGAACGAACTTACCTTCTTTAAGTATCAAAAATGTAACCCTCTGATAGCAAAGTAACTTATTGTTCGTGAAAGCACTACGTTTGCTGATATTTTGTTATTTATCATAATGTGATTAAAAAATGGAACTATGTAAAACTCATTACAGGAAAAAAAATTAAAAAATCAGACTCCACCCCCCCCCTCCCCGAAAAAAATCGCAATCTTTGCCATGTTACAGCCTTGACTATGATTAGTCATTTAATACACACCACTACCGTGCACACGGTGCAGCTAATATTTGAATAACGTAACGGACTTTTTTGAATCGCGATGACACAGGAATGTGGCCGTTGTTGCTGTTAGGGTAACGGATTACTAAAAAGAATGTACTCTGTCTGTCTTCATAAATTAAATGTTTTGGACTATTTTATTTACATTTTAATTGCGGGTTAAGTTCCATGAAATTACGACCGCATCCAAGTCAGGTTTTCTCTCGTTCGAATTCCCAAACAAGCATCGTTGTTTCGAGTGCTGCCTGTCGTAGTGTGAAAGGTTTCGTACATAAGCATTTTCAACGAATGTTTGGGATTATTTAGAAGTTAAATCATACCTCTTTTGGGGTACACAAAGCCGTAGAGTCTGACCAGGCCCTACTTTTTAAAAAAGTGTTCCATACATCAGTCCAACATTGAACTTACAGCACTGAACAGGTTTCGTCAAGGCAAATACCATTGTGTGACTCACGATGTATAGAGAGTTTGTGGCGTGTAACCTCTATCTAGAATTAGTTTTCAAGTCTTTCACATCTTTGCGTTTCCCGCTTCTCAAAAGCCCCAAACTGCCGATAAACAAACCTTCCCCACTCTGCATAACTCTTGATAAAATACGTGGGTGATGGAGCACCCGAGCAGTTATTTTAGTCATGGTTTGATTCTACTCTGAATCTAAAGTAGCTAATGAAGGAGAGAGTGGGTTGAACAGTTGACAGAGAAGTCAGCGGAACTTGTTTCCAGTTTTTTATCCATCCATCTTTTCCGTGAGATACACAGCTGGCCAATATTGACTTAGCTGATGGGTTGTGTGTGACACCAGTTAGGCGGAAAAGAGGTACCACAGGGTAGGACAAGGGTACTGGGCTGGCTTGACTTATAGAAATCTAGTGGGTGGATGGCGCGTGCTCTGGTGTGTTCTGCTACTTATTTCCTGTTAATAAAACATCTATTGTCCCTATCTCCCCTTCTTCTTTTTTATGTTCGTTACTCTTTTGTAACATATCTTATCTGTGGCATTTATACAGTTATATAACCTTACCATGTTGCAACTTCCGTAAAACTCTTTTTAATACTAAAAAGAGACCTTAAAATCTTATTTCACCCAAACAACAGTCGGATGTTTGAGTGAAGAGTGCACTCTCATAACGTTGACCGAATTTCTTTAAAAAGTACGCTTTACTTTTAAAAGGCACTAGAATACATTCTATTGGGTCGTTTTTAAAAGTCCTTGTTTGCCATTCGGGAATGTGGAATTAAGAACGAAAATGAAAAGGTCGGGAAAGAGTGTCATTTTGAACACGTATTGTTTCTATCTGGAGGGGATTTGTGACTCGAAATGGATAGATTTTTATTTTTACGATAATGTCTTTCTTTCCACCACTACGAAGTACACGGAGAGCAAAGCGAATCGAAATTCGAATGGGACTAACCGACGACAATGTAGTTGTTTAGTGCCTTATTTCATTTACGGATTAGCAATTATAATAGGAGCTCCAATTGTTACAGAACAGACGTGAGCTTTGAATAAAACTACTTTTTACCCTCATTGAGGACCCTTTAGCAACAGTAAAACATTGAATAATCTCAGTTTAAATGCAGGTGTAATTCGTATACAAATTACTATTTCTGAGACAGCTCAACACCAGACCCCATAAAACATTTAATGTGTTGTTGCTAACGATTTTTCCGAACTTGCGTGGGGTCTTGAAACACGATACACGAACAGCAAACATTTCAACTCGTTCCTGATACAAAGTTACCTTATGTCAGTCCATCAACAGCTGTATTTCCTGTGTACCCGGTAAGAAAAAATTATGTATATTACTATTGACATATATATACAAGGATAATTCTATTCTGGCTTTTAAATGATATTCAAAAACCTATTTACAGCCGGATTAAACCGATGTCTGGCTCAGTAAGGTCTTACCCGGCGTGCACAGGCTGAGAATGACGTGAAATATGAATTTCTTTGATCTGCCTACACAACACATGGACTTGATGTGAGCTGCTCTCTTTGTTGCTGGCTTTGCCCTGCTTTAAGACACCCCATAGAGAGATGGATTCACATTACCGAAAAGCCCTAGTGCAGAAACTCGTTTCCCCCCCTATAGAGGCATTAACAACAGATATATCGAACAATTGCATGCAAAAAAGGAGTTCATTGTTGTAACTGTCGGTAACATGAAGTTCTATGTGCCTCATTTCGCGTTGTGGCCTTGAAAAGAGATTGAATGATTTATCGAACCAGACGTTCTATTGTAATCAATTTTGGAGTTGTACGCCGGCAACGACATAAGCTGAGAACGAAACAGAGGAAAACAAGTATCAGGTGTCAGTTTCGGATGTTTGCTCATCCAGTTTATTAGAATGAACGAGCGAGTTAAATATTTATTGCTCTTTGCATCACAAACCACTTAACAGAGTGCTCGGACTGTTTTCGAGATTCTCTTTTAGCAGAGAGTGATTGGTCCTCCTTGGGGAGGCTGAAGTTTAAAGCTCCAAGTCTAGTTGAAGGAAATGGTTTTCCGAAGTACATTTTATCGCCAGCTTCATTCAACGATTGACCAAACCTGTTTCTTCGGGATTACAGATAAAGCTGTTATTTGAGTAGACATCAAGTGTTTTGGTGTGTGAGTGTGTGTGTGTGTGTGTGTGTGTGTGTGTTTGTCTGAGTGTGTGTGT
>NW_004797355.1:165499-166894 GCF_000002075.1 Aplysia californica | reverse complement strand
AAGGCGGAGAGGGTAGTTTCGTTGTTTTGTAATTTTTTTCTTTAATGGGAAATTAACGCCCATTTTACGATTCTGAATAGGCGCTATGTTTTTCTGTAAATTCACGAAAAGGATTTAAAAGCGATTGTGGAATGACCCTGAAAATGTGCTTCATTGTTTGAATGACTGTTCCTCTGGGGGGGTTTTCAGGCGAACGCAAGGCCAGGGTCACAAACATTTCTCCGTAGACTTAATTGTGTTGCTTTTTGTGTGAGTGACAGGGTAGGACGGTGTGAGAGCAGTGCCAGGCTCTACTAGACGTAAACAGGCCTTTTTTTTAAAAGGCGAAGCTCTTAGGCGTCCTCGGCATGGGTGGTTGGCATGTCGTGCTCTGGTAATGTTTGCTCTTTCTTTCGTATCTAGCATCCTTATCGTACTTCCTTCTTTTCTTTGCGTACAACTCTTTAATGACACTCCTGATGTTTGGCACTTTGGCCTAATTGGTCTATTTGTGTCGTAAATTCTGTGAAACTGTTACCTCAACTTAAAAACTAAGACATCGTGGAAGAGGAAAGTAGTCGAAAGAAAGAATGACAGGAACCAGGGTTGCTATACCCATTTTGATATAACGCTGGGATAATCATCATCATCCAGTGCCATATCTGTGACAAATATCGGCGATCATGGTTTTCCATTCATTCCGCTGGGATGCTCTAAAAAAAGCTACATTTCACTGATCTTTCCCTGTTACCCATTTGTTTAGGTTCCTTAAGTATGTTGTTCTGGGCCTACCGCTGCCTCGCTTGCCCTCAATTTTGCCAGTGAGAGCTAGATGTTCAATACCCTTATGTCTATTCAGGTGTCCCAAAAACTGCATTTGTCGTTTCCTGATTGTTTTTAACATTGAGCGTCCCACGTGGGCTTCATCTAGCACTACCTCATTCCATTTCTTTTCCTTCCACTGGGATAATAAGTCTGCACATATCAATTGTTCATGTGCACTAATCTGACGTAAGATAGAAAGTACGTTTATGTACTGCAGACAAAAGTAGGTGGATTAGCATCTCTATGGGTGTGGCATGAATTACGTAAACATGTTTGAAATGTGCTATGATAATGTGAAGCGTCTACAGACAGCCTTCCCGTTACTGAGAGACCCCGTCACGCTTGACAACGAGAGCTCCGTCTACGGTGGAAGGGCGGTAATCGAGTTTTTCCTATTCAGTTTTCGTTACACATACGTGCGCGCAGCGCGCGCGCACACACACACATGCACACACACAGAGACACGCACATACAGACACACATACACACACTCACACACACAGGCACACACACACGCACATACACACTCATAATATGAGTATATTATACTCTCTCTTTCTCTCTCTCTCTCTCTTTCCCTCACACACACAC
>NW_004797355.1:162894-164423 GCF_000002075.1 Aplysia californica | reverse complement strand
TATATATATATATGTATGTATATAAGCACGTACATAGTCAGCAGACACACACATTTGTTGATGAGAAGACATTTGGGGGGAGAACTGGGAGGGGGGAAATGGGAACCTTCAAAGATGAAAGCATGAGACGACTTATCTTTACTAGCAGTATTAATATTAAAGAGGGATCTAAAACTCATTAACAGCCCCAGCCAAAAAGACGACGGTCCATAAAGAAACCACAGGGGGATGAGACGCAAGCAAAAGTCGACAAAGAAAAAAGGAGTCTATGTTAGTTAATGTTTCAAAACACGACGTGAAAATACATACAGTTTTCTTAAAGAAAAGAAAAGAAAAAGAAACGAAATAGGGAGACGTGGAAAATGTTACGCGAATCAGAAAGAGGCATAGAGCATGCTGTTTATAATCATATTTATCTATTTTTTATATCTCTGTCTATTACTAAAAATAAATGCAAACTCTTTTAAACATAAAAAGAACACAATTTAACTCAGTAAAGGAAACAGGGAATGAGAAAAAAATAAATTGTCTAAAAAATAATGTTTTTCTAGTAAACGCCCTACAGCAGCTGTAAGAAAACAAGCATTTTATTTCCATGCTCGAAGGCACATTGTTTTAGAAAGAAATAATTTAAGGAATAAATTAAGCTACGCCTTGCAAATCTATCTTTCTATCTATCTATCTATTCATCTACCTATCTATCTATTTATTTATCTATCTATCTATCTATCTATCTATCTATCTATCTATCTATCTATCTATCTATCTAACTATCTATCCTATATATCATTATAAATAATACCTTTCTATTCATCTGAAGAAATGTGTTTGTATCCATGTGTATGTGTTTGAATTTGTGTTGTGTGAATGTGTGCTTATCTGTGTCTATGTCAGTGTGTGTGTCTGTGTGTGAATTGTGTATTGGTATGTGTGCGCGTGTTTGTGTGTGTGTGTGTGTGTGCATGTGTGTGTTATCCGGACAGGGATTTGGGGGAGGGGTGGGGCGCAGTCGAATGTTCTTTTAGCTTTTTCAAAGGCTTGTGAAATGATAATCAAATGTTGATATCATTATCCTTATCATTTACGACTTTACACTCATCATCCATTTACCTACCACACAACCATTATTCGTCTCTAACGTTCTTCTTCTAGCTACAAATCCTATCCCCCTCCCTAAACCCATGCGCTATCCCACCATCCATCGTCTTTGCTTGCATCGTTACCCACTCAATAGAGACGCACACACGTACGCGCGCTAAGTAGATACGATGCTCACACGCATAGAAAATACACACATTATATTTATACTCTCTCGCACACACACACAAACAAACAAAACAAATAAACACACAAACACACACACACACACAAACAGAGGCACACTGTCGAGCACATATATACACACTTACAAACATACGTACACTGTCACAGTCTCTCTCTCTCTCTCGCTCTCTCTCTCTCTCTCTTTCTCTCTCTCTCTCTCTTTCACTCACTCTCTCTCTCCCACACACACACACAAACGGACACAC
>NW_004797355.1:158431-160993 GCF_000002075.1 Aplysia californica | reverse complement strand
CCCAACTTACAATATTCCACCCCATATTTCCTGGAGGTGTAAAGCTGCAAGTGTGAAAAAAAAATAGACCTTAGAAGAAACATGTCCGCTCAGGATGTCCGAAAGTCTCCATTCTGCAGGTCTTTCAGCACCTTCCGGCAGTAAATGCCAGTCGTTGAAGGTTGAACGTCTGGTGTGGGGAAGACCCTGCAAGTATTCCTTTGTGGAATAACAATACTGGGCTCTTTGTGCTCTTTTCTGCTGGACGCCACATTGAAGGTTTCAGCACCCGCTGTCAGTGTATTTTTTTTTAAAACAAGGAAGCCTGAGGTAGACCAGAGGCCCAATGGAAACACAAAAAAACTACACACAGCAAACAAAAATCCGAGTTAAAACGATAACCTTTTCATAATAATACCGAGGCGGTACCTGCAGCTTCCAAGATTTCCTCATGGGAGAATATTAAAAGCCTTGACATTCGAGACTAACCCTTTCAGAACATGGAAGACATTTCTGTGGTATGGGAACGTTTTGTTCAAGTCCGTTTGCCAACCTGATAATATCGCTCTAAAAGATCCATCCTACCATCGTTTTCTCTTTGAAAGTTAACCAAAAGATGGTATCAGTTAGAACACGAAATGGTGTCTACATAAAAATATATGTGAAAGAATAGTTCGCTTAAGAAAAAGACAAGGGTACGATAGAGTACAAAATACTACACACCAGGGACCCGCTGTGCCGGAAACATGTGATAGGAGAAGCGGGAACGCCTAAATCAGAAAAATCAAGTTCACCTGCTAAAAGAGGATGAAACACATTGTAAAGATCAAGAAAGCGTGAGAGAAACGAGAGGAAAAAAAGAATCCACAAATGGATGTAACAAGAGAAGCCATTCTGTGGAGCAATGGGGGAAAGCTCAGTCGCACATGTCGCTCGCTTAACCCTACTACGTGGCCGTGAGAGAATGGTGGTCTTTATGGGTGTATGTTTGTGGTTTGTGTTCATACAATCACATTCCCTCAATAGAAGCGGAAAAAATAATGAACTGGCGAACAAGGTTACAAGGTTAGCCGTTATAATATATATCATAATCTCATCATGGTAAGAGCTAGAAGATGTGGGTTCGATTCCTGAATGGCGAAGCTATTAAACTACTATCCACGTCTTCTGCTGAGATGTATAGCAGAAAGTAGGTGCTAACATCAGATATTGCTGACAAAGATAAAATAGCAGCTTCTAAAACGATCTAGACAGTGCGCATGAGGACGTGCAAATAATTAGTCAACGCTATTTCATAACATTCAAAATTTAATTATTGTCTTTTTAAAAAGGAAGGAAAAATGAAAGTTATAGAACATAATATCTTTTAAATTATAGAGATGCATACTTTTTCGTGAGAAGCTAAAGCTGTGCTGCAAGATACATAATAAACTAATAAAAAAGTGAATGCCTATCAAAGCAAAATATTGATGATTCCAAAGTTTGACACTTGATGTGCTTGTCATCATGTTGGGCGGCGAGAACATATTGTTTGAAGGACGGGAGGAATTGCATTGACCTGCACTCGGTTTCAAACCCCCAAGCTAACAGGTTTAGCACCTGCACCACATTGGTCTTTTATCAGTCATATTCAGAATGCTACCAACCAAAAATAGAGAGGGCTAGCTAGCATTGGCAATAGTAAGATGAGACCCCTGTTTTTGGTCCAATGTTTTCATGATGCAAGGCCACAGAACAAAGGTGTTAAAGAACATTAGTTCATGAAGACTTGGAGTGTGTTCCAGCTATCTTAGAATGCATGAATACTATGTTGGACTTTTCCAAACAAACATCTGCAGGAGAACCTTTTTCGTCAAACCAGTTTGATGGGACCACTGGAATGACGTAGAATGATGTGTGGCATAGCGTTTACATGTAAAATGTCTATTTATGTTACTGGCAAAGAAAGAAAAATTAGCGCAACTTCAATAGATGTTTATGTCGTTAGAATATGACGCGTGTGTGCATTGCGTACACATGAAACTTTTCTCTTTGTACAGCATTCTGCACAGGAACGTTGCCCGGAACACATAAACGTGTACGCAAACGGTTTTAGAAGTTTGCTAAAGCACCATCATGTTATTGTATTTCTGGATGTTTTAGACCCCCATTAACACAATTTTGATTATTTAAACGGGCGGGCTGCTTCGAACCTGCTGTTGTTCTCATAATTGAGAAACAGTATTTCTGTCATTGTGAATAAATAGTGGCCTTAAAGACCTATGTCCACTATTACACATCACCTTCAATGTGTTTATCCTGTCCACTTTTATTTGATATAAATCTAGACACCTGTCTCACACATCTTTTCTCCCTCTCTTTTCCCCCTTCCCTTCTCTTTCTTACTCTCTGTCTATCTCTGTCTCTGTCTCCCTCTCTGCATCAATCCACCTTCTCTCTCTTTCCACAACTCCCTACCTTTTTCCTCTTTTTCACCCCCTCCCTACTCACCCTCCTCCCCCCGTCTCTCTTTCACAATGTGCCCATATTCTTTCTTTTTCTCTCCCATCTCTCTGTCATTCCACACTCTCTTTGCCCCCCCCC
>NW_004797355.1:155531-156568 GCF_000002075.1 Aplysia californica | reverse complement strand
AAAAGATATTTACGTAACAAATCGGAATGAACAAATACGTCAATTAAATAACAATGCTTAACAACATTTTTAAAAATTTTTCCTAAAAACTTTTTTGGGTAAGTATTTTACGGCGTTCGCAACTACATAAGGTCATATGAGGGCGCGGGCACATCCAACATTTTCAGTTGGTCTGAAATTTTGAACTTTGCCCGAATGGCGGCCGAAGCCTACTCTTATCGATATTAGATTACTAATGGATCTTTAACATGCGCAACCTGCACACGGGACCTCCAAGAATTTTTGCCCTTGTCCGAGAAGGCTAGGTGTAGATCTATCCTTCCAGAAGATCAGAGGTGTGGGTGAAAGATAGCAGTAAGAAGGAGCCAAAGAGTAGCAGTAGAAAGGCTGCAGAAAGAGTCAGGAACCTGGAGGAGGGTGCAAAGGAGGTGAGAGATTGGGGCAGAAAGTGGAGACGAAAGCAGACTACAGAATATTAATAGAGAGCAGGAAAGGGGGTGAAAGGAGATACTTTAGAGGAGAAACATTTTTATCGCTGCCCGGATTCAAACCCGGGACCTTTGAAAGGGAGGAGAACACGTTAGCCTCTAGGACACGAGAGTCCCCATAATGAATGCATAAATAATTAACAAATGTATTGATCGATTCGTTATAGTTATACACACAAGCCTCCTGAGGTTTTCAATGCGTTTTTGCACAGCAGTGTTGAATAAACGGCAAAAATATGTTGCTAATGTGATTTGATATATTATGACAATGGTATTATCATGACGATGAGGAGGGTGCCAGAATGTCAAGGTCATTGGCGAAAAAGGAGTATGGGGTGTTATTTGTCTTTACTATGATATAAAGTTGATATAAAACTTTTTTTGGTTTAATTTTTTTGTCAGCCAGCTGTTCAGATGTACTAAGCCTTTTAAATTTTATTTAGATCTTCTTAATCTGTTGTGGCAGTTGTAATAGTTGCATAATTTTACCGGTACTCGTGAAATATATATTATATATTTTTTTATATTTTTGTTGTTGCTTTTTTTTGT
>NW_004797355.1:138352-155431 GCF_000002075.1 Aplysia californica | reverse complement strand
TTAGTGTTTTAAGGCAATCGCAACTGCATGAGATCATGTGAGCGTGCGGTAACACATTAAACATTTTCAGATGATAGGAAATTTTGCTCGGGTGACGGCCGATATTGGGACCACCAAGGGATCTTTAACGAGCACAAAATGTACACGGGACCTCCTCGATCTTTCCTACCATAAGTTCAGGGGTGTGGTTGAAAGACAGCAGTAAGAAGGAGCCAATGAGTAGCAGTAGAATGGCAGCAGAAAAAGCCAGGAGCCCAGAGGAGGGGGGAAAAGGGGGTGAGGGGACTGGGCAGAAAGTGGAAATGGAAGCAGATAACAGAACATTGTTATAGAGCAGTAAAGAATGTGGAAGTACAAAATTTTAGAGAAGAAAATTTTCCGTCGCTATCCGGATTCGAACCGGGACTTACTGAATAAGAGGCGAACACCTTTACCTCTAACTCTAGGCCACGAGAGCCCTCATATTTTGGTCAACATTCAAATTCTAAATGTTGACCCAAAAAAAAAGAAGAAAAGATACATAAGCTAGGCGCATCTGTATCAGAATGATACACTTGTTTCTCTCCTCCAAAAAAAGTAGATTCTTGGCTTAAGATCAATTTAACAGTTTGCTGACAAAGTCGAACAAATGTCTGCACAACTTTAAAGTCGTCGTCACAGGTTTCTGAGTCGTGTGTGTTATGAATCACCGTGGTTACTGACCTTTTCTCCAGGAGTATCATGACATTTCAACTAAAACTTTTCATTTGTATTGACTTAGATCTATTCCCATTACAATCCATTGCTTTCTGAGCATGATTTGACTGTCAGAGTCGTATCATTGTATCATGTCTGCACCGACAACAAAAGAGAAAGTACGTTTCAGAAAAGATAAAACTTTGATTGTCTTGAAGATTAAAATATGTTTTTCTTTTTCCTCAGGAAAACAAACTAAATGTATTTCATTATGTGTGATATCGCCTATTTGTTCACAGAACATCATGCTCTTATACGAACTAGTGTTCCTCGTGTTGGCCTAGTGTTAAGGCTCTCAGACTCGTTCCCGTGGGGAGGGGGGGGGGCGTCAAGGGTTCGAATCCTGTCATGGGTCCGAAGTTGTGTCCTTGGGAAGGGCACTTTACATGAATTTTCCTCACTTCACCCAGTTCTTCTCAGTTTGTTAGGGTTTGAGCGTGTGCAATCCGCAGCTTTCACTGGATATTCCCGGGAAGCCGAGAATGTTTCTGATTGTTCAAGTGTCTGTTGGGGTAATAATTGTTTAATTTATAAAGCACACAGAACATACTGTAAAACGTGGATATGCGCCATAAACATTTTTATAAGGCAATTATTTTCATTTATTATTATTATTTTGTACATTTAGATTGACTTCACTTCAAATCAAGTGTACCCTACAGAGCTCTTGTCAACCTTTGTAAAAATTCAACAGAATAGCTTGTCAACAAATATGAAAAACTTAGTGCACGCCACAATGGACAACATATATATTATTTCGGCCTGCGAGTTTGGTGAAAGCTGTACTCCATTATGTAAGAGGAAAAAACCCACTGGCTATCTTAGTCTCATTTTCATTCTGAGAGAAGGAGGCAGAGGCTAAATGTAAAGGGTTTTTTATTCCAAGAATTAATAGCCATTTTACGTACGTTGTTCCTTTCTGTTCATAATATCAAGTTTATACGATAGAATGGAAAAATAATATAAATTTACACATGCGCTTTGTGCTTCCCGTTAACAATGAGTTTGTCCCATAAAACAGCGCTTAATAAGTTAATCCTTAGTATAAAATTACGAAAAGTTGTATTTCATAACTTGTTGCTTTAAGACACCTGAGGTATCGTGTTCTAAATCTAGGCAATATGACTTGCTTTATATGACAGGCAAAAATAAGTGTTTTAAAATGTAGTTTGTGTCGGTTTTAAAGCTATTCGGACGCGTCTACTCCCCCCCCCCCCCAAACCCCCTTTCTCTTGAAAAGCAAAACATTTTTCTAGCGTTTCAGAGTTCTCAAAGCTTGTACACAACCGTTAAGTAAACATGCTCTTAGTATCGTTTATCTTGTACATTATGTACTTTAGCTGCAGGGGTCGAAACAGGGACACATCATAATATGAGGACCGGAATTTGTGTGAATGTTTTTTAAATGAGTTTACCTTTAGGGAATGTTCAAAGATGTATGTTTGGAATTTTTTCCATGTTTTTTTTATGAAGGCTTGGGTTTCAGCAAGTTGTCTTTTCAATTTTTCTTCTTTTTTTCTCTTAGAACGAAGACCTGCTTTATATAGTAGTTCCTCGAGGTGTCTTGAATTTGAAAAAGACAGCAAACATGATCAAGAATGTGGTAGACCCCCAAAGCCAAGTAGTATTCCTAACAGATGCCATGTCAGTACTGCAGGCAATCACTTCCGGCAAACTACCAAGGCTACGAAAAGAAATTGAGGACATCCCATGTCTGAGGATCATGCTGCAGTGAATTCCATCACACTGTGGTGTCTTGGGAAATGAGCAGACAGACAGGATGGCCATACTAGGAGCACAAAAAGAGCAACCAGACAACAGCGTTAACTACACAAAAATAAAGACTATTATAAATACACTATTTAAAGCACCTCAGACACCAGATAATTACCATGAGCTGTCCCGCCAAGAACAAGTGATTATCTTCAGACTAAGGACACAACACAGAAGACTGAGACAACATATGTACAAATGTTTTAAACTAGTACAATCACCAAAATGCAAGAGTGGAGAGGCGGACCAAACTGTTGAACACATCCTTCAGCACTGCAAGACACACAGGGCCCTGAGACAGGAAACGTGGCCAACCCCACTGACGCTACAAGAGAAGCTATACGAGCCGCCAGATGAACTGAGCAGGACGGCCCAATTTATGAAAGATACCGGACTTCAAGTGTAATGCGATCGAGAAGAAGAAGAAGAATGAAAAAGACACATTTGGTCGTCTGGTAAATATTGTTGAGTAATGTGTATTTCACTTACTTTGCACAGCGATTTATTACGAATGTTATTATTGTTTGGGTACTCCCGACGTCGTTAGCGCTTCGACGTTGTTTTGTTGTTGTTGTTGTTGTTGCTGCTGTTGTTGTTGTTTTGGGGTCTTTTATTGTTGTTATTGTTGTTGTTGTTGTTGTTGTTTTTGTTGTTGCTGTTGTTGTTGTTGTTGTAGATGTTGCTGATGTTATTGTTGTCGATCTAGATCTATGGATGGATTCACCTGGTTCTGTAAAATATATAACGGTTTTAACGACATGGATCTTATATTATTGACCTTAATATAATTTGGTGAAGAGAGCCATGGCTTAAAAACCCCTCATAAGGCCGAATGTGATTTAATCGTGGGACCCTAGTAAAGCCTACTGACGCTAGGTTATTACCGAAACGTGAATGCCAGGTTTCAATACAGTGTCTGAAATGAAACAACCCCGTGGCCTAAATGCCATGCAAAGTTGTCAGATATCTGTAGTCTGAAGACCCTATTTAGAGCATTGGAACCCAGGTCAACAGTAAACCAATTCTAATGGTGGCCACAGAATAACTCCAGTATCCAGGACGACCTTGAAGGCGAAATGCAAAGGATTTTTAATTAAAGAAAACTCTCCCCATCTCACCCTCCTTCCCCCAACCCATATCTGGATCCCTGCCTCTCCCCCCCCCCCCCCCCCCAAAAAAAAAGGGATCTGTTAGGGGATTATTACAACTGGCCCCCCCCCCCCCCCCCCCCTCCAATCCTCGCCTTACCTGTGGTCTCCCTCTCCTCACTCAAACGCTGGTTTTGGTCCCAAATCTTGATATTCTCTACTTTCTCCATGGGCTGGCCTTCAGGTCAGCTATGAACATGCTGCGCTGTCAGCCGGTCCCGCTGGCCAGGGCTCAAATCGCCCATCCTCATATCGTAGGCCAGTTATTTAAGACAAACATTTTTTTTAAAAATTCAGGTGTCATCATCTGTGCTATCGGTTGCATGTGTTCCACAAATATTTTGTTGAAATTCAAGGTCAAGATTTCGAAAAAAGCAAGAAAAAGTACTCAATATGGGTACAAATCTTAAAAAGTATACGGTTTCTCTCCCTCCCTCTCTTTCGCTCTCTCTCTCTCTCTCTCTCTCTCTCTCTCTCTCTCTCTCTCTCTCTCTCTCTCTCTCTTTTATTTTTCTCCCTCCCACCCCCCTCTCTCTCTCCTGAAGAATTTTGCATTCTTGGCTCAGCCATTGTAACAGCTTGCCTACGAAATAATTATATTGGAAAATATTTCATGTCACTCTGTCCACTGGACTCGGTTCTATTGACATCATACTTTGAATCAGAAATATATTCATTTAGATGACCTTGCAATTCAGAAAAGAACACCATACCGTACATAAAAAAAAAAAAACTTAGATATATTTTGCTGTAGTATTCATTATCATGATGTCTCTCTTTCGCCTTACTTGTCTGTGCTTTGTCTGCCTCATCGATTAATTTGTCCTTGGAAATTGTTTTGGTACGTTCAATAATATGCTTTTTTATTTTCATGTTCATTAGACAAGTTGACATCTTTGAAACGCCACGGGTGCCAACTTTACTGTTTATTACTTTCAAGGTTTCGGTCAAGGCTTGGATAGTCAGTGCAAGTCGGTCATTAGACCTATGTGCACGCTTTTCTGCTATCACTTGAACGTGCCTTATACGTTAAACGACAATGTAACAGATGCTGGGGTAGTTCACAGGAGGGTAATTATAGTTTCTCAATTAAGTTTATTGTTCTGCCTGGGTGGTTACTTTGGAACATGTACCATTTCCAGTGAAGCTAGCTCGAATAAAGGGATTGCAGCAATACAATAAGAGCCATTTAGTGTAAGGAAAAAGCAAGGAAGATAGAGAGAAACACAGTTTCCTCAGAATGCGTTATATTTCTTTGTAACATATCCTGTCTTGAACTCTTTCGTAACAACTAAAAATCATTATTTTATTATAGTTTTACCTTTTGTCTAAACAGTAATTTCCTTTTCAGATAGTTCAATAATGTAGGGAGTAATAACATGTTTCAATAGGGGTACTTATCTAGGAAAGTTATTTAATTAGATTTCAGTTACTGTTACTTACTCGTCAAACAATCTTTGAGAAACTTGTTGACAAAGCCATGGGAAAATGGTTTCTTATATCATTACCATAATATATATCCCGTTCGACCTTGTCGTTCCCAATAATTTCTTTGACCACACGATACTAACTTCATTTGACAACTTATCAATACAAATTATAAAACAAACATTAGAAGCTTCCACAGATTGTGCTTTCAACATAGCAATATCTACTGCTTTTGACCTTCAGAATAAAATCAACTGGATTTATTAGATAAACTGTGATTCATCAGTCACGTGGTCAAATTCAATTATAGATTACAAAAAGGTTTAGACAACAATGTCTTTGGCAATCCACGTGCAACTATTTTAGATGTCGCATTCGGCATTCATTAAAACAGTTTCTTTGTAATCTGAAAACAAAATATCTTTTACAGCAATATAGCAATATTTGCTCCAGTTTTGAGTGTACACGATAAAATGCCATAATTCCTTAAAAATAAAATAGAACCAGCAATGATAATGTAGAAGTAGTATGTTATCAATATCTACACCGGCTTTTTATGACGTTATTTTCTTGTATCTCGAAAAGAGTAAGAAACAATCTTGTGATATTTGATCTTTGTAATTCATTGATGTTGATAGTTTTTAATTTCAAACTTAGAAAATTATTCTTTTGTTTTGCTTTAGTAAATTTGTTTTAAACTGTTTAAACTCGGTAGGTTTATTTCACACATTAAGGAAGCGGACTGATTTGACTCTACTTGTCCGGACTAACCCTGGCTATGATGTACCCAAGCAGAAGGACGAAAATACGTTATAGGCCTATTTAACTACTGCGCAGTCTTAACCAAACCATTATAGTTCAGATACTGGTATATAATGAAATAGACTATTGAACACGATGAGATCATTCAAAAGGCGAAATTTCCGAATTCAACACCCCAAAAGGGGATGGAAGACGGGTAGAAAAAGAATGGAGGGTTGAGGTTGAGCTACCGGTTTGTAAAATATCAATGTGAGGAGGAGGGCAAAAGTGCTCGAGATCGACCTGAAATTAGAATGAACTGCTCAACTACGGCTGTTATTATGCCTTGTGAGCCATCTGTTGGGTGTGAGTGGGTTTGGGGGGGGGGGAGGGGTGGATTCAAAACTATGCACAGTTAATTTAACTTATTTTGATTTTCTTTTTTCCTCTATAGTAAGGCTTCAACCTCACAAATTATTTTTCTCTCATCCTACACTCTCAGATTACCGATACATCATCTGCTTCAGTACCCTCAAGAGTTCTCCAGTAGGAACTCAGCCTCAAGAATGATTTCTTTCTCATCCTCTATTCATTCTCATCCTACACCTATACGTCATCTGCTTTAGTATCCGGATATTGTGCCACTCTGTTTAACGAGGCGTAACTTAAATGACTAGGCGTGCATGACAGAGGTGGGATGTCCCCCCCCCCTGAAGAGATAGTTTTGCCTTACTTTACACAGTGCCTTGTAATACAGCACGTTACATGACTGAAGCTGGGTGAAACCGTCTTTGTAGGGTACACACGAACCTGTTCAGGTTACATGGAACTAATCATCTAACACAGTTCATCTTCTTTCAAGTATTTGAATTGTACCATGCTCATTAACTTTTACCCAAAAGAAAAACCCATTGTGTTGTACTGGTATAATTGGTCGCTTTTAAGCACAAGGGGGCTATCCCAAAAATGTTGTTTTGAGAAAATCAAAGGTAAAGATTTTGGACCTCTGTTCAGTTTCTATAAAAGACAAGGAGAGTTTTCTTTATAACCAAACAAATATACACACCAATAAAACCAAACTTCTCCTATACGTAGGGAAATGCCCACTTTTGGTGTAGGTCAAGATTTCTGGAAACCCCCGAAATCTGGGTTAGCCCGCTTGTCTATAAAAGCGACCAGTTATGGTTTGAGATTCACTTGTTCTAAATATGTACGATATAATATATTCTGACAACGTACATTTAAAAGTTGGTTTACCTTGATATTGATTGGAAAAGATAGGAATAAGGATGGGTTGGGTGTAAATCACCATCAATCATAAGTTCGTAGTACGTCAACCTCCACGAAACAAGCTAAAAATACCCGTGTATGCAAGATGAAATCTTTCAAAATCAATAATATGGGTGTTTTTTTAGGTCAGAAACAAAATTCTGACAAGAGAGACATTTTTTCCCAAAATTTGGTATGTATTTTAGATTTTTAAAATTACAAACCATATTATGGCACACAGCAGTGAGTCATCTTTAATTTCTGAAGCAGAGTCTCCTGGGCACGTAAAGTTCCTCTCGGAACCAGTGTGAGGTCCAAAGCCCCCGACATAACTTGGGGCTTATCCCATCTCCAGTTACCAATTTTGCTGACGACGACAGTTCCCATTATATTGTCACTTTGAAGGATACGAAACTCCTTGCTGTTATTACCAGAGACAGCCTCATTAGAAGTATCTGTCATTTTTTAGTCTGACAGCAAGAATTCAAGAGAAGGATTGTGATGGATAATCTGATGATTATATAATTCACAGCGTGAACTTCCATCCTTTGTTGTCTTTTCTTCTCAAATATAAAAGTTCTTTTCCAATTTATTGATCCCCGCATTTTAAGCTCTTATTTTTCGCCACGGTTAGGTTGTTCAGTTATGAGACTCTAATATAGAGAGGGGGGGGGGGAGGTAGGGCGTGGGGGGGGGGGCAGTTATGCTAAGACGTATGGATATAATAGTGTGTTTGCGTGCGTATACATTATGTGTGAGTGCTTTCGGGAATAATAATTGTCTTGTATTTATTGTTAAGGCATTTTTCATCGCTTTACATAATTGCCTACATAAATCACCAGTTTATCTTGGTCTACAACTTTGAAATCGATCTCTCTCTCTCTCTCTCTCTCTCATTCTCTCTCTCTCCTTGTCTCCCCCTCTCTCTCTCTCTCTCTCTCTCTCTCTCTCTCTCTCTCTCTCTCTCTCTCTCCCTCGCTGTTACTCCATTTTATTACACTTTCTTAAAAGATTACAAATTAAACATAGATTTTGATGGCATTTTTTTTTATGGGGGGGGGGGGTTCTTCGTTCAGATTTAGTGGCAGTAGTTAGTGCTCAGATGATAACTAATCATCTTGAGCAATTTAAAACTAACCTGCCTGCTAATTTCTTTTCTTTAAAAGAAAAAATACATTATTTTTACTGACAATGTGACATTGGAATCTTTCACAGTGCCTCCGGGTTGGGTGGCCTTCACTACAAGGACAAACTGTTAGAGATATCATTGAAGTTGAACATTTGATCTCAATCGGGTCGCTTCTGCAGTCGGCAAAATTTGTTTTGGAGATTCTAAAGTAATCTGACACACAGCTTGCCCCAAAGGTAACTTGGCTGTCACTCTGAAGAAACTTGTAAAGAAAAAAAAAGTATGTGTTTTTGTTTCTTCACTCTTTCCCTCCCTTTGCTTAGAGTATTCATTTCTTTGCCAAGAGCCCAACTCCTGTCCGAAGCCGTTGGTGATAGACAATCACCCTTCTAACCACCCGGACCACGGAGGATCACAAAAGGGGTATTTACCGGGACCCTTTCCTCTCACGAACTGGGGAAGAGCCATGGTAACTTGATCTGGATAACTTTTTCCAGAGTAGACTAATCACCCTCTTGGTCAAACGGTCACGCTTTCACCTATTCTTCACCCTCTGGGCCCCCGAGGGCTATTCACAATGAGAAAGGATCTACCCTGAGTCCGTTAATGCTCTGTGTTCGCTTGATTACGTGCATCATTTTTAACCCCTGTTCAGTATGCTACTCGGCACTACGGCAGTTCCTGAATGAGCTTTCTTTTCGTTAACAAACCACAAAACACAATGGTGCTCTCAACAAAGCTCTACTTCTCAACTATAATTATTTGAAGTCTCGTATTCACAACGTCACCTCACTTAAGCGCAAATATTTTTTCATCCTACTTTCAACCCTTCTCTGTGGCCACCGTCATTGTTATAAGCTTTTCCCTTCTTTTGGGGCTGGGGTGGGGATACTTTTTGGGGTTACGGCGCAAAGGGTTAGGGGAGGGGGCAGGGAGTGCTAGTGTAGTCTTCTTGTTGTTTTTGTTGTTTTTTGTTGGTGGGAGCAAACTCTTCAATCAATAGCAAAATAGAAAAGACTGTGGAACCTGAGAATAACACAGTCGTATTCTAAGTTGTTTTGATAGAACTGCATGTTTTGACTCTTCAGTTTCCAAATTTAAGACCCATTTACAGCTAAAACTAAACACAATAATTATACATTTAATATGATGTCAGACAAAATACTTTTTTCATATCCGAAACGTTATATGCAAATAATTTTGTTATATAAAAAGTTTCTACTGAATTTTTGGTGATTTTCTCCAATCATCATCCGACCTCTTGTTGTTTTAACGGTAAATGATTACAAAGTTAGGACAGTAAAATATTTACTTCTACAATTTTCAAAATCAACATAAGCTGATTCTCAGAAAAATTGTTATATTTCAAAATTAAACATAATCCTCACGTTCCAAGACTTATCTACCTTCTGACCACAACTATGCTGTCAAATGGGGTTAATAGTCAAGTTTGAGCCCACCCGCACAAATATGTATCCTCTCACCAGACACGTGGTTGCCCAATTCTTGGGTAAACGGGGAGTGGCGATGAGGTATCAGATAACAGACCTACTCGAACATTTTTAAGCGTGGGATGATGACATAGATCTACTTCCGGAAGGAGTTTTATCATTCTCGAAAGCTTATAATATGTTGGAGGGAATTTTAAGCTATGAACAAAGCTAAATAGCACCTGTTGTGGCAGGCAAAAGAACACCTAGACAGGATCGGTTTCTTTATAATAGCGCGCTCCCTCGGATAATGAACACCCGAAGTTGATTTATGATGGAGATAGTGGGGGCCGGATCCAGACTCTGTTGGTCATCAGTAATGGTGTGAAAAGACGGGTAGATCTCTTCCTGGGAGGTATTTGGCAAGCCTCGCTGTTGGACGTTGGCAAAGACGTAAAAAGAAATAGTTTTGGTAAAAATAGTGTTTAAAAAAATCAGCAAATTAACAACAAACAACCCTAAAAAAACAAACCCCCCCCCCAAGCCACACACGCATACACACGAATTTTCCTCCCTTCACCCAGGGGGAAATGGGTACCCTGCCATAGACAGCTAAAGATCTTGTCAGTATATTAGTGTTTTAACGCCTGTAAATCGCTGCTTGCACTGTATGCTTCCCAGGAAGTTGACTTTGTTTCAGAATACTCTCAGGTCTGCTGATGTAGTATAGACTGTGAAGCGCATAGAGCTTGCTGTTGAGCGGGGATTTGCGCGATGCAAATGCCATCTATTATTATTATTATACTATTATATTACATTTTAGTTCTCATTGCTACCAAGAACAGTACAATACGTTAAATGAAAAAGAAAGACACTAATTTACCTCAGCACAGCAAGCTTACTGATTTTTTAAATGGATGACTAGGAAGGTCAGAAAGTATGTCCCGAAAAGAGAAATGATGTGGCAAACCATAGCTGCCAATGTCTGTTTCAGATCTGAAAGTGGAAAAAGCTTAACGCCTCTATCAACACTATTAGGTTGTTTAAGAGGCGGAACCTATGAGTTTAACGGCTATCTCTGAAAGGACCGAGCTAAATGGGAATTTCGTGTAAAATACATTTCCCAAGGACAAAACTTCGGACCGAGCTGAGGCTCGCGCCCTCCTGATTACGAGTCCGGCAACCTAACCACTAGCCTACTGACACCACTTTAGATCTGACACTTAAAGAAATGATGATGACGATGATGATGAGAAGATGAATCCCGAAGAGGGCGAAAAGTTAAACTATAATAATACCAATAATAACAATAATAATGACAATAATGCAATGTAATAATAATAATAATAATAATAATACTGATGATGATGATAATAATAATAATAAAGTCCACAACAACGGGGACAGTAAACCGGACACGGGCACCTGATCACGTGGTCATGACAAACAGACTGTAGCATACAGAGTAAAATAAATAGGAGATGGCCTTGAACGTCCACCAATTCTCTTTGTCTGGGCTAACGTCACTTACGGATTTACCAGAACTGGACACCGCGCGGTGGTGGGATGGACCGAAGGATTACCAGAGTTGACATGGAGTTTGGGAGGGATCCTGGCCGTAGCACCTGAGTAAAGATGAGGCTCAAACTTTAGCCTAACAGCAGGTGGAACTTACACAAATGGTAGAAGTGAATAATTACGTCGTGGCAACGGTCGTATTAAATGCAAGAGTAGAGGGCGTCTTTAAAAAAGAAATCCCCTCTTTTTTCCCCCACAAGGTTGACTGATTAAAGCAGCGTTGACAACGGGTGATCTACTATTAAAGGCTTAAAGATAATAAAGAATAATACGAATGCGATGATTTATGATAACTAACTGCCTACCATTTATTTTTCCTTCTCTCTTTCTCTCTCTCTTTCTTTCCCCATTTCCCTCTCTTTCCCTATCTATCTATCTATCTATTTATCTATCTATCTATCTATCTATCTATCTATCTATCTATCATCTATCTATCTATCTATCTATCTCAATTAACAAACAAACAAACAAACACGCACACACACACATACACACACACGTACACATACACACGTACATAATAACACACACAAATACACACATTAACACACACACACACACACACACACACATACACACACGCACAAATTACACACACACACACACACACACACACATACACACACACAAAAGCACACGTGCAATTTTTAAAAATAAACATAAGAGGCTAGATAACAAGTAATAGACTCTTGGACTGCGTAACGAATGTTGAGAAAGAAGTGTCCAGACAGGGACACTTTTTGTGTTGGCTCACTAGTATTCTGTTTTTACTCTTTAACGGAAAGAAAGTAAAATAATGTGAGATGAAGAGGGGATGGGGCTCGTTGGCCGAGGCAAGACGGATGAAAGGCTGAGGGAAAGAGATCTGAGCAGAGTAATTTTGAACAAGACTGATAAGGGACAAACGAAAGGATAACAAAAGCGAAGTTCGAAATACATGAGGAGAAATGTTTAATTTTTTTCTCCAAATTACAGTTCGTAAATGAACTACGCAGTCCAGTGCCTGGGGGTTTCCAATTAGACCAGTTTCGGATTCCACATTATTTTCTTTGACCCCCTCCGTCTCGAATGTTCGTATTCATAAGGGATTCCGTTGTTGAATCGGGTAGCCTTTCACCACCCAGAGCAAGCCCCTATCTCCCACGGTGCCGGACGCTACGAAAATGACCTTTCTGTCTACGAACTCTCAGAGTGATATTGAGCTATCGCCAGATAGTATTGTGTAGACTTTGTCACGAGTAGGGTCTAATACCACGTGGGCAAGAGTACATAAAGGCATCTTTGTAAGCCGCCCGTCCAGGGGACCTTCCCAGCACAGTTGCAAGCAAATCTCTCCCTTTCACGAACAAGCAGTGAGATGCTGATTTATAGCCCGGTTGGTGGGTCGGACTTGAGGGGAAAAACAGTTTCTGCTAGGTGGACATCGCTGTGTGGACGTAGCGGGTTTGAAAATTGAGAATTAATAAATGGGTCGAGGACTGCTGGGGTGTCCTCAGAATGGTGCAGAATATCAGGGTGACACTGCGTGCATGCAAGAACAGGCGATCTAAAAAAGTAATCAAAGCTTTTTGTAATTTCAGTGAGAACCCCCGCTTGCCGAATGTACAATGGTACATATATTTGATATCCGGACAGTAGTGACATTTTGTAATTAGTTTATTATATTCAGAGTGTGGGAACTTTTGACCGGTATAGAACAGATCTATGACTCACTGGTGGCTCAGAATGATTCGTGGCATATAGGGAAAGGTTGCACTCTTTATTTAGCACGAAGATCAGGATCATAGCAGAGGCAATATAACCATAAAGACTGCTGACACCTTTAACATAACGTTCTCGGAAATCATCAGGCAGTATTTCATGGGCTTCTTTAGAATAATCTTTGCTTTTTTATATTCGTATTTAGGAATTATAACAATCTCTAAAAATAGTTTCCAAAACATAATAATAATAATAATAATAATAATAATAATAATAATAATAATAATAATAATAATAATAATAATAATAATATTGTAGAAACGCCACAGTTACTTTTGTTGTCGTTCTTTTAGTATATTGATCATTAGAGTGAACCATATTATTGGGATGCAGAATACACATTGTGATAAGACAACGATCAAGTAATGGAAAGAACATTATTTAAGCCGAATTGTCTTCTCTTTGTTGTTTTTTTTCAGAGTTTACTTTCAAATCATACTCTTGTTGTGGGTAGAAAGGAGTCACAAAGAGAAATACACACACAAACATATTATCATAATGTGGAATCCGGAACTGGTCTAATTGGAAACCCCCAGGCACTGGACTGCGTAGTTCATTTAGGAACTGTAATTTGGGGGAAAAAAATAAACATTCCTCCTCATGTATTTCGAACATCGCTTTTGTTATCCTTTCGTTTGTCCCTTATCAGTCTTGTTCAAAATTACTCTGCTCAGATCTCTTTCCATCAAACTCTCTTCCATCTCGCCTCGGCCAACGAGCTCCATCCCCTCTTCGTCTCACCTTATCTTACTTTCTTTCCGTAAAAGAGTAAAAATAGAATACTAGTGAGCAAACACAACAAGTGTCCCTGTTTGAATATTTCTTTCTCAACATTCGTTACGCTGTCCAAGAGTATATTACTTATTATCCTGGCTCTTATGTTAATTATTCTTAATTAATATTGCATATTATATTGAAAGAGACATATTAAGAGTCATTATGTGTGAAAAGTTAGTCGAATGTAAGAAAAACAATAAGTTCAATCACAGCAAACATGAGAGGACCTTGTCTTATGGTCAGAAGACGCTAGACCAGATTCCTGCTCTAAATAGAGAAGGAAAAAAATCAGATCCCATGTTTTAGCACGCGTTCCCAGATAGTCATGGAAAATGCAAAACCGGCGAACTCTCGCAACGGGAGTAACAAAAGCCTACGCTAGCGTCCAGAGCGCGGGTCGGACGAGAGAAAGGAGCGGCCGTGTCACAACAGTGTCAGATGACCGCTGCTTAAGCTCAAGCCGCATCGCAGGCGTTCACCTGAGGTTCACTTGACACAATGGACGCACCGAGATAGTCTACAAGTGTCAGAGTACGCGTCACGCGCAAGATGAGAACAGCCCAGGACTCTGTCGATCAAGCAAGAAAAGGCCCCAAAGTAGTCGCAGTTCCGACAATTAATAACATGAGTCCGCGGTACAATGAGTGATGTTTGCCCGTTAAGTTTAGATTAAGTTGGTAAGAGTACAGAAAAACACTTTGACACGATATCCTTTATTTTGAGCTGAGAAGGGGCAACAGAGGCGTACAGACAGACAGGCAGGCAGGCAGACAGAAAGACTAACAGATAGACAGGTGGAAGCACCTAACTAAGGCCCTCTGACGAAAAGACTTGGACAAATGAAACACGCAAGGTTTCCTTTATGACAATGGCGATTTTGTATGGAATGGCATTCTAATATCCAACAAGTATTTGGAAAAAAAGTGAGACTACTCATCAATGTTTACCTTTGTATTGGTAATTAGTTCAATCGAGTCTCCAAATATGTAAAAGTGAAAGTATGCATATGTTGAAAATTTGATCCAAATCTAAAAATCCTCAAAGTAAAGCGAAAATAGTCTTGTTATCTGATTTTTTTTTCAGTTTTCTTAAATTAGATTGGTGTGTATAGGTAGGGGAGGGGGTAAAAGGGGTGGGGAGGGGTTTCTTCGGAGAAAACCAAATCTCTTGAGGAGACTGTTACTTATAAACGCAATTGATGCTTACTGAAACTTAATAAATATGTTACATACTAAATTTGAAGTAACGCTGAAAAGGTAAAAACTATTTTCTAGCAGCAAAGAAGTTATGGACAGAAACAAAAGTGGTAAAAGTGGTTGGAGGACTGGTTAGGGATAGTTGGGGAGGAGAGGGGGGTATATATCAGTAAGTCCCTTGGAATAAATAACGTATCCATCTTGAATGCTCTACTTATGCTGGGGCATAATTCTAACTGATATATACACTGATGGAGAGAAATGTCCACTTTCTCTCTCTCTCTCTCTCTCTCTCTCTCTCTCTCTCTCTCTCTCTCTCTCTCTCTCTCTCTCTCTCTTTCTCTCTATCTATCTATCTCTCACTCTCTCGCCCCCTCCCCCATCCATCGATCATATATCCCTTTCCCTTTACCCCCTCTCTCTATTGCTTTAAAACCCCTCTGCCATCAACCAGTAGGTTTGATGTTTAACGTTTACAGAGACAGAAAGAAAGGTACATTTGTGTATCCATGCTCTGTGACAAGTTTCATAAACGACTGTAATTACTGTAATGAAGCGCGTGTGTCCAACATAGAGAGACCGACTGAAGTGTGTTTTGACAGACCTGGACAAGAGGTAAACAAAGCTTAACGTAATGTTGTTTCTTCTTCTAAATAGTTTATATAATATTCCCTAATATTCAGGTCAGCATGTGGAGGCTTTTTTGAGTTCACAGTTTTTCCTACAATCTTGCATGTGTGGGTTTTTTTCCAGCTTTTTGGAGAGACTATAATCAAGGCGATTAAACATATTTACTGTGCTTACAAGACGCTAAAGAATATAATTTAGAATTGTCCGAAACTTTCACCAGCACAAGAGTTATTTCAGTCGCACCTTTGGATGTTGATGGCTGCAAGATATTTTAGACGCATGCTTTCATTTGATCTTAACGACTTACGGCATTCAAGACATAGTGTTTTTGGGGGTGTGAATTTTATCATGTGTACCCATTTTACTTTACCCTTCCTCTTGTTTTGTTAGATGTCGAAGAGAGAAGCAATTTTCGGTCAAGGGCTAGGTGGGTGGCTTCTCTTGTTGATATGCAACTCCTTTGTGGTACCTCTTTAACGCCATCCAGGCCAAGTATTTTAAATTCTACATGTAGTGTAAATCTAGTTGTTTTCATGTGCTAGTTTCTGAGTGAAAAAGCAAGACCATAGTATTTTCGGCCACGAAATAGCCATAGCAAAGTTTGATTTAAACATTTTTATCCTCTCAGTTACGACGAGGGGGAATGTTATTTTATTAGACACTGACACTTTCTTTACATTCTTTCACGTCGTTAAACAAGACCACGCTAATTACCGTTCGCAAAGAACAATGCCGGTTATAAACCCTTTTTTAAAGAACGAAATAAACACATTCAAAATATTTTTTTTCTAAGACTCAGCGAATATATTCTTTACTACCTGAATAGGTCGCCACTTCAAAATCTCTTTTAGCTTCTTATAGCCACTTTTATTATACTTCATTTATCACATCCAAGTCAACATGATATCTCAATTCACACCTTTAAATCAACCTGCCGCACTTTTAAGTCAATGATACACCTATTTCTACTTTACGCATCTCTGTCTTATTTTCAACTGAACCTTCAAAATATATATTATTTTTCAAATACGTGAAAAGAAGTGAATTAAAAAAGAACGGACGGACAGACAGACAAATATAAAGATTTGTCTACATGACAATAAGATGAGGGCTGATGTTATAAAAAAAGTGTAAATGTAAGTGAAGCGCAATTTAGCAAATAGGTTATAAGATTAAAACAAAAACAAAAATCAGCATAAATAGAATCGGATAGTGTTACGACTTCAGGAGCCCTTTTTGCCGTCAAAGTCAGTGCTTTAGTCCCTATTCTTCCGCCGTAAGCAGAAGACTTAGATGTGCTCACTGCCAATGAAAGCTGAATGAAATGATAACCAGGAAACATAGGTTATGTACGAGTTAGTGTGTATGTGTGTGAAAGGGGGGGGGAGTGTTTGTGTGTGTGTGTATGTGTGTGTATGTATGTACGTGTGTACGTGTGTACGGGCGTTTGCGTGTTCGTATGCATGTATGTTCGAGAATGCATG
>NW_004797355.1:137026-138252 GCF_000002075.1 Aplysia californica | reverse complement strand
TGTGTGTGTATGTGTGTCGTGTGTATGTGTGAGTGTGTGTGTGTGTGTGTGTGTGTGTGTGTGTGTGTGTGCATTTTATATAAAACACTATATTATAATTATTTCCCACGGTGACCCCGTTCTTCTGGTTATGGGGGAGGGAGAGTTTTTCCCTTTCTACATTTGGTTTTGCCCAATACATTTTACCGATACGATCTCGAGACCCCCAGGACTGCCATTCTACAAAGAAAGTAGGAGACATTTGATACTTTAAAAATAAACCCCCATCACGAGAGTGCTAAACATATCTCCGCGTCAAAGCGGAAGGAACCGCATTGGATGTAAAGCTTTGGGAGTCTTTGTCTCCCAACTCATAACATCTACCATGGACACGCATTTTATCGATCCTAAGCATCTGAACATGGCGAACCTGCTTTGGGAAGCGATGAGACGGTTGATTCTGTTTCACGCTTCTAGTGGAGAGCGAGTAGAATTATTATTATTATACCAACGTGCCGTCTTGGTATATTTTGCGGTGACCGCCAAGTGAAGCGACCAAGCATGAAGGAGAAAATATATGAAGCCTTTCAATACGATGACTGTAATCTCTTTGTGCTGTCGTATACGCTTTGAGTTCAATTTCTTTCAGGTTTTGCACTAACCTGCTTTGGCAGCGACCTTCATGAACAGAACGCCAGCTTTTGATGGCGTCTGTTTAAATACCCGCCCTAGCCAAAAGAGGCTCCGTGCTACCATAGTAGACTCTATTTACCTTTTAAATAATTTGCGAGCCAAGTACCAATGGCTGTAGCTCCTACTGTTTGCGTTTAATGCTCTATTCCCCACATTCATTCATTTCGGAGACAGCAATAATAAAACTCACTACAATGTTGTATAGAGTTTTGAACGCTGTTGTGTACAAAAAACTCATTGAACATTCCAGGTACATAATTTTATCCAGAACACTGTACAGGTACGTCGAAGTTTCGTTTCGGCAACGGCTCCGTCCAAAATTGTCAAAACTAGCGTCTTCCTATGAAGTTCCTCGAACATTAAGACTTCACTGTTCATATACTTGTTCTCAATTGTATTGTTGCTCTTGATGTCGTTGTTGTTGTTGTTATTGTTGTTGTTGTTGTTGTTGTTGTTGTTTTCTTCTTCTTCTTCTTCTTCTTCTTCTTCTTCTTCTTCTTCTTCTTCTTCTTCTTCTTCTTCTTCTTCTTCTTCTTCTTCTTCTTCTTCTTCTT
>NW_004797355.1:133733-135820 GCF_000002075.1 Aplysia californica | reverse complement strand
CCCCCCCCCACTCAAACCCAATGTCCTTCTCCTCATCTCCGTTAACGGAAAGTAATCATGGTGTGTCACGACAGAAGAGTGTCAACCCCTGGCTTTGCACGACATACACACCACATCACGAGTGCTTCCGTCACGGGTGAATGAACATCCACCTGCTTGTGGGAGTTACCCTTCATGACGTCAGAATGGACCGAACATGTATACAAAAGACACCCTTGAAAGGCCTACTGAATAGTTTTGAAATGTCATGTTGAGTTCTCTAGGCTGATAATGTTGTTGGAAAGGGTAACTGGTAAGTTATAGGGAGCCACCCCGCCCATCCGTTTTGTGTATGTGTGTGTATGTGTGTGTGTGTTTGTGTGCTTGTGTCTGTGAGTTTATTTGTGTGTTGTGTGGTTTTTAAAAAGTAACATTGATATGGACAGAAAGAGGGACAGAAATATAAAAGAAGAAACATAAATAGAAGGAGAGAAAGAGTGATTGAGAGAGAGAGAGAGAGAGAGAGAGAGAGAGAGAGAGAGAGAGAGAGAGAGAGAGAGAGAGAGAGAGAGAGAGAGAGACGTTTCTAAGACTTACACAATCATGAATACCAAACATTTTGAAGAGTAACAGTAGAAACGAATTATGAAATGGCTATATCCATGCAACAAACACATTGGACTCATACACCCTTGTCGACCTAACGTGATGACTTCACAAAATCAAATCAAAAGCTTTTCACAAAGATTTGTGGTCTATGCTGCCAAAGCCGATTTAAAGACCACAAAGGTCAAATAAAAAAGGCAAAAAATCTATATTTTGTGACCGAGACAACTTAGACATTCTGATTTCCAAAGCAGAAACCCTTAGAGCATTCTATCATATTAGAACTATTGCTGAGCGTACATACATTAATCTCCAGTGCGTGTGCAAACAATGTCATTCATATACTTAAGCAGTCCTACATTATCACCTGAGAATTTTCATGTGAATAACTCGTAAGCGATGTTCAAATTAAATCTAAATGAGAGACGAGTTATGGTCGGTCGAGCAAACAGCAATTGCAAACATCGGCGCCAGTAGCCCGAACTGGTAGGGTTTGTAGGATTCCTCTAATGGTTCGGTTAATGTTGCTATCTCCGTAACATTGTCGACACATTTTGAAAACGAACACTTACTATAATAACGTTGATAGATTAGTTTTCCTGGGATTTCTCCATTAACGGAAATTTGCTTGCGATTTATATATAATCAACATGCGTGCTTTCTTCTAATAGTAAAGATGATAATTCAAAGAAGAAATCGCGTGTGGACAAAAGATTTGTACGACGGACGTTTTAAGAGGGAGTGGGCTCGACAATGTGTTTAGGGGGTTGGTGGTGAGGAGGTTGGAAGGGGGAGGGGATTCGACTGATTGTCGTGTATTGATGATAACAATGGAGAAGAGGCAAGAGCTAGGATGCGGATGATGATGACGACTGTAATGAGGATAGTGCCCTTGCTGCTGACAGGCAGGATGATGATGATGGTAATGATAATATTCTCTTTTCTCTTTCTGAATCTCGGTTCTTCCCAGTGAATTGTATATTTCTCGTCTTTACCATATACATATAGCTTTATATTAAGTGAACGCTTTTCTCATCACAATCTTGCATTTCTCTACTTATGTTCCCGAAAAATTACTTCGAAACTTCGAGTGAATTTCATATTTTTGTTTTCTTTGTTTGTTTTCCTTTTGTAAATGATGATGATGATGATGATGATGATGGTGATGATGATGATGATGATGATGATGATGATGATGATGATGATGTTGAAGTCGAAAAATGTAAAGTCTAACGGTTTACAGTATATTCCATTTTTATCAAAGCGAATACATTTTGAAGACTGATTGATCTAACAACAGAAGAAATGGTGATAATGGCTAATAATGTAATAGAGCGAAGAAAATGATTGTGTTTTTGTTTTAAAGTCGATGGCAAGAAAAAAAAGGAGAAGGGTGGGTGGGAGAAGGATAACACGCTTGATTGTTTTGTTGCTTATTCGAACTGCAGAGCGGGGATATTTACCACATGTATAAAGATACAATGTAATTATCATTATTATTA
>NW_004797355.1:129311-130376 GCF_000002075.1 Aplysia californica | reverse complement strand
GGGGGGGGAAAAGCACCTACATATTTTTCCAATTTAGTACAACCATTTTTCAACCAATGGTTTGAGAGATCAGCTCAGTAGTCTGGCAACATTCCGGGCCCCTGTTCGGGAGAAGGTGATTTTGATGAACAAGGAAGAACTGGCTCCGCGTTGGCTCCTCTTTTTTTTGCCTTTTCATTCTATCATTACAGAACCCAGAAATAGCCAGAATCATAAAAAGCAGTGTAATCACCGTAATTATTGAAGACATTATCTCAATTGGTTACTTCTTAATCTTACCTCCAATCCAGGACATCTGCTACGTGGTAGGTGTGACGTACACTGAGTTTCCAGGGCTGCTAAAGACCGGCACATACAATAGATCATTATTTCGTTCATGGAATGAATGCGTGCTCAGCATGTTAAATGGATCAAATTATCACGATTGTGAAATGTAAAAAAGATCCATGTTTTATGAGAGTTTCGCCATTCTAAGAATACAGCAATTTTCAAAAGAAGTGGGAGACGGGTCAGCTCTGGTGGATAGCAACCTTCTCGACAAAAGCTTTTTTTATGGCAAGTGTTTTACGCGCTCGCAACTGCAGGAGGTCATATGAGCACGCGGGACACATTAAACATTTTCAGTTGGTATGAAATTTTGAATTTAGTCCAGGTGGCGGCCGAAGCCAACTCTCATCGATTTTAGACCACCAAGAGATCTTAAAACGTGCGCAACTTGCACAAGGAACCTCCGAGATTTTTCGCCCTTGTTCGAGAACGTTAGGTATCTTTCCTACCAGAAGGTCAGGGGTGAGGCTGAAAGACAGCAGTAAGAAGGAGCCAAGGAGAAGCGGTAGAACGGCTGCAAATAGAGTCAGGATATGCATCACACACATACATACACACACACACAAACACACACAAACACACACAAACACATACACAAACACACACAAACACATACACTCATACACATACAAACATACACAACAACACACATACACAACAACACACATATACAAAGGTAGTCAGAGAGAGAGAGGGAGAGAAGGAGAGAGAAAATAGAGAGGGAGAGAGAGAGAGAGA
>NW_004797355.1:126065-128899 GCF_000002075.1 Aplysia californica | reverse complement strand
CTCTCTCTCTGTGTCTTCCTCACACACATACACACACAAACACACAAACACACAAACAAATACACACATAGACATAAACATAGACACGCACACAAACACACACACACACCAACACACCCACACCAACACACACATATCTATACTAACCTTCAGTCAAACCCAAGTCCACACACAGCATTCCCCACGATCCTCTGCCCAGGTTGGACCATCTCCCAAGCACCCTCCTCCCCCTCCCACCCCCGGGGTTTCTCCGCACTCACTCTCCCCTTCCCACATGACTAATGCATGAGCTCGGTGAGCTAATTCTGTGTGAGCGCTTTTTACGGCCTCGGCGCCTGTCTTAACATCTCTTTCATCAAGATCACGTCTCTGCCACAGCGTTTCCTGGGCTAGGGAGGGCTTTTTCATATAATGGTGTCTGAAAAGAGTTTCCTAAAGATGGTGACGAGATGGACGCACACACAAGGACTAAGGTCATTCTGTGGTCATCAGGTCGCCCCATCTTCCCTGATTGTAGTGTCGCCGACGACCTTCGGAGGGCTACACTCTTCTCATCCCGGCTAGCTGTACTGAAGCCGCCTATTTGAGTCAGTTTTCTAAGAACCTTTTATTCGGGAGGGCTTTTTGAAGAGCTACGGGGAGTCACGTGATTGTTAGCGTGAGCGTTGGTTCAAAACAAGATCATGAAAGAGGATTCCTGCAGCTTTACCGTGGTGTGAATCTAAACATAGAAGTTCATTTGAACCACACATCATTCTGCCAAATGACCCCTGGCTATTTATGTGTGTTTTTTCATTCATTATTGCCCTGTCAACAAACAATGCGAAGTAGGTCGTGTTGGATCCAGGGGAAGACCATCGGAATAATAGAGGGTTATCTAGGGCTATGGAAAACGTGAAAACAAAACTAGTATGAACCGACTTGTAGTTTATCAGGCATGCCACTAATCACCCCACAAGGAAGACATATAAAATATACTACTTCTACGTTGCTAACAACTTTTGGTGAATCAGATGGTCATTCTCTGAAGCTTGTTTGTTGTACAGATTTGCTGATGGAGAGTAATATTACTCCTCGTTTTGCGTGCAATTACTGTAGGGTGTTTCACTCTGTGATTATTAAATTGCCCACAGGGAAATAATAGACTTTTAAATTACAAAATATTTTATTTATTCCTTTATAAAAATACAGAATATGTGCGGAAATAACATATTAACAACCTTGAATATTACGAGTACAATACATAACTTTCGTTTCCTCTCAAGCTGTAGTCTATTATGTCAATGTTGTTTACTACTAAGATGAAAAGCTCTGGAATAAGATATTTTTATTAAAACGGAAAGCTGCAGGTATAGTTTTAAAAAGTGCATCGTATTCGTTTAAACTGGAAGACTTTTTAGTAGGCGTGACTTCCAAATAACAATATTCTACTCTGAAAAGGAAACAAAACCTATCTGCTAAGGAGAGCTGCAAACTCTCTCGGGATTCAACCAAATGTCATGAGCAACCTGGTCCAGTGTAAGGTGACTAGTATGAGAGAGGCAGATGTAAAAACTGCTGAATTGACAGGTTTCAGATCCTTTATGTAGCGTCGTTGGCCTATAGTGGTTAGTTTCTTGGACTTGCAACTGTAAGGTTGTGGGTTCGAATCCCGTCAGATCCTCGACTTTGTGTCCTTGGTAAAAGCACTTTATACGAAATTTCCTCACTTCACCCTGGCGGAAATTGGTACCCTGCTATAGACAGGGAAAGATCTTGTCAGTTTGTCAGAGTTTGCGTGCGTGCAATCTGCAGTTTGTATTGTGTACTACCCTGGAAGCCGAGTATGTTTCTGAGTGTTCGAGGGTCAGCATGGGTAATAAATACTAGATTTAGTTGTAAAGCGCATTGAGCATGCTGCAGAGCGTGGAAATTCGCTATATAAATGCAATTATTTTTATTATTAGATGTGCAAAGACATGGGTGGGCGAATTCTGATACACAATGATCCTCTATGAATCTCTCGATTCTAACCACAAAATAACTAGCCCCTTAGGTTGGTTAGGAGTAGGGATAAAAAGCGCTCGTTAATCATAAGGTCATTTAAAGTTCCGTGCACAGAAAATCCCAAAGCCCTTCTTTTTCTAATAGAACGGAAGTTTCGAGGATAATTTGTTTCTCTTTCATTTCCATGCACCGTCGAGCATGCAATGCAGAGTTTGTGTTTGCAGTGGTTCTCATTTCTATGGGTTTTTTTATTTCATTTTTATCATTATTGTATTACTATGTTTATGGAAAAGGGGAGGGGGGGGGGGTAACAGTGCTCGCCGAAAAAATATGGCTATGGTGAAATGCTGTGCTAGATATATATTCATAATATACAATACAATATACATTATACATAAAACAAACTTTTTAAAAATCAACTTTTAAAAATTTGATGATGATGAAGACTATCAATAGTCTGTAGTTTCAAAATACAACTGTTCAAGTATCCACATATGCAACTTTTCATTACATTGTTGATAATGACAAAAATAATAAATTATGGAAATAATAATAGCGATGATGATAGCAGTGATGATTGGTGAGGATAGTGTAGTAGTAATTGTCACGATGTTGAATGGATGTATGGAATAGGATCAACTTTGAAGGTTTTTAGTCAACAATTCGTTACACAGAACAGCAAATTTCACCCGCGTACCTTCATGTAATACCTTCATTACAACTCAGATGAGTAGCCATAGTTGAAAACGGTTTTGTTCAGATATGAAAAATAGGCTGGGTTTTTTTACGTGGCCTTATATCAGCTCCTCCTTCTCTCACTCTTTCGCTCTCTCTCTCTCTCTCTCTCT
>NW_004797355.1:122687-124508 GCF_000002075.1 Aplysia californica | reverse complement strand
GGAGTCATACTGATAAGGCAAGAGGCGGTGTTCAATCAGCCACATACAATAATTAAAATGGAATTTTCGTAAATGATGTTGTCAAAAGTTCACGCATACCAGGAGTCTTAGTCTCCAAAATGAGTGTACAGTCACGCATGCATAGAGGCACGCAAGCACGCACGGTCACACATACAAAATAAATACGCACAATCGCTCACTGTATGTCGTGAATTCGAGAGAAGGCTGACTACCTTTGCTGAGGAAAAGAGTTAGAAATACCATGTTCAAAACACAAAAACAAGTAATCCTAACCGTCTCGTCGTTTCTGAACCTTCCGTTTCGTTAACTGTGATGGCAAAGAAAGTACACTCGGTGTAATACAGGGGGAGTTCAAGATGCAAAGAAAATCTTAATATTTGGGTAAAAAGTAAGCGTTAGCTCCCCCCCCCCCCTTAATCGGTTCATATTTGGCACAACCAAGGTCTCTACTCTGTGTGTTCGTGTGTGAAAAGGGGGGGGGGGTGATGTAAAAGTTAGTTTTACCCCAACTTCTTTGCTCCTGCCAGTATCAGAATGTAGCTGAACCAAGAACTGTTTCGGGAATTTCCGCCGTTTTCAGCCAAGGTGGCTCTGTCGTACTCGCAAATGACAGTAGCATCCTTGTCAGTCTTTTGGCTCTTGAGTTTACAGAAGAAGAAAATAAATAACTCTGGACTATGTACTGCAGAAACCCAGCACTCACCAGGTATCCCCCCCCCCCCCACAAAGGGTTTTACCAGTAGAAGGACGAGTAAGCTTCTTTTCTGAAGATTTTTCATGTTAATGATATTCAAACACTTTTTCGATAGTCCATAATATATAGATATAAAACAAAACCCAGACACTGAGATCGCGTTAAAGAGACAAGCGTTGGAGAAGATAAGTACGCGTAGATAATTAATTGGTATGTTTTTCGCAATGTCCAACTCATTTCCCCTCGCAGACTCCCCTTGCCGGATCCTCTCTAAAGGTGCGATGGGTTCTTATCAATAATACAGGATATAGGAAGTTGAACAGCGTTCGAAAACATCTAAGTTTGTTCAGTTCAGCACGCAACAGAAGATGGGAAGAGTACAAGAGAAACCTTGGACAATAAATAACTATGGTCTATATTAGGTGGCAGGTACTGGATTGTGTCCTCGAGAACTCGACAGATGGATGTGCCAAGACCTTGACGAGGACACGCATTCCCCCCACAGCGCTATGCCAATTACTAATTCATAGTGATTTCGAGAGTGTATACGACAAGCCGCCACATGTGATTAAAAGATTCACGTACCACCTCCTAGCTTGTTTACTCAAAGACTGTATTAAAATTTTGAAGGAAAAAAAAAGGCAAAAAAACATTTAAAAAGCTAATAAAATTTAAAGAGTTTCTCAGCGACTTCCTTTACTCTTTCGTTCTAAATCTGATTCCATGGGCCTCCTCTGAAAAGAAAAAAATTGTTCTTTTTTAAATTTCAAACGATTTGCACATCTGTCAAACATGTGTGAAATCATAATGCGGAAATCTTGACAGAGTGTACTCTTAGAGAAATATTTTGACCAGCCCTGTTCACTAGTGTATTATTAGACAGTTATTCTTTATTTCAGAGAGAAAACAACCAAAAATACAAAAACTAAGAACATAAAAACGCCCTTAAAAGCTTTCGCTACCCACAGTGAAAAACGCCGACATACGGTTTTCAGTAATAAATTACTGTATCATAAATACAGTAAATCACGTCCACCCATCATCATTTTCTCTAGTCTCATAGGAACCCCCCCCTCCCCCCTCCCTCACCACACACACACACACAC
>NW_004797355.1:116357-122254 GCF_000002075.1 Aplysia californica | reverse complement strand
GGCTATACTTTAAATCAAGCAAAAGAATATGAAAGATTGATCAGATAAAGTTTCTTCTCTAAGTAACGAAGTTGCAAACACTTTAGAGTCATTGCCGTATAATTTGATACAACAGAGCTCTTTCTGTCTTCACTGGAAATCCCTATGACCACCCCCCCCCCAAAAAAAAAGAGCAAAATACTGACTGACTGACTGACTTACTGACTTACTGACTGACTTACTGACTGACTTACTTACTTACTTACTTACTTACTTACTTACTTACTTACTTACTTACTTACTTACTTACTTACTTACTCACTACCCGTGACGCCATCTGGCGTTTAGGGCAGCAACAAAAGATCTCCAGCTCTGTTTGTTTTGGGCCATCTTAGTCAACGTCCGCTACGAATGGTTCTAGGACTTCATTTCAGACGACTCTATTGTGCGTCTCCAGGTCACTTTGTGGGTCCGCCCCTCTCGCGATGTCCTTCGTGGGTCCAGTGGAGGGCAGTCTTTACGATAGAGTCTGGTTCTCTTCTCAGAACATGCAGAATCCATCTCCATCTTCTCTTTGTTATTGTGCTGATCATGTCCTTTTGCATACATTTCCGTAAAAGATCTGCAAAGGAAATATTGTCGGGCCAGAAGATTCGGAGGATTTAGCGTAAGCTGGTTGTATGAAAAGAAGATAGCTTGGCACGATCATGATCATTCATCCTCCAGCATTCAAATCCATAATAGGAGTGTGGATAGTACACAGCTGTTATACAGCTTTAACTTGGTCTGTATACTGAACTGTCCTGACTCCCAGATGTTGTTCATGGTTCTGTATACAGACCTTGCCTTGTCGAGTCTGTTCAAGATGTCTTCCTTTGTGCCGCCGTCAGTTTTAATTAGGAAGTGGATATTTATACGGCAGGCCGTCGAAAAATCGGAAGTGATAATTCCACGGTACATAAATTCAGCCAATCAGAACATCCGGACTATTTATAATTAAGCCTATAATCTCTTTTCCATAAGAAACGCATTATTATAGAGAAGATACCTGAATGTTTAGTTAACAATGTTTATTCTTTGCTATCATTTTGTGCATTAGGGACAACGATGAAATGTTTTGCGTGATTGTAACGAGAGTGAGAGATGCACAATTTATTTTGTGTAAACAAAATGGAGAGAAGACTGGGTTTTTTTTCCCAACAGTAAGGTGCCCATTTGCGGATGGGATCGGGTCGGGTCGGGTAGGTATGATCACCCGACTCGTCGCCAGGAAAACAAACACAATTCTTGCATTGATACACTTCAAGCAGAGCCTATGCAGTCGAAGTATCAATTCCGATCTTTAGACTCAAGACGGCATGCCGTATAGGTATCACTTCCGATGTTCAGACAGCATGCCGAGGAAATATCAACTACGATTTTCAGACGGCATGCCGTCGAAATATCGCCACCCTTTTAATTATGATGCCTAGGTAGATACATTTGTCTGTTATAGGCAAGTCTGATTTGTTCACCCTAATCAGCCTACATTCAATGTTACCACTTTTGTTTGTTCCTTTTGGCTTATTCTTAACGCAATCTGGCGTTCATATTTGTGGAGTCGGTTTGGGTTTTTTTCTGCAAGTGCTGGCTGGTATGGGAGAGTAGTGCAAGGTCGTCGGCAAAAACAAGATCCTCGATGGTGGAGAAGAGGGTTCACCTTATGCCTCTTGATGTATCCTCTATCGTTTTCCTCATGACCCAGTCAATGGCAAGTTTGAACAAAATTGCTGACATGTTGCATCCTTGTCTAACTCCTGTTTTCACCCCAAAAGCAGTAGTACTGTTTCCAACGACGCACTTTAAGTTTTGATAGAAGCTTTTCAGGACCTCAACTATCTTGCAAGGGATTCCATAAGATTGTAGAATGCATCAAAGACGTTCTCTATGCACACTGTCGAACGCAAACAAAAAAACAACAACAACAACAAATAAAAAATGGTACTTCGAAGATGCAGAGAAATTCAAACTTCAAATTCAAACACAGCTGATTTCAGAACATAATTCAAACGCAAAACTATTGTGGACCAACACAATACCTTATCACTTGACATTGTCATACAAATCCTTTCCACGAAACCGAAAGTTGTCTCTAGAATGACGACTGCCAAGAGTAAGTTAAATCTGACTGAACACATCTTTCAAAACTGTTCGGTTGGTTAATAAGAATTAATGTCTATTTCCTCTAAGATAGAGACATGTGGCTGGAAAGAATTTAAAACTCCCAAAATACTCCATGTTCCATTTCATGAGAGATTCGAAGAAGGATCATCCGCGCTATATGTCACTATAATAGCAACGGAGCTAATGGCAATCTAAATTCTGATTGTGGGACAAAAAATGAAATGAAACAACATAAAGACATTACATTTTTAATGTTTGTGTACGGCCTCCTTAATTCTTAACACGTTTCTAGTTTGTATGAGATAGATTCAGAGTTAAAAGACAGGCTGATGACTCCACGTGCAGATGCTGGCCATAACTTCGGCAATCTAATGTATGTATTCAATAGCGACTTTTCTTTTGTTTTATAGTCGGTTGGCGTCAAATCACAATCCTCTGACCAGTGAATATAACATTGCCATTCAATATAGTTTGTATTATTGTTATCGATTCGCCCGGAACGTACAGACTGAGCTATTATAAACGTTTGGCGTACCAATTGTTAATTCATGAATTCAAAGCAGACATGCTCTTTTTGTGTCGTCTAAAATTTCCACCCCATTTACTCCACCACACTGAACAGTGGCAATAGGTGTTGGAGCAGAATGTGTCTGTAGCATCCTTTATCAAAACAAAAAGAAAACACGTGAACATTATCCACGTTTGCCACGCCCCCAATAAATCCATATTCTAAACCTTTGTAAACCGTAGGCGATCTTTTATGAAATTCCGACAAGGAAGAAGAATAGGATTTTGTTGTACAAGGAAGGACAATCTAAACAGAAAAAAAAAACACGTTGAGGTTTAGTTTATTTGATATCCCCTGTCTTGTTAGGAAAAGTAAGACAGTGGACTCCAGACACATCAGCGCAATTGTCATAATTGCCGGAGACATTAAAAAATCTATTGACACTCTTTAGCATCAGTCCAAGACATGGACATTTACTTCCTGGTCGGTATGACGCACTTTGAGTTTCCAAGGCTGCAAGGACTAGCACATCGATTGTTTGTTTGTGGAATGATTGTGAGCTAAACACATTGTACAAAACAAAATACATCTAATTTTCATGTCACAGTACAAAAGGGCTTGACGTGATATCGTTAAATGCCTCTTTTAATATTGTAAGTCTGAGAGGTGAGATTTTCCATATGATATTCCCCTTCGATATGATTAACTTCTCGTATAGGAACAGGTAGCCATGTAAAGTTCTTTAAAAAAAGTAAGTTAAAAAAACGATTTAGTGAAGATTTAGACCACAGCAGTTTACCTAGGCTGGAAAGTTTACGCCTACTTCGTCACAAAGTATATATCTTCTTATTGAATTGTGAAAACTGTAATGTGAGCTCTTACAAACTTTCAGGTTGTTTGTCTTTCCGTGCAGCAACGCATTTGTATTTTTCCTTTTATTGTATTTTGTTTCGTTTGATTTATATGTTTGTTTCTTTGTTTGTTTTGAAAGACAGTTACATCAGATTCCCGAATATCTAAGCAATACATAGTGCGTACCATAACAGTTGACTTAATCTGTTATGTCCTATGATTATGCTTAAGACTTGGCAACCTTCTCCACATGATACAACAACCGAAACACTAAATAGAGGTCTGTAGACATTAGGGACTAATTCACAAGAATACTTCAGTATTGAAATCCACAAAAAGAAAGGACGACATGAAACAAAACGAAATTACGTAAGTCCAAATTCTATTAAAAAGTAAGCCACAGTAAGACTTCTAGCAACTTGGCCACTAGTTTGAGCTTTCAAAATTCCCCTCAACATGGCGAAATTTAGTTGTATGGGATAAACTCTCAAGCAATATCGTCCATTGTTAAACGACCAGATATAAACCTAAAATAATTTTACCTTCTTCAGTCACATTCTTTTACGCACAACTTGAAGGAAAAAATCAGATCCCCAACTACAAGTAGATATAAAGGTAACGGACATTCCGAAGAAAAATAAATTCGAAACCACAATACCCGAGAACATCGTCTTTTGTTCTAGAAAAGGACAAAGAAGTACCGTTAGTTTATTTTCTTTCCTTTGCGATTCCTAGTCAGCTGATCAAAGTGCAGTGATTGATAAAATGTTAAATTGTCGGGGTGGGGGGGGGGGGGGGGGGGTTGGTTTGTTTGTTTGCTTGTTTGGCGGATTTTTTCCCCTTTATTTTGTGGCTATGTTTATAGAAAGAAAATATTTCATCAGGAAAAAGATATTCCTCAAAGAGAAAATCAAGAAAAGCCTTGGTGGTCAATACTATTAATGCTGCAGTGCGCTATTTCTGCCCTGTGCATTGTTTGCTAAAGACTACAAAGGAAAAGCAGGCTGACCCAGATACGGGTTGCCCATCTGTCAAGGAGCAGCACCGAGGCAGCGGGAACGACAACTCTTCATTCATCACCGTTGTCTTGCACCGTGATAGTCTCTCGGGCAGACGCATAGCTATCCTCAGAGCGTTTTCCCAGAGATATCTCTGAGATATGCGTACTCTGCCACGCGCTCATTTTCTCTGTCTTCTAAATCACTTTTGAGACAAAATTGTTCGATTTGAGTTATTTTGTCACATGCGATCTGAAATACTTCAAATTCTGAAACAGTAAAATCCAAAACATAAAAAGATAACGGAAACAATTTTTCATAAAGCACAGATGCGCGCACAATAAAGGATCACCCTATAGAATGAAGAAATTATCATAATCAATAAACATGTCAACATGCAAAACCAGTGGCATATTTCCAATAAATACAGCATTATTTCGGGGGAATTGGTTTTGAATCGTGCTTGCTCCAAACAAATGACCAGCAAATAATTGCCTTAACAGAGTATAATTTTCTGAAATATTAGGTCCGAAGGAGCTTCCTCAATCGTTTCAACACGAAGGTGGTTGTTTTAGAGGCAATGGGGTTGGGTTTTTTTCTTTTTTTTTTTTTTTTTTGGGGGGGGGGGTTCAAAAATCCCCAGCCACCTATTCCTTCCTTCTTTTTTAAAATGTCTTAACTCATTCGCTACGTATTATTTTCGGCTTGTGGACGAATTCTTTTCTGGAGGGCGAAATGAGATGATGACTATAGCGCAGTTCACAGGTCTTGGGTGCCATAGATTTAAATAAATATCAGCATATTATATACCAACATTTTCAGTATGGTTTGTAGAATACATCTGTATTGTTTATTTGAGTATTTTTCAACTTTGGTTCCTGTAAGAGGCGATTATGCAACACAATTGTGATTGGGTGCGGATAAAATTTGAAAACAGAAAATTTATAATCTCAGATGAAACTCAAAAAATACGTTTGCACTTAGTCAAATTATACATCAAAATAACCATAACTGTATATAGAACTGGAAAATATTGAAAAAAGAGCAGTTATTTACATATATTCCATAATATTTGTACATTTTAATCATAACCTCCGATATTGAAAAAAAAAAGTTTTTAAATAATTTTGAAAAAAGGATCCCAAACAGGAAAAAAACTCGTATCTTATATGGAATTTTTCAGAATTGCATTTGGAATAAACCTATACATGTCTTGGGTGGTACTTTTTGAGTAAATTCACCAAAAAGTAGTGATTTTGGGGAGAATTTTTTTGTTGTTGACTATTTAGATCCAGGCCTAGATCTAGCACTCAAAAATATTGATTTCTCAATTACAGTGCACTGGCAATTTGAGTCCAGTAGTATCAATATTATATAGAAGTGTCCAACACTTATTT
>NW_004797355.1:112259-115933 GCF_000002075.1 Aplysia californica | reverse complement strand
ACACACACACACACACACACACACACACACACACACACACCATACACATACACATACACACATCACACATACATACACAAAATAAAGACAAATCCGGTTACATCCGTCAAGATTTCTTTTTTTCTGCCGGAACGTCTTGGAAGAAAAGGTTCGAACCCTAGTTTGTCACCCCGTCGCCTCACCACTTAACAATATTATTATTAATCCCGCAGAGTGCTAACGAACCGGCGGCACGGCTTTGAAGAGCGATCCACGCGAATGCAGCTGCAGACACGGACCCAGCTTTAATTTGAAGAATGTCCAGTCTTGGTGAGCTTTCCTTAGTAATAAGATCAAGGCGTCTCCCGCTGAGATTACCAAAGAAATTCAGACCGAGGGGAGGGTGGCCTTACACTGGACAGCAGCGGTCAAACTGACCCAGGGAGTGCTTCGCAGACCGGCTGGTTGGAAAACACCACGGGGGCCAAAGCCTTCATTGTCCACTAACATACACTAAGGATGACCGCTGAAGCCCTCCAGGACCGAAACCTTTCTGGAACGGCCCAGCAGCGCCCGAATATGGGGGTTTGTTCTGCATAATTAGTCCAGATGGGATGTACCAGCGCTTCGTGATAATGAAGCACTTTGGATTCCCTTCCAATTAGTCTCGGCAACTATTGCGATTTGGAGTTTTCCTTGCGCGCGCCTGAAGAAATAATTTCTAGCTAATCTCGAATGGGCAGCCCACACCAACAACCTTGGAGAGTATTGTTAGGCGAGACAAAGCCAAGGCCGACGAGCAGTGATTGAAAGATAGGAGGAAGAAAGGGGCCGTGAGAAGGATTTGAGGCGTGCTTGAAGATGGCAAAATGTTGACGCGGTCTCTTAGAGACCGTGCAAGTGGAGGGATATGGTTTATGACAACGCCTGTGTGACCATCCTCTCCTCGAATAATATTCGAAAAATTAAGAACGTCAAGTCGCACATTTAGCATACTATGGATACAATTGGAAAAACTATCAAATTGTCTAAAGCATGAATATAACATTATTTGGGACTTTGCGGTACTGATAGGTTTTTTTTTCAAAATAAATTGCGAAACACGTTTAAATCGGAAATAGACAGTGCACGTACCTATTAATAATACTAACATTTTATACATTATCTTTAGTTGCACTGTCAAATCTAGCTGGCAATACTCAGGGCACACGAAAACAGAAACGAGATGTTTGGCTTTAACTTAGCTTAAAGCTATAAAAAGAATTAGCAGAGACTTTGCTACCTTCAGTATAAAGAAATGACAACGCTTAATAGCAAAAGAAAATTAAAAAAAAAACAAAGTGCATACATTAATGCCGTCAGTTTCGCTTCGAACACAAAAAGGTTACTCTCGTGCTCTTAGGCCAAGTCACAATACTCATAAGTATTACATGTATTCTGTGTTTAATATTACTATACATGTTCAGAGAGAGGATTTTGTTTTAGTTGAATGATAAACGTGATAAGGAAATACTTTAAGCCCTCATCAAGCAGACGGCTAACCAAGGTGACTATGAAGGGTTCCCCCCAAGGTCAAGGGCACACTGGTTGGATTTGCTGCCTCTCAAGTGCGCGTGGCCCTGAGCTATCGTCATTTCTGAGATAATCCTTTCACCCATTCAGATCCCCTCCTGCCCGCCCCTGCGGCATTGCCAGGCGTCCCCGGGCTCCTCTCCTCCTTTCTTCCATGAATTATCTTTTGTCTTCAACTGAAGACATTCACGCCTTGTGTCCGGATTCATTTGCCAGGTCTCGTAAAACTGTCGTACTTGACAATCTGCTTTTGTCCACCCTCCATTTCCGGACTACAGCGGCCATCTTTACATGGAGAACGGCTGCGGTAAAGAGATCTGGTCATATATCTAAGAGAAAGGAAATGGTCAAGATGTTCGCATAGGCAGAATCCCAATCTAAGGAAAGAGAAATAATGGGAGGCGGACTCACTCTTAATGGGTTTCATGAATGTACCCCCGTGTTGTCTCCTGAATAGCAGCAATATTTTGGCTTAAGATGAGCCTGGGGAAGCACAATGATCAGATCTTGACTCATCCACGTAGCCTTTTCTCTTCTCGTCAAAAATGAGATATCCAAACGACTGCTACATAATTGCGTTTGTAGATACAGTAAATGAAAATGTGCATCAGTTATAATTTACACATGTTGAACTCAAGCATGAAAAATAATTGTTTAAAAAATTAGAACCCTCGGTGAACCACCCAAACTAGGTAAGTTCTGTTCTGGCTAATGCAGATATCTTTTTAATAGGAACGATTTTCAAAGCTTCCCATCCCGGTAATTTTGACCTTTAAAAAAAAAGCTCTATAGTAAAAGGCACTAGGCCGGTATCCAGTTATTATCAAACAGAGAAAAAAAAATTTTTTTAAATCTGAAACTCTAAAAACAAAAGTATCGTATGTACGAAAAACAATATTTTCATCATAAATATAGAGAGATACAGTGTTGCGTATTTTAAGTCCAAAAATTATTGTCCGGACAAATTTTGTGATACGATTATAAAAATGCCTAGATTTGGCGTGTAATTCGTTTTGCTCTGGAATCCATCAAAAGTCCTTTGAAGGCGGGGTAAAATCCTGGTAAAACATAATCTTTAAAAAACAACAACATACATTTCTTGTTCCTGTCAGTTTTTGTGTCTGTGCTGCAGCTGTTGTTGCCGGTGCTGTTGGCAACTGTTTCTGTACTTGTTTTAAACATTACTATGTTATACTTTGTTGCCTGTTAAACGTCAGTTAAACATGCGGCCTGGGGGTAAGATAAGATTGCTGAACCTGTCAGCAAGGGCACAATTTACTCTGCCTTTTATTGACCGCCACAATCACAAACACCACATACATTCTTGGCCTAGGGGTAGAATCCCCTCCACGCTTACTTATCTTTTTGTACATCTCCTTTTCAAGCTGATCCGATCCGGTCTAGCAGAAGAAAAAAAAAGGGTCTGCAGGCTGTTCAAATGTTATAATCACAGAAAGAGAGAGAGAGAGAGAAAAAAAACTGTTTTATTCTTTTATTTAAGAACTGTGTCTACAATAGCGCTCAGAGCTTGTGTACTTTAAACGGGATTGAGCGGTCTATAAAATTAATGCCATTTGATACTATTATTATAACTATGAGGATAATAATAACAATAATATTACTATTAATATTATTATTATTATTATTACATTATAGATTCTTACTTGCTAATTTTTGACTGACTTATATTTATCGAGCACACGCAAACTGGTACCATAGATTAAAAAACTGCAATGAAAGATAATTTCACCATTTTGGGGTTCGTACTATTGCACAGCTGGCCGACGTTATAATTGTGTACTTTCCTTTTGCAGATGATGCATTCTGGCACAGCAAAAACAATAAAATAATAACGAAAAAAAAATAATAAAAAAAATGTCACAGCAAATGTCTGTCTTCAAAATGACCTATATGCTTCTATGAGCTGGGGTCCACATGATACAGAAAAACCCATGTTTATCGCAGTCATGTTCCAGCTCACAATCTGACCTTGACCCTCTGAGAAAATCCGTTCACGACTCGTGGGCTCATTAACGAGGTCCGTGTTTAATTTCATGTCCTTGGCCGTTTCCAACCGGTTTTTTTCCCATCAGCCTTCTAGTCTTTACTCAAGCACCCCCCCC
>NW_004797355.1:106536-109909 GCF_000002075.1 Aplysia californica | reverse complement strand
GGGTGGGTCAAGAGGCTTTCCATTTACAGTATGCTTTGTTAGTTGCTTGTAAGTGTTTTACCGTGTTTCTTTCATTTTGTCGAATCTGAAACGTACCAGCACATGTGGTGTTTCAGTCATGCTCTTTGCCGTTGCATGCAGAAGATCAGGGTTTGATTTTCAAGTGGGGAGACTTTTATGTAGTATCCAAGTCTTTCTGCTCGGACGTTGTATCCATCTCAGCCCAGGCACCTAAATGATTTAATATGAGTCGAAGAGACGGAAAACACTTAAATTTATTTTTTTTTAAAATAACTGAAACACTCTTAGTGGTAAGTACTGGGTTTCTTAAACACCCGTCCCTCCCCCCTCCCAACAGAAATAGAGGGAGAAGAAAAGATAGGTTTGAAGAGAGAAAAGAATTGCGGGTATGAGAATAATAGAAAGATGTATGGTGGGTTGGTGAATGATGACAAAGACATGGCGACCAAAGCGTCTTTTTGGACAATATAATTCTAGATATTCAATATTCACCAAAGCCTCACTAAAAGTATGATGCCCGTACGTACATATTGTGTATGAACGCAGTGGCTAACAATAAAAAGCAACCTGCAAAACAATCCCTAACTGCCTCTTGAAAAACAAAACAAATCTAAAACAAATAGAGAACAAAAAAAAAAAAAATAGAGTGAGGCTACTCAAAGTTCAAGGTCGACGTCGTTTCTCGGAAAATTTACAGTCTCCGTGGCTAATTTCCAATTAAGACTTAACCGTGCCGAAAATGCCGCGGTGCAGATAGGGCTTCGGATAATTTGGACAGGCAGAGCGGAGTGACACGAGTGGCTGAGAGACCCGGGACTTCGCTGAATGGTGCAACTCGGACAATTTTCGTCTTTGTTGTGGGTTTTATTTTGTATTTGTGGGTTTCTATCTTTTTTTGTAGTTGTTTGCTTAGCGATTATTCTTGGAAGAAGGTTGTTGAACTGATGGGTCGGGGGGAGGGGGTCCTTGCCTCAATCTATACGTACTTGTCTCTTTTAAAGTAACTGCTCTGGGTTCTGAATATCCAACTGTCCATTCCATCTTAAAGCCATCTTTCCATGTGCATTTATTTACCACTGCATCTATCTCTCTTTCTTCTATTCGCCGGTTTTCTATTCACTAACCCAGGTTTATTTTTTGTCAGCAGTTTTCCAGTAGTCTGAAAATGTCGAGTCGATTTTGCAAAAAATTAAAAGTAAAAAACCCCAAAAAAACAACAGCAACAACAACAACAGCAACAACAACAACAGCAACAACAACAGCAGCAACAACAAAATCAAAAAACAGCAATAACAACAACACCAATTTTTTTAAAAATATAGTAGAAGAGGTTGTAAATTGAATTGCTTTATTTGCCGGACACATGATCGAGAGGACATGATAGAAAGAGACATTTCTGATAGTTTTCATCTGCTCATCCAACAGTTTAATACTACTTGACAACTTACCAGAAACAGTATAAAGTTAGCATATTGCTTTGTGAACCTACCGTTCTAAGGCAACGCACTAGCAGGTCAGGGCAGATATTGTGGGTTCAGAAGATCCTTTCATTTAAGGGGATGAAAGACTACAATTAACTCTCTATCTCTTTAATCAAACTTGGAGAGCCTAAACAGATGGGTGACGGAGAGAGATCAGGATTATGTAACTTTTAAGAGCATATAAGCAAAGAAATGAATAGACAATTATGATTGTCGATATCTGACGCAGTTCTTGCGCTTGATGATGATGATAACTCGAAGTTTAAACCTATGTATTCGAAAGTTTCTTTCTAAATAATCAAAACTAATACAAAATCATTCTAGAATTTTTTAAAGACATTATCTGCCATTAGTAGCCTCTTTCGTTCTTTCCAGAGGTGACAAGGAGTTGAGTGTTCAAGTTTACTAAAAACATCAGAGTGTCAGTACTGGAGTCATCATGAGAGCGGTCACTTTGTTAAATAATTGGTCCCAAGCTCAGTTTTGATAACTTCACGGGGAGGGCTGAGATTTTATGAAGAGCCACCCCCGGGACAAGTCTGCCATTGGCTAATTAAACTGACCTCTTGACCGTCTTTAACGATTGTCTCCTCCCCATCCTGAGCGCGACAATTTGAATATCCTGGGTCGAAGTGGACGGCTAAGTTAAATCAATAAGCTTGGATCCAAGTCTCTTCTTTCTTTCTCTCTCTTTCTTTTTCTCTCTTTCTCTTTCTTTCTTTCTTTCTTTCTTTCTTTCTTTCTTTCTTTCTTTCTTTCTATATTTCTTTCCTTCTTTCTTTCCTTCTTTCTTTCCTTCTTTCTTTTCTCTCTCTCTCTCTCTCTCTCTCTCTCTCTCTCTTTCTTTCTCTCTCTCTCTCCCTCTCTCGTTCTCTCTCTTTCTCTGTCTCTCTCTCTATCTCTCTCTGTCTTCTTTTTCTCCCCTGTTCGCTCTCTATCCCACTTGCTCTACTGAGATATAGTTATTTTTCTTCCTTTGGTTTAAAAAAAAAGTATGAATGTATTTCGTAGAAACAGATTGAACCCCGAAAGTGAGATAACGAGTTGAACGATGAGAGAGAGGGGGGGGGGAGAGAGGGAAAAAAAGAAAGAAAAAGTGAGAGGGAGAGCGAGAGAGAGAGAGAGAGAGAGAGAGAGAGAGAGAAAGAGAGAGAGAGAGAGATAGAGAGAGAGAAAGTTGGAGGAGCAGTGTGGTTAAGACAAAAAAGGAGAGAGCAGAGAAGAGACAGACACAAACGACGACGGGGAAGAGAAAGGATGAACAGAGGAACATATTATTATTGTAGATTAGATTACCAGACAACATTTATTTCAAATTCCCCTTTTTGTTATATATTTGAGCAAGAAAATTCCAAACATTCGTATGAGAGATAAGTCAATTTTTTTGGAATACCATTCCGCAATAAATTATATTATGTGTCCGTGATAAAACGTAAAGAAATGTCAATTTATTACTCCAGTCTTCCAGAAGAGCACGTACGACGCTCAAGTCAGCAAATGAACAGAATTTTTAAGACGACGAACAATGTAGTTTCAGAGGTGTTGAAAGGCGGTTTGTATAGTTTAAACTCAATACCCTTGATCACTGCGCGCCAGCAAGGCGAGAGAAGAATCCATAACGTGTCATCAATCTTTTCATATCTGAAGAGTTGACAGATAGAACTGTGATAACACTGGTAGTATTCTTAAAATACTAAACTTTCTTGACAGCCTAAGCCACTGTTTTGTAAACTGAGCCACAACTGTGACTTTTTGATACCCCTTACAGCCCCCTCCCCCACCCCACTTCACCTACTCACGCACGCACACACACACACACACACACACACACACACACACACATGCACACACACACACACACACACATACAC
>NW_004797355.1:103258-106017 GCF_000002075.1 Aplysia californica | reverse complement strand
CCCACCCAATCACACACACATGGACTTTCCTACCTGAGCTCCTTATCTCTTTTGTAAACAAAGAGATTTTACCTTGAATAGATTTATACCTGTGAACAAAACAATCTAACAACATGTACTGTCTTTGCCAAACAATTTAAACTCCGGTGGGCATGGCAATTTTTTTTTAAGTCTGTTTTTTTCCTTTCAGTTTATTTTTTGTATTGTCATTTTATATTGTCCCCTGTTGTTTCAAAAACAATATTGTCTATCTTTTTTGTATTACGTGAACGTTAATCCTTTATTACACCTTTTTTATTTTGTTTATAGGCCATCTTACAAAGTAACATAATAGTTGACTTTGTCTGAAACGGCACGAACACTCTTCATAACACATTTTTAAGCTTCAGTAAAAAATCTATGTTTCTTTACCGTGTCAAAGCAAAGTCGAAAATAATGGCATGCTGGTTTCTAATATCTTGAAATAACTTTAATACTTTTAATATTAAGAACAAGTTGTCCAACACTATCTGATTATTTCCCTACATCAAACTGGAATTTTGCTATTCATCTTTGAAGTTTCATCCGTAAATCAAGACGATAGTTACATACCTATTCTCTTTTTCGGATTATAATTAATCATATGCACGCAAAAATATTTCCTTTTGTCAAGCACTGAAGGGAGAGATTTTGGAATGTGAGACGCCAAGGAACGAAACCATTGCATTACGTGGGTTATAGACCCTTTTCCCGCCCATCGCATGTCAACCAAGGTCTGCGTGTCTTCGGCCGCCCAGATCAGCCAGCTGATACTGTCACCAGGCGTTTGCTAATGTTGATGTTTACGAAGTTTCTATAGACCTCAGTAAGGGCTTTGAATATCGTTCTGTCTTCTATTCCTTCACGCAACTAATCTTTTAAACTAAAACCAAAACAAAACAAAAAACAACCCATAACAAAGACAAACCTCAACCCACCCCCTCTCCCCCCCTCTCCCTCCCCCCCTCTCTCTCTCTCTCTCTCTCTCTCTCTCTCTCTCTCTCTCTCTCTCTCTCTCTCTCTCTCTCTCTCTTTACACATCAGGTAAAATCTAGAGAGTTAATGGGAAAAAGAAACGATAAATTGCTTAATGAAATTCTATCTCTCTTTCGTGTTGTAGGGTTACTGTTTTGAAAAGTTACGTATTTTTTATAGCTGACATAAACAGCAGTGCTGGTGGGGGTTGTAAGATTTATTAAACCGTTTTTTTTTCTTTCTGGTCCACTGCTGTCATGATGTCGAAACTTAATGGTCTAGAAGGTAGAGAAATCTTTCAGCGTGATCTTTGACATTTTGTGCTGCTATGAATAAATCTGAATTTTTATGGCCTGAAAGAAAATTATTTCACAATCTTGTTGTCTTTGTGAACACGAACTATTCTGCTTATTTAAGTATGTTTTTCTTGCCTGAGGCGTGCTAGCGACGTTAGCTGAGATGGTGCGATACTGGACTTAAGCGAGAATGACCCTGGTTCAATTAGATCTGCTTATGGACTATTCCATGGTAACTGACGCGACAAATGAGGAATTTTGTTCTGTCCCGTTTGTCACCGAAACTAAACACGTCACAGAATTTGTATAAAGTACTACCAGACTGCATTTAATATGATTCCTAATACTATGTCTTTCAAATGTTCTGATATTTTAAAGTTGAAATAAATGTATCAAAATTGAATTACAGTGTTACCATTGTAAGAGAATATTGTAAAAAATATACCGCCAGTTCCCATGTAATAGGCTTTGTCTAAAGGAACACCCCACAACCTGCAGGGGGGTTGGGGGGGGATGAATAATGTTACTTAGTTGGCAGGGGTATTATAATTACAGATATATGATGTATGTTGCTACTCAGTGAAATCAGTACAAAAACTATTTTCAATTTGGTTATTTTATAGTATTGAGCTCTTCTGTTTGAAACGGGTTAGAAAATATAGCTTAATATCCTTGACCTTTCGGTAAAATATACAGGATATTATATTAATCTATTTACCTCGATCACAGAGCATTGATATCAGACATGAAGTGTGCACTCTGAATCGATTTGATTGAAGAGGACTTGAGAAATTCGTCCCGCATGTGATTTTTCCACATGACAAATAAACCACAGATTTTTTCAGTCGGATTCAATGTCCCAGATGTAGAAGCTTGTTGTTTTCGATTTCCTTTTTAACCAAGGCCTTGGTTACTTCGGTTCGCACCTTAACAATAAGTACTTGTTTTTTTTAAAGACAGTTGTCAATATTATGAATCCAGTTGAAATAGTTGCACTTTAGGGAAGGCAATATGGGAAACAAACACGAAGAAAAGGCTCGGAAAGTTCAAAGAGGAGGATTCAGAGTTAATCCTTATGAGTTTGAAACGTAAATCCTTCATGCCTACAGCTATAAAAAAAAAACCAAAAAAAAACGCCGCGCTGTGTTTATTGCGACTGTCAAATTTCTCAAGTTCATTTCAGGTTGTGTGTGTTCGTTTCTATCATGTATATTGATTTTGACGGTTTTATTAGAGGTTTGACAAAATGTGGGCCTACTGTTTGCTGTCATCGAAATTGTGAGAAGGCACTGGAGTTAAAAGAACTAGTGTTGATTCTGTTTCACAAGTTGGACAAACATCCTTGTGCTGTATTTAGATAGTTTAAATTATATTTCTCTTTCTCAATTTCCCTTCTCTCTTTCTTTCTCCTTCCCCATGTCCTCTCCCCTTCTCTCTCACTCTCTTTCGCTCTCTCTCTCTCTCTGTCTC
>NW_004797355.1:98926-102068 GCF_000002075.1 Aplysia californica | reverse complement strand
AGACAGACAGACAGACAGACAGACAGACAGACAGACAGACTGACAGACAGACAGACAGAAAGACAGACGGACAGACTGACAGACACAGTGAAAGAGACTGAGAAAAAGTGTTGGGATGGGGGCACATTTTAATATTCTGGTCTTAGCTTTAGAGCAAAAGGTCAACTCTCCCCTCTCCCCTTTCTCGAAAACTCAAAACTCAAAAACCGAGTGTTAAAGTTCCAGAGCTTTAGTAAATAATTTATACATTCAACGAACAGGTAAAACGGGAAACTGAGTTTTGTTACTCTGATTGTTTTTGGTTGCTGTACAACCCCCGTTTCGAGATAATGTGACAGGATACATATCCCACCTTAGAATTATATTTAACAGGTAAACATGGATTAAACAATCATAAAATCCACGTACTCTTATTACACTGGACTAAGTTTAAAAAATATTCTGATGGCGAAACTTAATCTTGACAGGTAAAAATTAAAACACAAAGCACTGGTTCTATACATCCTTGTTTGTTTACTTACTTTTTTTCTCAAGAGTGAAAAATTCCATTTTAAAAAAAAACTTAAATACTACCATGATCACAGTCAGTCTCGTCTTCTTTAAATCCTGATTACAGCAAGAAAACGGTTTTAAAAAGTGTCCCACGTCTGCAGTGTTGTAATTTGAATTAACGAGATTACAAAATTAATCCCTATAGGAGAAGAGCTGGCGTCAACACGTTTTTCCACATTCCCACGATTAAGATAGAATGTCCCCATCTGTAACTCCTATGCTCAATAATAAATCACCTAGAGGCAAAACAAGCCCAGTGGTAGTTTTAAGCTTGAGGCACATGTCCACAAATCCCATCATCTTGAGACAGAGAAGTTTTTAAAAAATGATACTTTACAGTGATGTATATTATTTGCAGAAACCCTTATCCAAAATGAGAAAAAAGATGAATTTAAAAAGATATGTCCCGCGAAGATTATATGAAAAACAGAAACAGAAAAAAAAGTTAGATAAAAAGTGAAGGCAATGACAAATTTTAAATGTAAGTATATACAACTATAAATGTATATGTTTATTTAAATCTTGTTGATAGTGAGACACATCTTTACGCCCTTCTTGATTCCATAGGTATTGACCATGCCATTCCTTTGGAGAATAAAACGGAAATTTAGCAGAGGAGAAGTATTTGGCAACCTTTTTCCTCAACGTCTACCGCCCAGGCAGAGCTGCATCTTGCATACTGTTTTACGACCGTCCCTCAATACACAAAAAGCCATAGACATTTTAATGGTGCACCCCAGTAATGCATCACTAATGGCAAATTTTAGTCCTTAGTTGAAATCCCGCCTTCTCACCTTCAAGGAGAGATGGCTTTAATGTGGTTGTTTTGCCCCCTCTGCATCCTGTAACATGTGTCGAAAGGCCTTTGGAATGACCTTTATATTATCGAAAGGGGGTGGGCGGGAGACGGTATATAACTTACTTTATGTAACCATTTTATTCTCAACCACCAACAGAGTTCTGTTGTCGTGCCCTGTGAAGATGCAGGGACAGAAAAAAAGAAAAAAAAAAGTAATTGCTGTTACGTTATGGTTGACAAGGGTCAGTTAATTTAAAAATTAATATTTTACCAGATTGAGTTCATATAAAACTGCATCTATATAAAACTGTATCTGTCGCTTTGCGATTAGGTTCTCTACCGTCGCACACAAAAGATGTGAGTCCGGTTCCCGATTGCGAAGGGTTTTTATAAAATCTATTATAATTTCCGTGTGTATGCATGTATCATTGTATTTGGTGCACACCAACACTCTATAACTTGCTTAAAGCGCTTTACAACTATTATTATTGCTACAACTGGCCAACGATTTTGTGAATGCGATATGGACATTGAAAATAAGATAAGCCTACTACACCAACACAACACACAATAAATGTTCATTAGTCTTGCTTCTCTTATTCTCACTGTCCACAACTCACCGACACAAACCGCTGGCCAGCTGTCTTCCTTTAACGAGGCACTGTAATAACAAAGACAATAAACACAACGACCACCCCCTCGTCACCACCACCATCACCACAGCAGCAGCAACGACAACATCAGAAAAAATAATAACAAAAGTAAGAACAACTGTAAAGCTATAACATCAAACAAAAAAACAATATTTTGATGAATGAGATACAACGACGACAAAAGCCACGCACAGCAAATTTACCAACCATGATTAATGTACAAATAAGACATTCACCAGCCCTTCCCTAAAAAGAAACAGGGAGAAATAGCAGTATGAAGAAACTATACCTTTCAAAAAACAACAGCGGCAAAAATCATTATAGCTAGCAAAAACCCATAGGATAACCACATCATTCTCAATATTGGCCGTAAAGACATGAAGTCAAGGTCAAGGTGGGACATTTCCATAATAATATTTTTTTAAAAACTCTTTGATGTTGTATCACGTGACAGGGCATTTACGTATTCGGACATTTTTTGCGTCGAGCAAAATCGAAGACATTCACCTTTAGAAAAAGTTGTTTTCTCAAAATACCCCATCGTGTCATTAAGACGCACAGCTATCGTCATGGTCCATTATTCTCAACTTTGGGCGACTGTCAAGGGTTAAAAAAGCAATTTAATTCCATTAAATTTAAAAAGTTATAATTGACAAAAATGGGGATCAAAAGGGAATTGCGTAGACAATAACATTACAGGAAGTATATACACAGTGGGGTGTAAAAGGTGTGTGTGGGAGGGAGGAAGTAGAACGGGAGGTGGAGAAGGGATGAGAGAGAGAGAGAGAGAGAGAGAGAGAGGGGGGGGGGGGGGGGGGGGGGCTGGGGGTATTTGTCATCCACAGAAGCAGGTGGTGACAAAAGGGATATTATTATGTCGTGCTTTGATCAAAGTGATGACGCCATCGGTTTATGTTTAGCCCGTCGTTAGGTCCTGGGTGGTACACGGACAAATAACAGTAGTGGAAAAACATTTTACGATCCAATTGTTTCTTTCTTAAGGTCTACGAAGAAAAGGGAGAATAGAGTAAGGGGTGAGGGGGGGGGGGCGCTTAGTTGATATGAAAGCAGACAACAGAACATTGCTAGTCTTCAGGGAAGGAGGTGAATGGAGACAATTTTAGAGAAGAAAATTTTT
>NW_004797355.1:96965-98514 GCF_000002075.1 Aplysia californica | reverse complement strand
GTGTGTGTAGCTTAATTGTTTATGTTCGTGTTTTAGGGGAGGCAGTGAAGCGTAGTATTTTTTTGTTTGTTCATAAATATATTGCGATTGCCTCTTTTCTTAAGGGCATAAAGGAGGGTTATCTTTTAAAACCCGTTTACGTATGTTTTAATTTATACAGTATAGAATATAACAATATAATTAGTTGCGTGCTTTTCCACGAGAATATTATACAACAGTCAAAAAGTCTTTCAAAATCTGTTAAAACAATACGAAGTCAATAACTCTGCAAAATATTGTTTTATGATCGAATATTAATTCAAGTGCAAAGGGTTACCACATCATTAAACATGGGCGTTGTCAATTTCAAGTTTAAAATTGCATTGTACGGGCAAAGATATCTTCTTTTTTTAAGATAAGAAAATAGAATGATTCACTCTAAGTCAAAGAGCAACAGTGCATGCTGACATGTCACAAACACCGGCCATTACAGGTAACGAATAAATGAGAATAATACTGTTCCTGTTTTGATGAGAAAAAAAAACCAAAAACAATTTTCTGCGGTCGCGCTATCGGATCAAGCAAAATAACGGCTATGTCAAGACGCACTGAACTCAACCGAACTGGTCCTCGTGGAAACATCGGGGAATCCTTCGTTATGTATGGGGACTGATATTGGGAACGTGCCTTATCTCTGGGGAAATGATCTGTTGAGTCAGAGCTGGAACATGCTTCGGTAGAGGTTTTATTCACGAGAAAAGGGATTTTACGCAACCACCTCTGGGAGAAGGTATAGATCTTATTGAACTCTTGGAGTGAGTCACTCAAGCGTTGACACATAACGCAGCACTTCAAACTAAAAGGGTGTAAGTGCATTCAACTCGTTTTGCATATCGGTAAAAACGAACTGTATTGAGTGTAAAGTTGTCTGGTTCACCTTTATGCATAAGAAGGGAAAGATGAATTTCGACAGCTGGTCCGCGAATATCAGCTGAGTGTGTTACTCTGAAAGCGATTAGTAGATTGATGTAAGACATTCATTCAAAATTATAGCTCCATAGTACATAAAACAGAGATGTGATAGGAGTGGTCTCGGAGAAGTTTGACGTACATTTTAAGTACATGGTGCCATGATTTTGAATGAATTTCTTACGTCCTTCAGCTAAACACTTTCAGAGAAAGACACACCCATTTTTTTGTCTGGAGCAGTACATTAGTACATCTAGTGCAGTTGACAGCTGCAATGAGTGTTCCGACAAGAAGAGCAGGCTTTGTTTTCCAATCCTTATAACTCAGGATTGGAATAGGCAGCCAATGGACCCAGTCGGCAAACCGATAGGCAGAAACAGAGGCATAGTTATTGAAAGACAGAGCGCAGAGTGACTGACGTAAGGACCGAGACAGACAGACAAACAAACATAAGTGCACACGCACATATACACACACATACACATACGCATACGCATACGTGTGTACACACACACACAGACACACACACACACACACACACACACACACACACACTCACAATCACACACACACGCAAACACGAGCACTCACAAACAGAGCA
>NW_004797355.1:94945-96441 GCF_000002075.1 Aplysia californica | reverse complement strand
AGAGAGAGAGAGAGAGAGAGAGAGAGAGAGAAAGAGAATACCAGAAGGAGCTGAGAGATGAAGAGATATAAACTGACAGCAGTACATTATTGATAGTGGAAAGAAAATACCTAAAGACTCAATAAAAACAATCAACTATCTACCAACTCGGATTTCCAATTATTCTGTCTGCTTAGCGTGAAAAAAGCCTTCTTTTTAAAGAAAAAGAAAGAAAAAAAAGAAAGGAAAAGAAAAGGAAAAAAAAACGTGTCCTGTTTAGACAGACACTTTACACATACTGCGCCGCTAGAATAGCCAAGGTCGATCATGGGGGGAAAATGGGCTTGGGTGATAAAATGCGAAAATTGAATTTTCTTTGAATTAAGCCGCCATCGTATCACGTTTTTGAAAGGCTGATGCTACCTCGTTTGGCGCCAAGATGAATGGTTATTGTAGAGGCGGTGTTTCTGTTTGAGGTCTGACTAGCCATTAATCACATGGAACAAAGGAGATTTGCCTGGAGGTAGTTCCTGTCATGTAAACTAACCAAGGAGCAATTTCGATCGGCCTTCCCGTTGAGCTGATCGGGATCTGGTGGGAGATTTTGGCCTTGGGTTAGTTTTGTCATGTAAACTACCGGAAGCACGATTTCGATCGACCTTCAACCAACATTGTTGAAGATTGGAAATGACCGTGGCCTTTCGAGAAGTTCACTTCGGTACTGACCCTAGAAGAGTCTGGAGCCCTTTTTGTTGTTTTTTGTTGTTGTTGTTTTTTTGTTCGTTTGTTGTTATTATTTTGTTTGGTTTTTTAAAAGTGTTTTACAGCGCTCGAAACTGCATAAGGTCATATGAGTGCGCGGGACACATTGAACAATATTATTATTAGGTAAAGTTTGGTAGGAATTTTCATTTTGCCCGAGTGGCGGCAGAAGCCCACTCTGGAGTTTCAAGTCAAACTATTTCTTTTACTTAGGGAATAACAACTCCACATCACCACCCTCCGCCTCCCCACCCCACGTCTTTTTTTTTTTTTTTTTGCTGTTGTAGCAAGGTAAGTGCTTAACATTATTTCCCGGAAGTACTTGACATGCACTTAGGTTTGGTTTGCTCTTACCTTTTCTTTTACTGTGGCACGGTTGACCTTAACAGTTCCTGAAGGACAATGGCAACAACAATAACAGCAACAACAACAACAACAACAACAACAACAACAACAACAACAACAACAACAACAACAAAAACTGGAGCTAAAAAAACCAACAACCCAACAACACAGCATCTTCATCTCAACGACAACGATAGCTCAGCGTCTATAGGTCAAACAAATAATAGTACTACTAATAATAAAACAACACCAACAACGGACACAATAACAACAATAGAAACCACGAATACAAATCCATTGCCATGAGTGGTGGGGGCTGCAGCATCATCAACAAAAACAAACAAACAAACAAACAAACAAAAAACAAAAAATAACAACAACAGCAGAATTTTATATAGTATTCTCTCCCC
>NW_004797355.1:89380-90411 GCF_000002075.1 Aplysia californica | reverse complement strand
GGGGGGGAGGGATTTGAGAATCATACTACTGTAACTTCTAGATCAATAAATATATTATAGTGCATTAAGAAAAGGAAACGATACACTGTCAGACTGCTCCCTGTCAATGTATACAACGCATTAAGCCCCACATCTTTATCCATCTTGTTCATATCTCGATGTCGGCCAACTCCAGAAACAGGTCAAGCAGGGAAAATGTTTCAGTAAACCCAAGAGACGAATGTAACGAAAATGTAGAACACTAATTCATTACATCCTGTTTGAATAAAAAATGTACCAGTTTGTGGGATTTAAACATTTCACTGCACTTCCCGAATCAAAAGAAACAGACGAAGAAGCACACAAAGTAATCATTCAGGCCGATTGAATAAATGTTGCTCTCTTTCAAAAACGCGCTAATGTCTTTCTTGAGGTTATGTCGGTGCAAGATAAAATTCCGCAGAAATGTAACACCCACCCCACCCCCTTTTTTTACACATTATATTAAGAACATCTTTTTTTCCCTTGACAGAAAAATTTGACAGGACTGCTTGGCTTGGTTCCATTTCTCTGTTCACCTGCGTACTAAAAAAAGAACGGACTTTGAAAAAAAAAATACGTCAAGCTTTTAATTTATTCATATTTTCTAAGCATCCGTGATGGCGCCAATTGACATTTATTAAGGGCCATCGGATAGTATCAAATTATTAGTACGAGCAAGCTATGTTCTGGTGTTTCCTTTATATAAGAAAGGAACATTGAATGACATTCTATTCTTAGACTCCACGATTGTGTCGGCATTCACACCTGATGCGTAGCTTATGACGTCACTGCGTACAAGGGTCACTCGGTGCGAATATTCGAGTGGGTAGCAGGGTTGCGCTGAATGAACTATGGCCTGAGCCGGGTGTACTCTATGACGGGGTAGGGTGGTGGATGTGGTAATAGCAAATTATACAAACTTTACTTTTTTCGACACTCCGGAGACAGTGTTCTTTTTTAGTCATGTTCAGCTAATAATTTACTCTTACTATGGTTGTGGGAGAAAGATA
>NW_004797355.1:84036-86356 GCF_000002075.1 Aplysia californica | reverse complement strand
TAATATAATGATATTATGATATGTATGTACTTATATCTGTAGTGTAGCGGCTTTGTGCTTTGCTGTCGCACTCAAGAGACCCGAGTTCAATTCCTGAGTGTGGAGTAAATTTTAGCGCGTCACGTGGTCTTTCTAGTGGGATGCTGTATCCCTTTTAGCCTGGGTTAGCCTTGATAGGCAGGGTCGAAATCCTGTCTCCAAATTATCTAAATTATGTTGATGTTTTCGTAAAAAACACCTACATTACATGTATAAGAAAATTACTCACTTACCCTCTCCCTATACCGTCAGATACTTAAAGCGGAGAGCAGTCGACGTCACCCGTGTCTGTCCGGGGCCACTTTCTCCAATTTTGGCACATCTAGGCTGTGTATGTATATTACACATTTATTTGGGTATTGGTGATAATATTATGTTATATACTGGTGTCCGTAGTGTAGCGGTTAGGCGCTTCATGGTCGCACACAGAAGTTGTGCTGAGGCCTTGTATCCCTTTCAGACTGGTTTGGCCCTTACTGACATGATCAAAGCAGCCTGCCTCTTAATGAACTAAATTGTGTTGACGGGGGCTTAAAACATCAAGAGCTTTAATATTGTTATATTATGAGCAGACACATACCGTCTGAAAAATATAATGTACTCCCTCACCATGTCCAAGTCCGCTGTAATTTTTTCACTATTTGAATTCGAACATAACTGTTGTCAGACATGAGTCCACTATCTCAAGTGATAATCTAACAATTTTATACGTTTAGACCATTGAACTTTAATCTAAGGTCTGTCTAGAAACCCTAATTACGCCCGAAGGGAACTCATAACTTTCTGCTTTCTATTAGTGACTTTTGAGTTGAGAATACCTTCTTGGAGGGAACGTAAAATTCGTTTCTACTACTTGTTAGCTGGAACTTTCACCTTGACTATTTTTATGAAGTTTTCATTGCAGCTGCCAAGCTGAAGTTTAGACATCTGTAATCTGTGATGGGATATTATAAAATATGTTTCAATGGTTAGACTACCATACTAAATTATGATGTTTTAAATGAAATAACTAAATAATATATCTTTTCATGTTATACCACAAAATATAATACCATACTGTGCACTACCATACAATATCAATCTACAGAATATCAAACATTACCATGTCCTATCCCACTATATCGCATTTACCGTATCATAAGTTGAAATAACATACCAAAACAAGCATTAGCATTCCATAAACATACCAAACCAGACCGAAACATAGCATTAACACGTAAAAGCCAGAATAAAACATAGCATTAACATACCAAAGCAGACCCTAGCATTAACACGGGAAACTATACCACCATTTCACATTTTGCACAATGCATGTCGAGTAATAAAAAAAAAACAACCAAACGATACCATGCCTTGACATACCATGACATACCATACCAAGCCGCATTTTTTTTTACCTCGAGACCGGTAGAATCGATGAGCACGCCACCAGACGGTTTGGGCGGCTGTCTTGTCGAATGTTAGTCACTTCATAATCAGTTATTTCAAGTCCACACACATCGACCAGGATGAAGACCTGAGGAGACGAGGAAAAGGCATGGATAAATCAATATTTTTTAAAGAAGTCGCTTTTTAAAAGGCTCTCTGAACATACTGAGAAATGTTTGAATATCTGATCAGAAATATAGGCTGTGTGCAAGATAAATATGCAAGAGAAAGACTCATATTAATCAGTTCTTAATTTTGATCTAATCCCAAAAATATTTCGTCTATTTGTCTACTGGTTTGCGTGGAAAGTATAAGGAGATGTCATATTATATTACGACCGTGTAGTTGACGTTGTTATTGTCCTTAGATAAGAGGATAGATAATGCGGTGTTGATTATATTTGTTTTACAGGAACATTTTATGCTTTAACGTACAAATGGTGATGGACGTGTCTCAGCAATGAATGGGTTACCATAATCAAAATTTTGAGGTCAAACAATATTTCTTAAAATGAGACAAACTGTATAACAATAACACTTTTTCAAACCACAAGATACCAATGTTAAACGCAAAAGAGTAGGACAGGACCTTTAAAGGTAACGACACAGGCAGGAGACCTCTACAAAGCCAAACTAGAAGACAAACAGACAGACGAGCACAGACGCTGAAGTGAGGTTATTGACAGAATACGGACGGTGAGAAGTAGAGAGAAATCAAGTTACTTTGAGCAGCGGAAGAGCTAAAAGCATCAAGGACAGAAGATTGATTTGGTGTGGCCTTGTGCATACTCTCAGTGTCGCTGTCGATAGAATGAGAGAGAGAGAGAGAGAGAGAGAGAGAGAGAGAGAGAGAA
>NW_004797355.1:74845-83053 GCF_000002075.1 Aplysia californica | reverse complement strand
AGAGAGAGATAGAGAGAGAAAGAGAAAGAGAAAGAGAGAGAGAGAGAGAGAGAGAGAGAGAAAGCGAGAGAGAGAGGGGGAGCAGAGAAAAAGAGAGAGAAAGATGAACGAGATGGGGAGAGAGCTGATGAGGTTGGGGGACGATAAGGGATTGCTTTAGTACTACCTTAGACTACCTTAGACTACTTCACAGCACTTAGTTACGCTGTCAGCCAGACTGTCCCCTTTGTACATCTATCTTACACTCATCATAACAAAGATGACTTAAAGACACACGAGTACTGTTTACAAAATCCAATTCATCACGCCTGGGGCAAAATTCTAAATCAATTTCTACCATAAACTGACAAGTCTAGCCTGTTTAAAAACATGAATGTAGAGTACCTTCAAAAATCGAGATAAGGCTGCCTTAAAACAAGGGCCCCACAAATCAGGAAGAACGGTTACATACATAAAAATTGGTTGCAGTGCAGACTGAAAAAGGAGCAGACGACTTCCCCTGATATATAGCAGGGAAACCCAGAGAAGAGACAAAGAGAAGGAACACTCCATGTAACTTTTACACTTTAAGTGAAAAAATAGAACTAATAGTAACAATTTAAAAAAAAACCCAAAACAAAACCAACCATAGTACTCAAAGTGGCATCATTTTGTGCTCCGGTAGGCATCTCAGGTGATAAATCTCTCACAATCTTCCGGGTACTTTTAAATGTTATTTTCACCTTTCGCTACTATCCTACACAGTTATACGAGTCTAGATTTCTTACGTATCTGAGAGTTAGGTTTATATTTTTGACAAAGTACAAAGACATACCGTGTCTATGAGTTTTTAATAAAGTACAAAGTCAAGTAACATAGAAGATAGGCGTAATTCCAGTCCACTGTGATCGTCATCGCGAAATCGGTGACCTACAAGTAAAGATTCTTTTGACAGAATAACGGTTATTAGCCTTGTATCTTTGAATCATCTGTATTTGGGTCGAGACGAATCTATAGGTCTGAACAAACGAACTAATTATACATCCGTTAAAATAATTAAGGTACATTTCTTATTGGCACGATAATGCCACCGATATTATGCTTGACATTATTTATTGTGAGCATGAACCAATGAACCCTGCCCCCAGTTCTTCCCTATTTATTGTGCCAAGGGAATGTCATTGCCTTCGAATCGGAAGCTTCGTTTACTACTGACAGAACGTCTCGGCTTTTATCTTGGGTTCTGCTTTTTGTCTTTCCTTTCCGAACCCATTTCGGACACATTTTCCTTCATCAGAATCACATCTCTGTGTGGCACATATTCTGAACTGTCAATGTACTTAAAGTCACTGACATCTCCATCTACTAGATCAATGACAATAAGGTTTGTTGACTATTTCTTTCTATATTCCTTTAACATGTTGAAAGGACAGAAAGAATTGAATAAGTAATCAGTATACAAGAAAGGAACACACATGTATTGTCTACTTTAGGGATGTAAAAATGAATGTTTTAGGTAATTGGTTTGATATTCGTTTCAAGTTGTGCTCCATAGCAGGTGTTACTGCAGCTTGAAAAATAAATGAATATTGTTCTTTTAATATATCTTATAGGATCTTAGTTATTTCCCAACGTGCTGTGTATGGAACATGACTTTTTCAAGAGATCTTAGAATATTTGCAATAGACTTCTTGCATATCTATTATACGTTACACCTACCATATTTGCATGTTGTGGTTAAGAGAAAACGTTATGTTACCTCCCTGAGGGTAAGGAGGGTTCAAAATCCAACGACATTAAATAAGGAAGAAGTGTTAGGCATATTAGATTTAATATAGAAAGTACAATTTAATGTCCTCTAAGAATTTCAACATTTTACCATGGGTCTATTTCTATACAAAAAGTTCTAGTCTAGTCAAATGGAGAACGCTAAATTATAGTTTATAAAAGCTTACTGTTTCCCTCTAAATGCAAAGTACCAAATCTGTAACAAAGGGTCCTAGAGGTTATTTTAAGATTGTGAGGCGAAGTTTTCTTTTCCATTTTGTTTTTCAGCCTACATGTTTTGACCTATTTTAGATTTTCCATTTCTCCCCTTGTGACCTGTGTATCTGAGTGGGTGTGGGTCGTCTGGTCCACTATGGTTTGATAAGCCTCATCAGCTTTAGTAGAAAATTGCTCTTGGTTCGGCTCTTGTCAGAAAGCAATTTACCCTACACACACCTCCTACCCATTCGCGTTCTGATGAATACGCCTTCAACATAGATCGAAAGCACACCCACAAAACACTGGCATATTGATAGTCATAAAAATCGTGTTAGTTTAGGGGGTGTATTTATATTTTTAGGGGGGGTGGGCAGGGGAGCAGGGGAGGGGGTTTAAGTGTCCATTAGAGAACCAAATGCTCCTATTTTGTGTTTAATTAATTTTTTCTCTATTTCACAATCCGTTAGTCTGACTGCTTTTGTTTCTTTTCCTTTTCATCAACTTCCCTCAATTACAACTATATCAGCTTGATCGGATATTCAACTCTTCTTTCAGAAAAGGGAAAATGAGAATGTTTTATCCTATCACATGTTTTGACTAGCACTGTTCAGAAAATTCGACTTTTTTTTTTTCAACATGACCCTCAAAATGTTAATGTAGGCACACAATGTCGAGGAAATAAGTTCGAATACCCAATAGTACGCTTTTAAATTATTTTTTACGAAGTTTTCTTTGATATCCACCCTCTTGTCTAGGTTCTAATGGCTTTGAAACTGGAGTTTCAGTCATTTATATGACCTTTCAGTGTTTATAGGAGTGTAGCATTTTCATAGACGGACAACACATTTCGCTCACAATATAGACTATGACAAGGTAGGCCTAGTTTTCCGTTACTGGGTATAAAACCGTAACTGTGCCCTAAATATTGGGAGCAATGTTTAGTCAGGTGTCAGGTTTAAGCTCTGAGTAGAGCAAATTATCAAGTTATGTGCCATTTAACAGTCTTTTTGGTAAAAGGACTCCTATTTTGACGTCACTAATGTTCTAGGGGTCATGTAACAATAGTGTACGAGCTCAAAAATAGCACTTGTTGCCTGGAGTCGAACGAAATGGAGAAGATAGATGCTACAGGGTATTTTTGTACTGTTCTTTTTTTTATTATTAAAAAATGTTGTTTATTTTCTAATAACTTGTATAACAGCTTTCGGAGAGAGATACTCGGCCCAGACCCCAATTTGCCCTACAAAAAAGACTCTGTTACTTGATGTTGTGTAACATTCTCCTATATAAGCGCTAGGGAAGAAATTGATGAAAGGAAATCTAAACCAATGTTAGACAGGAAAGATGGCCGTGCAGTCACGTGTATCCACGTAGACATATTGTATGATAATGTAATACACACATGTTGGTTAATGAGGAGAGAGAGAGAGAGAGAGAGAGAGAGAGAGAGAGAGAGAGAGAGAGAGAGAGAGAGAATAAATGAAATGCAAGACTTAAAGGATATACATTAAAAGAATGAGCGAAGCTTACAAATACCCATGAAACACGGTAGCTAAAATATCGAGAGAAACGATCAGAGGGGAGGCATTATAATGAACTGAAAAACTCAAAACGTGTTTAGGAAAACTTTTCTTCTAGCATTTCACAGCTCACGTCCATACAAAGAGCCAATTTGCTGAATATCCGACCTTACATTCTGATGTAACGTGGGACCTTGAGAACCACATGCAAATTTGCACTCATTTGAACCCATAGCCCACACAGGTACAGAGGGGTACTGTACTAAAAAAAAGTTTCCTTTTTTAGCGTATTCGCCATTTTCCTCTCGAATTTCACGCATTCTGATTGCGTGCGGCATGTGTTTTCATAGGACATGGTACGAGCTACGGAAATTTGCGCCGGATTTTATAAGTGGTATCGACGATGATGGCATCGAATAAGCCTTCCAGGAGCGGGTAAATGATCTCAATTTAATGACATCAACCTAAGGACTATGCAAATTTTTACCAAGAGTTTCCTACTTTTGGGGAGAAAATATAAACTGATGTATTTGTTTTTATGACAAGAGAAAATATGTAATAACAAAACATCCCTCTAAACGATACTTGACGAATGGAGAGAGGTCTAACCCACACCAAATTAATGTAGTATTATTGTTCTGTACCCATATAATACGTTGAAAAAGAATCTAAGACCGTATGCAGTTGAGAGCGCCGTAAAATCTCTACTACTAAAAAAAAAAGAAAGAGAATCGATACCAGCTGAAGAAGAGCAGCTCCACCTCCCCCCGACCAGGTAGGTACACACAACGAGATGCTTGCCTTCCCAATGTCTTCACGGTCGCTAGCGACGGAACACAATTTCCGATGACACGGTGACGTCAGAAGTACGGCTTTTACTCCAAATTGCGCAAAGACGGCACGTATTTGTGGAGGAGTAACAGGTTTTGACCCATGTCCTTGGATTTGCTCTGGGTTTTCAGAGCCAAATCCCTGTAAAGAGACGTACGCTTACGCCCCAAAGGTCTGTTTGAGTGAGGAGGTTAACTGTACCTACATTGACAGAATCCAGAGACTCAATTTGATCCCCCACGTTGCTATTGTTGGGGCGCCCGGGATCTTGACTTGGGAAGCAGATTTAAAGAATTTAATTTCTGTTATACCTACGTATTTCATTAAGCTCCTCGCTTAGTATGCAAAATGCACGCGCTGAATTTCCCAACAGGAAAAAAATTGCCAATTGGTTCCTTTTTTCACCCCTGCTGAAGTGGCTTTCTCCCTGACTGACGTAACGTGACGTGTTGGTTGAGGCGCAAAACTCTAACATTTACAATCAGTTATACTAGATGGAGAATGCGTCATTAGATGTGTGTAGGGACGGGCATGAGGCGGAGGAGTTGGAGGGGGGAGGGGTCAACTTTACTACCAGACAACGGGCTAGAGATTGCAGGCAATAGAGGAATAACATCTTTGAAATGTTATATGATGACTAAGAAAGGTGGACCAACTAGTGAACTATGCTTTCAAGACCTGATGCGCAACGATTTTGACTTCAGACTCTTTGTTCGTAGTTTGTATTCATTGTGACGGGCATTAGTTACATGTATATGCCATATTACTACAGGACACACCAATGCAACAGAATACATCACCAACACTATAAAGTCGGAAAACACACTAACACCTACATATACACATAAACACACACGTACAAACACACACACACACACACACACACGCGCACGTGCGCTCGTGTGCATGTGACTAAAACCTGTCACAGGAATGGACCTATGTTTCTGGAATGCACACAAGCGTGGACTGGTTTTCGAAGGTACAATCTGGCTTGATTTGGACAGTAGTCTCTAAAATATGTAATGACATTTGATGTTATCTTACCACCAAACTCCATTCGCTTTCCTCAGGATAGTTCAGAAACGGATAAGTGAATCGCAACCTTGGTGCACCATCTTAAAAAGCGCTACAAAGACACCATGAAGGTGTCTGTAGAAACTAGCTCCTGAAGGTCCTAGCTGAAGTGTAGTTATCACAAAGGGTACAAATTCATATCATGAGGCTTCACAAATTAAAACTTTTGAAACCTGGAGAAAAGCCCACAAGCTGTATATTATAATTATATGCACAAGTAGAAATAAAATGTTTAGATGCTCAAAATGTGGCAAACTCTTCTCTTCCAGCATTGGTCTCATTGGCCATAGCAGACATCACAAGTCATCTAATCCTTGTTTCTTTCATTTCTTTGGGAAAAGAATATTTTGCTCTGCAGATGTGTTGGTCATGGCCAGACATTGAGTGGCGAACTATTATTATTGCGATACTATATTCGAGATAACTGAACTCTGTTTTCTGATGTCTTATTTGAAAACGTCATCAGTGTCTAAAATTGGGGCCATAGGTGTACCACGTAGCACCTCATACAGGTTTATCATGAATTAAAGTTCTTGTGCACCTGCTCATTGATTGTAAGCGTGTTACACTCCCTTTGACACAGTTTCGATCCGTTTATAAAGTGGCCAAAAACATGCGAAATTTCTAAGGTTTAAGGCCTTTTGCAACAGTGAAGGGTTGATTCAGAGGCGGAAACTCCGGATTTAACTCTCATCTCCAGTATGGCCAACAAAATGGGAGAATTCGTATAAAGCGCATAAAGCAAAGACACAACGTCGGACCGGCTAAGGCGCGAACCCCCAAACATGCAATTTCACGATTCCCGGTGGTACAATTTCACGATTACGAGTCCGCTAGCCTAACCACTAGACTACCGATCCCATCGCAGCCATTTGTCTGACTAAAATTACCATCTTTTCTCCAAAGGTTGCCATATAATGGCTAGGTTTAGGTCTGACAGTCCGAGGTCTTCTGAGTCAAACATTATAAGCACACTCTCAACAAACATCTAGACAAATCACGAGTGGACACACGCACAAACACACCAGCGCGCACACACAGCCTTGCTTTTCAGAGGCGTGCAAAATGACCACCTTTATCTCTGCATACCCACACCCTGTGAGAAGTGGACTCAATTCAGATTCTGCGCGTACACTCCGAACAACGATTATGCACCCTTTTCAACTTCGTGGAGACAATAATATATGTGAACTCCAATGTCGCACTGCAAGTGATTACCTTTTTACCTCTAGTGAAAACAACTAAAGCCAAGGCTAACAATGTTGCTTGAATAGAATCCGCTTCCTCTATTCATAGGCTTTCACAAAATGTCTGTATGAGCAGGGGGTACAAAGAACGACATGGAAAGCAGAAAACATGACCCCAGAAAAGCAACAGGTGAGAAAATAATTAATTTTTAGGTTTTATATGACATGAATAGCAGTCCACCGGAAGTACAGGGAAAAAATCAATATTAAGAGCACCCTGACATACACTTATGAAACCGTCAAAAAGAATATGCCTTTGAATAATTTTGCAAGCAAAAAGCTCGATAGAAGAACGTGACATGTCTCATTGTGAAATTTGTAAAATTGTAAATCAATTTTTAAAAAACTCTTTATGGCATGATGTTGTTAACTATTATTCTAGAAGCAGAAATATCACGCTTCAAAATCTGCACTTCTTTTAGCCTTACTTTCAACCAGAATTGGTGTTTTCCACTTTAAAAAAAACTACACAAAACAAAATAAAACAAAAACAAAGCAAAACGAAATAAAACAGAACGAAACAAACAACAAAACAAAAGGAAAATTAAAACTATCCATTTTTTCCTTTTGTATTAGAGTTATTCGAATTCTAATCGGCCAAATCTTTGGCATTCCGCACATTGTATCTAAAATTAAAGTTATAGGACGGCGTAGAAAAACGTCAAGAGGTATCTTGTTCCTTTTTGTAATAACAGTATCTGATTTCGAATTCGTACAAATTAATGCTCTCACAATAATGATCACACGATTTCCTACCAATTATGGAGCACTAAAATTGTATGTGTGATGCAAAAGGGGGAGTGGAGCAAGCAGAGAGGTGAGCGCAGAATATGGAGCTGAATATGAGAGCAGAAATGAAAAAAAGTTCTGGCAAAACATCATTACAATGACTTTTCCCCCAAATATCATAGTAAGACTCAAAAATAAAATTAATTCAATTTTCCTCGGGTAACAAAAATCTTTATGAAGAAAGGGGAAGATGAAATTTTCTAAAGCAAGACTTCTAGCCCTTTTGTCAACAATTGAGATTCCAGTAAATTTAACAAAGGGCAAAAAAATTAACTACAATGACGATGATAAAGATAATATAAGTAACAATATGGGGTGTCTGAGGAATGAAAACCTGTTATAGGAGCAGTAACTCGGCTATCTTTGTACAAATTCCAGCAAAACTCCCAGCAAATGATATTCAAACAGAGAGACGTATTTTCCCCCTTGTAATATTTAGATAGCCAATCAACGTGTTTCAGATAAACGAAATTTTAAAAATAAGGACCAAAATTAGGCAATACGCAAAAATGTTTGCACGACGATATGGGTGTCCTTGCGCAATCGTTCTACTTACTGTAATACATAATAGAAGAAGGTGAGAACGTGCCTCTGTCAGCACGTGCGCACACTTGTTTATACGTTACGTGAATCCCCATTGAGAACTCACGACACACGCGCGTCCCTCTCTCGGAGGTAACGAACTACGTAAAACTAGGTAAATGAGCTTCATGTAAGCACATGTGTGTCTGTTTGTGTATGTGTATATGCATAGTAATAATATGTGTGTGTGTGTGGGGGGG
>NW_004797355.1:68978-70996 GCF_000002075.1 Aplysia californica | reverse complement strand
CAAGGATGAAACACGCACTCTCCTGATTGTTCTGACCTTTACGCGTTTATTTTTCTCTGCTCACCTTCCACAGAAAGAACGAAGAGTGAATTCCTCGAGATCACTTGTCGGGGAACTTCAATCATCGGGAAGCCGAGTATAGCAGCCTGATAGTTGTTCGTGATTGTGCTATCCTATAACGCACGCACGAGAACGTCGGCTTTGTCAAAATAAATGTGACCACAATGCATCTTGGCCGGCAGCATTCCCCAACTGAGAGATTCCCACCTACGTGCACTTTTCCTTTGTGATAAAACAAACATTTTTCGACCCTGACCAATTTTATATTAATGTCAAGCCCATCATTCTCGATTCTGATAATAGTGTGTAATTACGACATCCTTTGGTATTGGATTTTCTTTTAAGGTGTTTCATTATGCACTATTTTTGTACTATCTTATCTGATTTTCCTGGGTTCGTCTTTTAATGTGTTTTGGCTGTTTGTCGGTTAGATTTCTGAGAAAGTATCTTTCAAAACAGCTACATCTCGCGTGCCGAATCGATAAAGACGTATAGTATGGTATGGCATTGATTGAATACCCTTTCTAATCCTATGAGGATATTTAATTTTTCTAAAAATGGCTTCCAAACTTAACATTCGTTTTCTAAAGAACTGAAGGTTTTTCCTTTTCGTGTTGAGTAACAATGTTAATGATAATAAAAGGCGTTTTAAGCACTGCAGTGAGACTCAATCTTTAAAATGGTGTGTTAACCATGTTCATCACAGCATGTATGTCTCCTCGGTGTTCCATTTAAGCTAAACTGCAATTCATGCAATGACGCATGGTTATCCTGGGAGCAATCTCAAGATTAAGATTGCACAGATTAAGGTTTATTAAAATTTTTCCGTTCTGTTTTATCATAATTAATAACTTTGAACTCGATTTTAACGGTTGGTTGGAAGTAACAATTGCAGACCTTATTTTGTTTCTTTCGCTCTTGTGTTTCCTTGATATTTTTTCTGCTCTAAATAACGTTTTTGCGTCGATAAGCTTACCATGTTTAAGACAAAGTCAATATTCCACCAAGACCCGATCAAGCACATACACCTGGTAGAAGAGGTTTCAACTTTGCTTATGGAGTAGTGATATCTATACCCTGTGCTCAAGGTCGTATCGAGTAAGGCAAACTGGGGACACGGATAATTATACAATGGCATAAATAAGTCAAGGATTTTGAAATTACTGGTGTCTGTTACACTCAAAAGACACGAGTGCGATTTCACCCTGAGGTAATGTATTTCTTTCAGTTCTTTATGGATGCTATCTTTTATTCAGATCTCGTTGGCCTGTCAGATAGGGTCGAGGCTGCCTGTTCCCTAATGTTTTTTCTAAATGTAGGATTTTCTTTTTACCCCAATTGCAGTCATTTAGGAGGCGGGCAAAGAGAGATACATCTATGCAGAAAGACAGAGATGCTAAAAAAATGTTTTCCCCGACTGGGAAACGACCTCGAGTCTCCTGTGTGCATTTGCGAACCGCCTAACTGCTATACAACAGACGCCAGTCCTTCCCCCTAGAAGATCTTAATTGTGACGAATAGAACGTAAAGATTTTCAATTTTTAAGAGGACATAAATTTATTCTATATGTCATTCATTATAATATATATAAGTCTCACCGAATGTACCATAGCCATGTGTGGGGGTTTTTTTTTCAAGTGTGGGGTTCCATCAGTTCAAAAACCTACTGAACAAGAACAAGTAATCTTAAAAGCATATATATCTTCGTTTAGTGTTTCAAAAGATAAAACAAAGGAAATTGAACACAGACAAGACACTATAGTAAAAGCCACGCACTAACAAAAAGGTAGTCTGGTAATGTTTAGGGGTTGCTGCTCATGCGTTTTATTCCGTGACAGGAAAAGTTACAAAGTTACGCTTCGGTTTAGAGTGCGGCATGTACACTTTCTACCTGGAAATCAACAAAATTAAGTATGAGGCGTCTCTCTCTCTCTCTCTCTCTCTCTCTCTCTCTCTCT
>NW_004797355.1:61828-67945 GCF_000002075.1 Aplysia californica | reverse complement strand
GGGGGGGGTTATTATCAAGGGGATAGGGTCAAGAGCGGATTGTTTAATAGCGTAGATGCAGAGCTAGTATTGGGGAGTTTTGGTGTTGTTTTGTTTTGTTTTGTTTTTAAGTTTGAATTTGAATTATTTTGTTTCTCCATTAATAGAGACAACTGAACCCAGAAAAACTGTTATGTTCAATATTACATCTACTTCTTGAATAACCATTCTTACTTGAACTTTATAAACAAACGTTTAAGTTGCTTTTTAAAATCCGCGAATAAACACCGACTTCTTCCGTGTATTGGTTATGCTCTTCGCTGTAGCTCGCAGGAGACCTGAGTTCGATTCCCGACTGGAGAGAAACATTGCATGGAGTGTATTGGTCTTTCTGCTGGGATGTATCCCTCTCAGTCTGTGATGGCTCCGACTGGGCAGGGTGGGAATCCTGGTTTCTAAATGATCTAATTTGTATTGCTGAGGGTGTAAAACACATTCATTCAAATAAACAGCAGATGAACTAAGAAATTAGGTCATTGTTTGCTCGCCGATACGCACAATTATAAAACTTGAGAGAGATAATTCATTATTTTGTTACATTTGATTCCATCTGAGGTGCGCCGCGTAAGTTCTATTAAGGATCATTTCACTACCTAAGAATTACAAAGTTCTATCTGATATTTTCGGCTGTTTTGAGTTACTTAGACAGTGAGGTCAGAAACCAAACGTTCTATCTGCTCTAGACTATCAAAATCGTGAGACTATTCCTTGTCGTTTTCAAAGTATTCAGAGAATAGCATTCGAAAAACCTTGGCATAGCCTATTGTCAAAATAGACTTATTTTTTTTACTTCAAATTTCTCTTTAAAAACAAAACAAAAGAAACAGATAGGACTGTGTAATTGTAAGGTAACGATTTATCGGCGTGGGTGTTATCCGATCAGTTGTGACAATTACATCACAGGTGGTAAAGATAACCGGCCAGCAGAGAGCCACACTTGGGTGTGTTTTCACGACCTATTGCAACGCTTCCCGTTGTTTGCCTCGCCGAATGAAAGGAGTTTGCGAACTCAGGAACGGCTTTTGTGTTATTTGTTTACTCCTTGGTGCTTCTATTTTCTTATTTTCTTTCGTATTGTGTGTTACTCTTTGAAAGGTTAATGTTATTTGTTTGCCTATTTCCCGTTTTATTATAGCTAGTTTTGGCGTGGTGTGTGTTCGTTTCTGTTGTTTTTTAATTAATTGTTTCCTTCACCTTTTCGTTGGTTTCTGTTTTTACATTTGTTGTGCTATGTTCACCTTGCATAGGTTAAGGGGAAAATGAAAAGAAAGAGTCGTTCTCCTTTTTGGTTATTGCTTTTTATTCTTTCTTTGTTGCTTTTTATTCATAATTATTTTTCCAGAACTTCAAGAGTGGAGCAGTCAGCCTAATGGGAAGAGAAAAGTAGAAAGAAGAGAGAAGTGCAGAAGGCAAAGATACTTCAAATTTTTTTTCTTCTAAATATCTGAGTAGTGGTACCCATGCATGTCACTGCTCAATGTAAAGGAGGTTGCATCTTCCACTGGATCTGTTTGATACTCTCAACTGACTGGGTGATATATTTTTCCTCTTAACTGATTTCGTAAGGGAATTTGTTGAGCAATTCTGCCCTTTATATCCTTTGCCATTTGCCACTGTGCCCTAAGCAGTTTTGTATGTATTCACCCTACTCAGAAATCCTTGTCTTTTCTGCACAGTCATAGTACGACGAATGCACCCGTCCACCTCTATGTAACACCAGTTATCTCGCTAGTCCCGCCCTCTTTTCCCACCACCCCAGCACTACACGTACCATTACTTCCCACCAAGAATTTCAGTCAACGAGCACCCTGCATGAACTTCGGCATTTCAACAGCTTGATCCAATCTCCTCTGTGAGTCGCCGTGGCTGGAAATGCAAAGCATTATTTTTATTGAATCTACATTTGACACCCGCTTTCAAGCCCACTCGGCGCGTGAGTGATGTTTGACTGGCAAACAAGGAGCACGTGAAATGCATGTGGGAAGAAAAGCAGTACGTTGTTAGGTGCAAGGACCTCTGTGATCCGGTACATAGCATTGTGGTATTTTGGTACGGGCCGAAATTGTGGCGCCAAGACACTAAGGGAATCCAGAAGCATTTTTTCGGGGGGTGGTTCTGATGCAGAAAATAATGCTAAGAATTCCAGTTGACTCATACAATATTGTAACATTAGTTTTCCACTGGTGATCTTTTTCAAAAACTGGCTGACAATTTCTCTTTATTTATTTATTTACTTTTTATTATGTTTCCATTTGTTACGGGTAAAAACGGGGTGGGGTGGGGGATGAAAAGTAACGGGTTGAAAACGATAAATGAAGATAACGTAAAGTGGTATGGGGAGAGTATGGATGAGAGGGAACGAGTTGGGTAGGGTTTTTTAAAGTTTGTTTGTTTGTTTAGTTTTGTTTTGCTATTTTTATGGGGGGAGGTGATGGGATGTGGTCCAGAAAAAAGAGGAAGGGCGGTTTATTTTTGTTTTGTTAAGCGTTTTATGGCACTTGCAACATACATAGGACAAACAGGACGTGCCGAAGATTAGTAGTATTACCAGAGAGCAACACACAGAGACAAGGAGCTGGAGGAGATGTAAAGACAATAGATGTTTGACAGGAAACAGAGTACCCGCAACTGGAAGGACGGTAAGTTACTGTAGTGTAACGACAGTAAAGAGAGGAAGGAGATAGTCCTCCTTCAACCTTGCATTCGCCTAGATTTTCTTTCAGCGTATCCCATCCACTGCCTTCTGTTTTACTGTATCAGATGTCCGAGGGATGAGATGGCATTTAACCCAGAAATGTACCCGTTATTTCATTGCCCATTGTGTAGGTGTCATACGCATAGGATCCCCTCTTTCACGTGATTATTGTGTCTAGTCTTAAGCTCATATTTACGTCATCCCAACCTGCGTCCATGTTATTCAAGACTATTTAAATTTACCGACAGTAACTCTATCGCCCGGTAAGTCGTGATTGTGAGATACTGACATCCCAAAGCCCCTGAGCTGGAGTCACAGTGAGACTCGCTGGGCAATCCTCTAAGAACGTTGAATCAAACTTTGCATTAGAAAGGAATATCATTAGAGAACTGGAAGGTGCGACTATGATACCTTACTACCACCATAAGCTGTGAAGAAATGAGTGTAAAAGTAAAAGTCTACTTGGGCTTCCACAATACAACCTTCAGCGCAATGATTATTACGGTCTCTGCTTCAGCCCTTTCCTATTCTTAAAATAGGTTACAAACGGTTTTTATGTATGACGTCACATCAACCCGCATAAGGCCCCACAAGAGAACGGACACCCCGAATGTGCGTAGTATGTCAATTTAGTTCCGAAAGGAAGGCTCAAGTGCTCTCTTACCGAAATACGGAGGGAAGCGGGGAATGAAGGAAGAAGGAAATGTCATTATGTTGGTGGGGAAAAGAGGTTGGGTTAGAACGGTGCTTCGCAATCTCAATTTCCTTATTATAGAGTAATAGGTTTTATGTTATTCGTAACCCAGATTACACATTCATCGATACAATTTAGTTCTTTCAAAAGTAAGGCTGCTTCGACCGTGGTTTTCAGTACTGAGAGGAATACGACTTTTCTGTTGTTAATGGAAGATGCCGTACTCAGTGGAATAATCGTCCTTCACAGGCAAACCAAGGGCCATAGATATTCCAACACTGTCAACAGCCTTAATGTTCTGTGTTCTTTAATTCATGTTGAAGGAATGAACATTGATTTAAGGTCCTGGATGATTTAGAAAAAAAAATTAGAGTCTGAGCGGGGGAAAGGACGAGGGGGGGGGAGGGGGGATGTGTGCGTGGGGCGATTTTAACGCACCTTCGAATTCTCTTCCTCTTTCCACTCTGTTTTTAATGTCGTGCGATCCTTGTTTTTCTTTGAAAATTGTCGCATTAAGGAGGCCTAGAAACTGTGAGCAGTTTTGCTTAAGAGTGGCTACACCCCCAAAATCAAAATTCGGCTCAAAATTATGGAATTTGAGTTGTAGGCATTTTTAGCTTCCTCAACCTCTCCTACAACTATTTCATTTCATAAGAACCCCCAAAACAGTATTTTTCACATACCAGGCATGTTTGTTACCACCATTTCCTCATAAAGTCAATATTTTATTTTTCTTTATCGGCCGTTTTCTCAAAACGCGACTTTCCTCTACACTTTTTTGAATAACTCCACCATTTTTCATCAAATCTTCACGAAATTATGTTCACAGAATGAAGAGAAGATGTAATACTAAAAATTTGCCTGTTGAAATTTTTTATGTATGGAATAGACTTTTTTTGCTGGTGAATGGAGTGTGGATTTTCGCGGAAGTTTTGCAAACTTGAATGCTACCTCAGAAAAAAATTCATTAAAATTTTTCTAATTCGTATAGAGAAAAACATCAGACAAATTTTTAGATCTAATGCTTGTTAACACGCTTGCAAAAAAACCAATCAATTTCCATGAGCAATAAATGCTGTATTCATTACGTGAGACGTATCAACAAAATCCAATATGGCCGCCGTATCCAGGGAAACGAAACTTATATCTCAATTTTATTGCGGATTTTAAGACTCCTAACTATGCTTGTTATATGTGTGAAATTTGGTAAAATTTGGTCCAGCAATAAGCGAGATAGCCTTCAGGTGTAGCCCCCCCCCCCCCCCCCCCCCTCTTAACGCAAACACGTACCGCCTTCTATATTCACTTATTCTTAGCCTACACGTGTAACGTTTTTTCACGCGCACCTTTGTCGAAAGTCAGAGAAAAAAACCCGCGTATGATTACAAGTAAGGTACTAGAAGAAGTCCTTCTTTTTGTCGTATTGTGGGTGCCATGTTTCATCTGAGTGTCATTTGTTTGACATACGATAGGCTGTTGTCACAAAGTCTACAAGGGTAGATTCCACACAACTCAACTTTTTCGAGATTTTACGATTCAAATCTATACATTTGCGATTTTCGAACTTATGAATGGTTTAATATCTGACGTATAAAAGAAGTTTTAGCTAAAATTATATGTAACTTTTATTATAATGGAGAAAAAAAAACCCAGACATTTATAAATGACCAATAATGCTTTTGTATAAGACTTCAACATTTGATTTGTTTTTCATTGAGAGAAAAAGGCGGGGAGAAAAGGGGGGAAAGGGGGGGGGGTAAAGCTATTTTATAACATGTGGTAGAGATTATTGAAAGGGACGTAGAGTAGCCATCATGTTGCCATAGTAAGAAGTCAAGAATTCATTTGCCTTGAATAAGATAATATACACATTATTAAAAGTTTCAATCTGACAGAAAAGGTAAAGTATTATGAGAGGTAAGACGTTTAGGTGGACTGCACTTGACGTAAGTAAGGTTCAAATCACATAACATCATTCTCGTACTCCTGTGGTATGTGAATTATTAATTGCCAATTTGGAACAGCCCTGGATTTTGCCCTGTGCATACAGCAAATTGGATTCATTGATTTGAGTCTGTGACCGTCAGATTTTCCTTTATGGGTGAGGCAGGAGCTATTATTTTCTAACATATTCGAACCGATTCGACTAACCTTGCAAAACAAATTTTAAAGATCTCGGTCAATTTGTTGTTTTTAAGTTGCGTTCGGTCGTATTTTCCATAATGCTAGCTTTTGTGCCGTCTATTAAGGGCATTCTGGCTGGCCCCGACTCCAACTGAAGAATCTGATTGACACTGTGCTCTTGGGTGTTAGACATCGAAGGTTCTGATGGTTAATATATGGGAAGAGTATCTAAAACGGGAATTAGAGTTTAAGTATGGTTTTCTCACATGTATGTTTTACAAGGTTACATACAGCACACCATAAAACATGTTCATTTTATACTGAGATATTATTTTCCAATGACACTACAGTGTTTACCAAAATAGAAACCAGTCATGCACTTCAGGCATAGCCTCAGACCCATTCAATGAACATTACTTCCAGCATGTTACCCTAATATAGCGGTTCAGCCACCTTGACGAAGGTTTGGTGGAAAATGATCTTTTGCCACAAAGATGTCAATAGGGAAAAACAGGAGAAAAGCAGACACACACAGATACACACTCGCACACACACACACACACAC
>NW_004797355.1:59693-61641 GCF_000002075.1 Aplysia californica | reverse complement strand
CACACTCACACACACACACACACACACACACACACACACATACACACACACACACACTCATACACACACACACACACAAATTTGAAATTGATCAATGATTCAGCCCCTTTAAATTACTTTAAAATCAAGGCTTTTGCACCTGTTAGCACTCACGTGACTTTACAAAAAGAGGAACGATTCAAACGTTCAGCGCACCAATGTTTATCCTTTTAAGTTTCCAAGCAATGATTTGGCATTGCAGTAAAGCGTGTCAATTCGTCATTAATGTGGTTATCTCCAAAAGATTTCCCTGTTTAAGGAGTTGTATTTGTCTGAATAAATGTACAGCTTTCTGGTAGGTTGCTTGCCGACATTTTTTGAATTTTCCTTTCTCCCAAAATTTGTACTCGAGCTGCTATTTGAAACAGTTCGTCCACGTTCTCTTTACATCTTTGCAGAAAATAGACGATTTCTCTATCCATCTTCTGATATGACCAGTACAAAACCATGAAAAACTCCAAAGAAAACCCACTCAGCAAAACCAAACAAACCAGTAAAGTAAATAAACAGGTGCCCTATTGAAGCCTCTGCGCATTTGAATGCTCGTGAATCTAAATGACACGAGGCCGAACCAAGAATATTTAAAGATTTGCGCGTATTCTTGATCTTAGCATGATACGCATATCATTAAAAGTTTAAAGCTTCTTTACCTTAACGCTCAAAAGATCATTTTAAATGCATCAGCATTTTGAGGCCGCGTTGAAGGGGATTTTCGTCAGTCCCGTTTGCTCTTTAAACATAGGGGAAAAATGACTGGTAAGAAAACACATTTTTTAAACCTCGAAAGGACTCCTGTCTGGAAAATGCACCTTAATGTATGCCATAGATGCCTGCACTTTGTTGAATTGTCTGCGGCACCTCTGTGTACTTCACCAGGCCTTGACATAATATTGTTTGCACAACTGCAAAATTAATTTCGGAAATATTTCCCAAATTGCTGGGAAGAGAATGCAACTGGGATTACCGTTTATAAATCTCGAAAGTATAGGAGTAAAAACGAACATATTATAACGTTGCAACGTTATTTTAAAAGCTAAGACCTCTATATTTGTGTCCGTTTCCGATAGGACTAAGGGAAGTGGGCGTAGAGCCATGAACTTTTCAAACAAGTCATGTTGTGAATTTGGTTCAGGAAAAATCTGAGAAACAGCCTCAAAGTGATGCGTTTCTTTGGTAATAAAAAAACGTGAAACATTCTCCTGAGAATAGTCTCGAGCAAATTTATAATCATATCTGATATTTGTGGACTGTTTGGGTTTATTTTTGTTTTTTTCATGTGGGTCCACTGTTTGCTGAATGGTGCCATGCTAGACTTCGGAGCGATTGTTTTGGGTAGATTTTAGAGCCGTTTACCGATTTGGCTAGGTCATATCGGAGAAGGACGTTCAATTCGGAGGTCCCAACTAATAATCTCACAATGTTGAAAGGGGCGTTAAACATATGCAGTGACCAATGGTCATGGTTGTAAAGGTATGTGGATTCAGGTGCGTCAGTGTTGATTACTTCAGAGACGTTGTAGTCTTTTATCTTCGGTTAAACTAAAAAGCTTCAAAGTATTTTTTCTAAACAATAAACAGAGGAAAAACTACTTTACTCAAGTGTATTATTTAACTCTTGTACTCAATTTAATTTTATGTCTACTTAAAGACTTTGCATTAACTCTTACAGGAGCACAGGCCATTGGAACGACTAGAAAACATGTTTGCTAGACAATACTGACATAGAACATAGTGGCGTCGGTGGCCTAGTGGTTAGGCTCTCGGATTCGCAACCGCAAGGTCGTGGGTTCGAATCCCGTCAGGGACCCGACGTTGTGTCCTTGGGAAAGGCACTTTACTCGAATTTTCCTCACTTCACCCAGGTGGGAATGGGTACCCGGCTATAGACAGCGAAAGATCTTGTCAGTTTG
>NW_004797355.1:51955-58465 GCF_000002075.1 Aplysia californica | reverse complement strand
ATGAGAGAGAGAGAGAGAGAGAGAGAGAGAGAGAGAGAGAGAGAGAGAGAGAGAGAGAAATCTTGTGAGTGAACACAGGTAAGGACATGGGCTTTGTCACAACCACAGCTTTTAAAGCAAAAAGATCAATGGCTTTCTCCAGTGTCCAACACTGTTGTTCAGGCACAATGGGCAGGTCACTGCCCTCTGCCCAATGCACTCCATGGACCTCTGCTTACTATACAAGCTTTTCACTCCTTCGGTAATGATGTCAATTATTCATGCACCCACGACAGTTTCTCAATCTTCGGAATTACAGTCCAATAGTTTCATTGTGAGTTGACCTGTTGAACTTGTCGGAAAATAAAATTGACAGCAGACTATCAATGGAAAGGTCACCACTTGTCCAGTTGAACATCAGTAAACTTCATCACTTCGTGTTTCAGAAATAAAGCTAAGGCATTTTTTGACAGATAGTGTTCGTATTTATCTCATTTCCCTTCTTAATTCTGTAGAATGTCTTTCCCTACCTTGCTCATTAACTTAACTGAGAAGAGTATTTTCAGTTTACGAGAGTTTTATTTTACGATTTCATCAAGGTTTGCACGAAAGACACTTTGTAAAGATATGGGAAATAGGCGTTCCTGGTATGCGTTCTTGCTTGTAAACCCCTGCATGCAGGCAGGCCCGTTTCGAGTAGGGGTGGAGCCAAAGATGCTTGAACAACTAGCTTAATGTCGATAATATGAAAGGTACCTTCTATCCTCAACTCCGCCTAGCGAGGTACATTTGGCAAAATTTACTCATTTGCGGAAAGAATGGTAGTTAGACAGCAAGCAGCACTTTGTCCACGATTGTCGGGTCGTAAAAATCGCACTCGGGGACAGCCGTTTGTTCTTCCATGTGTGAGCAGTTATGGTGATTTCCTTGGAGGTTATTTTCTTTCTCACGAATGAGGGTGTCTTACATATTCTGTTTCTTGAGCGCGCCAGCGTATAACTTCTAGTAAAAGGGACAGGGAGATGAGGTGGGGGGGGGGTAGAGTCTTCGGGATCATTAACACGAAAGGGTCACCTCCATGATCATAAAATTCATTTTATGAATGTGAATCATCACTGGACAATTCTTTCTAAATCGATATTAAGGGAGGAGCAACAGTGTCGATGGGGATGTAAAAAAACGACGGTATTAAAAAAAAAAATAAACAACCAAAAACATTTAAGTCTAAACGCCTACAAGTGAGATTATTATTTTTGATTACTTTTACGAAGATTCTGCATGCACATACTAATATATACAAGTAGTTTCTAGGCTCATTTCTATCTACTTTTCATGGAGTAATAATGGGCGAATAAATAGTTTCGTGTACTGTGTCTTCTAACCTCCTTAACAATAAATGGCATTCTACTTGAGCAATACTTTCATTTTCTACTGTTTGCTGCAAATACCGACTTTACAGCATTGCAATCATTCAGGTGCAAACGTTTAATTCTGAGAATGAATAAAGAGGCCACAAAATGGAACATTATCTCCACAGGAGGCCGTCAAAGCAGGTGGACGGCGGCCACTACAATATTCAGGAGTTGAACGAGGCGTAAAATAGCCCTTTTCGAACTGCAATCTGTTTAGTTACGCTGGAAGGGCAATAATATGCACAGGAGAGAATAGTAAGACTCTGGTAGGCGACACGTTATTTCCTCTTGACATATTTTTGACTGTGGTTACGTCCCCTTATATTGTGTAAGCGTGACGTTTTCCAACAGCTGTTGAGTGTATCGGAGCTGACGTCACCAGACAATATGGCTCCGACCCCCTTTTAGTTGTCTTCCTGCTTTGTGTATGTGACATATTGTTATCTCTTCCTTTTCAGCCCCCTCTCTCTCTCTCTCTCTCTCTCTCTCTCTCTCTCTCTCTCTCTCTCTCTTCCTCTCTCTATTTATCTCTCCTTTAATGAAGAGGACTGACCTTTTTGTAACAAAAAAGCTCCCTTATTTCGAGCTGGGTTATACATAATAGATTGGCAATGTTCTAGCGTAATATTGTTAAAACATGACCAACAAAAAAAAGCTATGTCTAGTGCTTGATTTTAACAATAATATAATTATTACAGTACGTCTGGATTTAGTCAATATGTTCTGAACGTATGTCAGTCGAACTCTAAGGAATGTTCTGGGGTAAAAGTAGCTATAGGATTATAGTTCTTGCCTTTGTATCATATCACCTTGGATAGGTTTTGATCTAATGAATATTTGGCTAGACATTGTACTTCCAACGGCTGTCTAAAAAAGTGTGATGAGCATACCTAAAACTAAATTGTAATTGTCCTATTTAAAATCCGCAAACGGCACCCATGAAGCAAACCAAACGTACTACCTGTCGTTGCCAATGTACCAGTTATACTAATTAACATTTTTCTTAAAGTTAAATGTATCTACAACGGAGAGAGGAACTACCAAAGGAAAAAGTAAATGGAGTTCTACGATATGTACATGATTTAAAGGAAAAGAGACGTATCGTAAATGAATTTTCAACTCCCCTGAGGATGCTGTGATTGTAGAAAAGAAAAAAAGAAAAAAAGGCCGTTATCAGTAGTTTCTTTTGTACAATGCAGGGAGGAAGAATTTTAAAAGCTTAGCCCAAAGCATGAATTTCAAAGTAAGAGGGCAATAATCACAAAGTTGACAATCATTTTCGTAAAGACTGAAGGCTGAAAGATAAGGAGGTTGCTATGGCTCTTAACCACCTGCAAACAGTCATTCAGGATTGTGTGAAGTCCCACAGCAACTGACCGAGTGTAACCTGGTTGACAAAGAAAGAGCATTATTGTCCAAAATGTCAACGGCTACACTCTCTGAATTAAAATTACTTACAGCTGAGGAATATATTTTCTTACGATCCACTGGAATAATGCAGCGATCTCCCTGTGGACTATGTTGATTAGCAGTTGAATAGTGTTACTATAAAGAGTGGGTTTTATTAAAATCCTTGTAAATGTGCTTATTCATCTACCATTTTCATCTAACTTCACGGACAGCCCTCTTACCTCTTCGCCCGGGAACCCATTTCTCGGTTCAACTTCTAATTTGGTAGAGAACCCTCCTAACTGTAGGAATCTGATAGATTGTTAGAATACTGTGATCATCGTCAGTAGTGTTATGATGAGTGTCTTTGCCTTGCAGGCTGACGTCGAGTCCTATGGGGAAGATATTTCATACAGAATCTCCGGCTTTCTGGTGTGATTCAGTATCTTTTTCTACATCTTGATTGGCTCTTACTCTCAGAATCGAAACCGACGGCTTCCTAAATGAACTGATATTTGTTGATTGTAGAGCAAACATTTATAATCCTTAATATTTTTGTCATAGTTTACATTTACTATGTATGTGAATTCGTCATAATCAAAACGCACTTCTGTCGTGAATGGATGTTATTCTTAAAGGGGGGCGAGGTTGGGGGGTCGAACTTGACATCTTAAAGTACTCAATATTGCTAGAAAAAGACCAAGCTCAATCCTTGAAGAGTAATCGGCCTTCACTGGCGCCACAAAGACCAAAAGAAGCTTTGGGAAGAAAGGACGACAACTTGGAGCCACGAAAAAGGTTCTTCCACCCAGGACCTTGACACTTTCAGCCTGAAATGCCAGTCACTACATTGCAACACTTGTCACACATGGTCCTGTTTCACGAGCCTAAGTCTTCACGATACATTCCAGTATTCAGTGTCTCCGCTCATGGAAAGCCGCCAGACATGGGATTTACGATGCTCGAAACGTGTTTCTTTCGTTAATCTCCAAATCCGTTAACAAGTAGCTGGGTATTTACGTCTAGATAGGTTTGAATGCACCCTGTGAATAAAAGATACGGTGTATGTATTGACGTGAGATCCTGTATGACAGATCGATGGTTGTATCGCTGCAAGGGGGCTCTTGTGTCGCCGCGTGCAATTTTTTCTTTATTGAGCGGGAGATAATTGTGCACTGAGATAGAAAAATGAAAAATAATTTCTTACAACCTCATTATCTATCCGGGTAATGGTAATTCACTCTTTTCTCCGAGTCCGTCATTGAGAACAAAAAGTGGAATTTCTTAGTAATAATAAGTAGGTAGGACGTTAGACAAGGGATGGAGCGGGTAGAGACAGCTGAAAAAAAAGGAAAAGTATCGCGATCTGTGGTTACAATTTGGAGGATGAGTGGGCCCGCCTTTATGACAGGGTATTCCCGCACTCCCAGCATGCACTGTATCTGTAGGATGAAGTCAAGTGGTTGTTATTGACGTCTTTCCCCATGATTACCTCCCCCACCCAACCCAACCCCTTTCCTGCCCGTGGGTGCTCGGGGTTCAGTTCACGTTTCCGTGTTTCCTCTCAAGGCCCGCCTCTTATGTTGTGGAATTGCTATGAAATCCACTGACCGATTTCTTGCATTATGCGAACACGCACCAAAACGGATTAAAGGAAGGGGTGGATTATTTAAGGAAAAAGACTATGAAGGAGTGAAGAATAGCGTTATTATGTTCTTGGGAGGTTCCTAAAGGTTTCTGGGCTGAGTTATAGAAAGGCTACAGGCATTTTTTTATGTTACAAAAATGTTGACAAATTTTTTTCGGCGCATCAGGGCTCCGGCTTGTTTTGGAATAACAAAGGCCGTGCGCCAGGGGGTAATTTAAATCTTTCAATCAAGAATATTTCTTTTTTTCCTGTTTTGTGTTTAGACGAGGTGATGTCACCAGTCCTAGCTGGTATTTTTATTCAAGTCTCAGTTGACTGCGTTTGTGGTTTCCTAGTCACGCTTTTCCCTATGGGGGGTGCAGTCTCTTTGTTGACGTTGATCAACGAAGAAGGACACATAAAACTTGAAAGCTATCAAGGCGTTCGTGAGCTACTCGTATTATAGGGTCCAGTGCCTTTTAAAAATGAAATTCATTTATAATTGCCGAGAGTACAATTCTGCGCGCTGAAGAAACTAAAACCTGCGTAGAATTGATTACTCTTTGCTGGAGATGGTTCCATTTGAGCCACTCCAATCTATAACAGGTAGAATTATTTTCCAGACGCTAAGAAGCCTATCGAAGACCATATAAAGAACAGAAAAGAAATTTGGGTAGAAAGAATTTCTTACAACAGACGACAAAGTAGGAACACTTTTTGAGATACCCCCTGCCGTGTCTTTTCAGTCCCTTGTCACTGTGTCTTTCGGAGAACACGAAGACAACGCCCTCCCCACAGCTCCCAATTCCCCCCCCCCCCCCTCCCACCGACCACTGTGTCCATTATATTCCACTTTTTTAGAACTTGCCTTACAACTCGCCTGATGTACTAGAACTACAAACTGCCAGCTCTATCGAAAGTGTATCGACGTGTACGTTTATGCAGTCGAAACCGCTCTAATGGCCACCTGTTCAAGAAACCACCTCTACGAACGGTCTTTTCTCATTTCCCATTTTGAGGATTTTTTTCAAATATTATAATGACACTGAGTAAGATGTCAACCTGTCTAAGAGAACCAATTTTCTCCTCAACAATGGGTGGCCGTCATAGACAGTTTTGTCTGCACCAACAATTCTACATCTCCAAAACTCTTACTGCTTAAGACCCCACCCTCATCAATCCCCCTTTGCTCGAAAAACTGCAATAAATGTGTCTCTTAAGAGTACACATATTTTGCGTACAACCTACAACATGATAATATTATATTCCATACAGGCTAAGAAAGCGATCCTTTGCGTATCAGATTGCGGTTTGCGAAGGAGACAAAAATATTTACACACACACACACACACACACACACACACACGCGCGCGCGCGCGCGCGCGCGCGCACATACACACTCCCAATGAACATGCAAGTGCACACACATACATACAAAACATACACCCACACACTAATACACACACACACTAATACACACACACTCAGAGTTACACGACACCCACTCCCCCTCACCCACACGACCCCCCCCCCCAAAACAAAACAAAAAATTTATTTTTTTTAAAATCCATACATACGCCTATACACTTCATATTATGTTAGTACAAACAATGTTTTCGACACTCGACATCAATGCACTTATTGCTATTATTCTTTGTTGCTGTTATTGTTGTTGTTATTTTCAAGTATATACCAATTTCATATCAGCATTTGATATAATCAAACTATAGAAATTGTATGCAACATTTCCTTGCCTTGAGTAGAATGAGCTTTAGAATTTAGAGTCAATCTTTAACTGGTTACTTTATCAGGTCCCCCAAAGATACATCCAAAGAATGAACAAAACAACAGACAAACAGACAGGAAAAATAAACAGACTACAGCCTAGACAAATTTTTGATTTTGTTGAAGGATTGTCAGGAAAGGCTCCATGGTCGTTAAGCCCATTTCTCCCTCGTCCACAGAACTGTCCTCCAACTTAAGGTTAACCACAATGTAAGTACAAAGAACGACATTTTTCTGAATAAAAAAGTAAGTAACCTATTGTAAATATTTGGGTACTCTATCTCTCTGTCTCTTTCTCTCTCTCTCTCTCTCTCTCTC
>NW_004797355.1:49075-51710 GCF_000002075.1 Aplysia californica | reverse complement strand
CTTTCTCTCTCTCTCTCTCTCTCTCTCTCTCTCTCTCTCTCTCTCTCTCTCTCTCTCATATTATATACTAGCTATATATTTTATAGGAGGAACAATACTTCTTACATCAGAATTACAGTTTTTAATCGAAATCTGAAAACAGAACATGATACAACTGAACACGGGCTTTTAATATGGCTAGAATACAGAAGTGGCGGATTTTTTAAAGATTGGGCAGAATGTATGTTTTCAAATGACAGAAGCTAGTGAAAAAAATATTGAATTCTCTCACCCATTACTTTAACAAAAGGTGCGGCAAAGCTAAGAGCAAGCAATACGTTAAGAATAAAGAAGCAGAATTACAGGTTCACACACGGATCTAGCCCTGCTCCTGGCAGAAACTAATAATTATTTTCTATTATTAGATGCTGCAGTCTTGACATCAACACTGTCCTGTAAAAGACTAACGTAGTGTATACAGTGGACCGCTTTCGCAGATTTTCGCCACCTCACTATAGCGGACTGTAGCGACAATGGAGAAACTGACAAAGAGCCAACCTCAACATGGGAACACATTTGATGTCTTGCACTATCAAAGTTGCATATACTGTGTTTGACACGTATACTTTGACTTGGATATATCATCCACTCCCATCAAGCAGGACCGATCAGTCACATAAGTGTGCACTGTGCTTAAACCGCAAATACGTTTTCAGAGAGAAAGGAAAAAAGGAAGATAAAAAAAAGAGGGGGCTGTGAGACGCAGTGGTCGAAGTAAGCACATTACGTCTCGCTTGAGAAACTGAGTAAATCCCTAGACAATGCGAAAGCAGACAAGTTTTATCCCCCAGTTTACCCCGGAATAGATAAAATAGTGACAGAAGAAAAATATGTGATAAGGTATGTTCAGAAAGGAGACTTTTTTGTTGTACATAACGCCGGCAGTATTGTCGGAGGAATACGAGACTAAGTCTTAGTTATTAAACCTGTTATCTAACGTGTCAGTGTCTTGCAGAGGTTTGCAAGGTTTAAAGGAGATCATTGGACGGATACTATTCATAACAAGTTGCAGCTGTGTTATTCACGACGTTTTTGGTTTTTACAATTTTTTTTAAATTGTTGTTTTGATTTTGGAGTTTGGGGCTGTTTTGTTATTAGCTGTCTTCGCCTATGCAACAGAAAGGAGGGGCGGAATGCTTATTATGTTGTGTTTATTAATATTCATAATAAAAGTTTGTTTTTTTTCTTTAAAGGGTGAAAAAGAAGTGGGTGGAGTAGGGTGGGGGGAGGAAGATGCATGATGTTTTGGGAATGTTTTTAGATAGCTCTCCTTCTCTCTCTTTGTCTCTCTCTTTCTCTTTCTTTCTCTCTCTCTCTTTCTTTCTCTCTCTCTCTCTCTGTCTCTCTCTCTCTCTCTTTCTCTCTCTCTCTCTTTATTTCTCTTGCATCATAAACATGCCAGCTCTGTGATGATACAACAGATGTGTTATAACAACTAACAACGACAGCAGCAACAATAACAACAATATCAACAAAACAACAGTAACAGCGATAACAATTATAGTAACGATGACATCAACAATAATAATAATGAACAACAAAAACAACGATAGCAAGAATCATAACAATAACAACAATAACAACTAAAATATAATACAGACAAAGTGAGTAATTTCTAGGTGCCAATTAGAATCTATCACTATATAACACAAGGGACAACAGCTAACACAAAAATAACAGCCGCAGCATTGACAACAACAAGAACTATCAGAATAATGACAATTTTAAAAAAAATGCTTCAAAACGTCAACGACACCAACATCAATAACTACAACAATTAAAAAGATTAATTCAAAAGTAATTCAAAAATTGAACATAAGGAGCGTTGGCAAATGCAACGATATTTAAAAAGCAACAATAACAAAACAATAATATTATCGTCTTTGCTGCCAACGCTTCCACTACTAAAAATACCAATAATGACTTCATCAAATTGTCACAAATCATTACAATGACACAGAACTATGACGACATAATAGTGTGCCAGATGGGACAACCATGCAACAGCACAAACACCACCACCACCACCAACAACAACAAAATCAGGCAAAACGAAAAACAACGCAAAAATGTCACCAGATAATTGTACCAGTCAGAACAGCTGACTGCAATCACCAGACAATGACCTATATATCGCAGCATTAAGAAACTCTGTGGTGCAAATCCTCAGATCCAGGTTACCAGGGAGGCAGGTGTCACTGGCTATGGGGGAAATGGTTTCCGGTGCGCTGGTTATGCCATTGGCTGTTGATCTGATAATAGCGAGCTTAGCCTGCCAACGTGAACTTTCCGAGGGGATTGGGAGCAGGGTGGTGTTTTGTGAAGTATGCTATTGTCTTGCCACAGGAAAACAGAGATTCGAACGTATCCGGTTGGTCGAAATGGGACAGAGGGGAAAAAAAACAAAAAAACAACCGAATCAAAACAAAACGAAGCAAAAACAACTAACTTTATTAAAAGGTAGGAGCTTTCAAATTCCTTTATTATGTATAACTTTCCGCAAAATGGACGTCTTGGAGACAAAACATTGTTATGAGAACAGTAGTGTTTTTTAATAGTTTATTATGCACTTTGGTTCTTTGACATGACGCCCCCT
>NW_004797355.1:37984-48796 GCF_000002075.1 Aplysia californica | reverse complement strand
CACACACACACACACACACACACACACACACACACACATACACACACACACACACTCACACAAGAACTTTCCGCCCTTTATCTACACATTTCTATGCCTAAGTATAAACTTTGTGTACTAATGCTGCTAGTAAACTGTCTGCCTTATTCTTAAACGTTGTACTTCAATTTTCTAACTTTTTTTCCTTGGCTTCGGGCTGGTAAAAATAAATTGTTTGCCCGCCATCATCGAAGCAGATTAAATTGACCTCCCTGTTCCTATTATTTATGGACATCAGAAGTTTATGGTTAACTACCACAATTGAGCAGCCAATGCGTGTGTCACGGCAGTTGGAATAATCTCTTTTAGAATAAACGACGCTTCGCCACCTTACTATTACATAGTTCTATGTGCCCAGCGCATACATTTTGAAAATTTTGACGTAAAAAATGTTGAGTTTCACAGCATTTCAAGCTTTTTCGAATGCAAGTCTTTGAATATCTTGATAACGACTACAAATAATCTTACCATTTTGATGAAGCAGATGAAACATTTGGTTTCCGACATCATGGTCTTACTCAAACGGCCAAAAATGTCAGATACAACTGTGTAATTCCTAGGTAACGACACATGTCGCATTTACTATAATCTTGCTTTCAGGACGTTGTCCCGAACTGCACGGAAAAGCATTTACCTGGCGAGATGAGCATATATTATGACGACTGCACTATGGTCTGTGTTTGCTAAGTTGGTATCAAGTTAAGCTTCGGTGTAGGCAAATTTTGTTCGAATCCCCAAAGTGGCGGTCTTGAACTGTTGTTGTTTATTGAGTTATTCATCCTGCTTCATCTACTATAAGAACCTTGGTTATCGGATATAGAGGTTAAATTCAGAGGTACTGCTCTTTAGTAACTGTATAATATTTATGATATTGGAAAAGCGCTATACCAATACAAACAATACTTAGTTAAAGAGATGTTCCTTGGGAATGATAGGTATCAATCACCAACCGATCTCAGGATATCCAGATTTTTATTTTTTTAGATTCCAATTATCTCAATAAGTTTACTCCTCCCTTGATACAATTTAGATATTTATGATATGGGCTTCTTCCATTCTAATCCGGAATGAATGGGGTACAAAATCTCAGAAAAAGATGCAATTAATATTCTCAGTAGAATATTCCCCACATGTTAATCAAACGCGTGGGTTTAGAAAGGTATGGGAAACGTCTAAACCATGGCACCACATATGTGGAAAAAAATACCAGAAAACAAGAAAACACAGGCCCCCAAAAATGAAGAACTGGGTCTGTTAATGTCTTAGACACCCACGTCGTTTAATTTTCTCTGTAGTTTAGACCATTCCCACACTCCTCGAAACTCGTTTATGCTGTTGGCCACAACCACCGAATCGAAGATCTCGTTGTTAAATACAAAATGAGAGTTCTAGTATTATTTTCAGATCGAAGCAGCCACCGCTGTTAACTTTATTGTCCTCAGGTGCCCTTTTTACAAGATGACAGCACACTTATAGAAAACAGCCCCCAGACATAAAGAGTTTCTTCGAATTTTACGAATAAATGATTTGCCCGAGTCCAGATTATACAATTATGAGGGCTACAAAGAGCATGGAATTATTCTGTTGTTCAGTCTCGTTATAATTTTTCACACACAGCTTTGAATGTAATTGAAGGCGTTCCAGTACTGAAAAGAAAAGCCACGCCTTTAATGGCTACAGATAGATAATTTGTTCACACTTTCTTAGTCCTAACCATAGAGATACGCCTTAATAATACTAGAGACCACACTGCCGTTAGCGAGGCTAGGCGAGCTGTGTCCCCGTAACGGGCGATCGGATGGCGGCCATATTGCAGTCAAAAGTCAGCACCGCTAGCACAAGATCATGACGCACTCGCCTGTTAGCCTAGCCTAGAATATTACGGGTAGTTGTTAAAGTGCTTACATACTAGGCCTAGGCCTACTGCTTCTGCTACTCTAGCCCAGAAAGAAGTAGATCTACAATGCATATATCAATAGGAATAAAATAGTTTAGTAATAGCATTCTAAATATTTTGACAAAGTGTGTTTGTGTGTGTGTGTGTGGGGGGGGGGGGGGGGGGGGGAAGAGAGAGAGATAGGGCCAATGGAAAAAGAATATATATAGTAAAAGTATATGGTACTTATAAATTCGAGACTCTTTAATTAAGATACGTTACAATGATTTGCAGTCAGATTAAGAATAAATGATGAGAATGATTAGGCTTATATGACAATATTACTACTAGCGTATCAGATCACGAATTTCAATGTTTCTGTTTTGATAATGTATTCTGATGCAACAGATGTTTCACGTATCAAACAAACAAACAATTAAACACACAGCTGTCTTTTATAGATCTGAGAAAATCAGGTAGGCCTATGTGCAGTAGTAGGCTTATGTTCAATAGATGTTGAGACCATTAAATTGAGAAGATCTAGCAAAAATGATGTATCAAGATTTTAAATTTTGGGCAATATTTTAGGCATTTGAATAATGCATATCATAATAATATACTCAATATTTTATGTAATATTTGAGAGTTATTAAAAGAACTTTTTTTTTGGTAGACAAAAGGTTCATAATGTTCTCATCTCCACTACATAGTAATTTACTCACCCATCATCATGTTAATCCAATCATCAATTTTCAGCAGTTTGTCGCAGGCATTACTGATGCAGGAACAACACTGTCTTGTTCAGCTTTCGCCGAACAGTCCCATTGTCCTTCTGGATGTAGCGCTCTGTGTAGATCTTGCCATGATGGTGTAAGACAATCCTACAAAAATTGTTGGTGATGAATTTAATAATTTGCACATGATGGCTGTCCTCACTTTCAATATGTGATTCTGACTGGTGAGGAATTTGAAAAACTGTTCTTCCAAGTTCTTCCGTCACAGATAAAGCGACTCTGAGGGTGGTCTGAGAGTTTCCACTCCGCACAGGTCCAACATTGCTTGAGGTCAGAATCTGACGCAGAATTTGGTCAGTTTTTGTCACCGCTGTGATGACATCCCGGTGTGCAAAGCGCAGTCCACCATTGTCTCGTCTTTGTGTTCGTTCTGAGAACTTCCCAGCAGAGGATCCAGACGAGAAGAAAGCGAGGCATTCCTCACATTTTGTTTTCTCCAGCATCTTCTTTTCAATGTAACCTACCATGTAGTGTAGGACATGCTGATGATATGGGCCCGGTTAGGTGATGAGGCTCCTCAGTGAAGACTCTGGAACAGGCAGACTCAAAGTTGATGGGGATGGTTGGCTCTCTTCTAAATCTTTGTCGACAGAAAGGGCGTTATCTGGTGACGGAATACTGACACAGTTGCCCTTACCAGAGGCAAGAACTCCATTCTTGATCAATAAAGACCGGAGGGCGAACTTGAACTGTAGAACATTCGGGTTGTTATTCCACCCTCCGCGTCTCCGAATTCGACTAAACAGTGTCTCCAAGTGATCCTGGCTAAACCTGTATGTCAGAATGAATCCGTAGCCTTTGTGCAGCAGACGTTCTGCGACACGAATAATTGACTGGAGTGTCACAAGAAACCCAACAAAGCCACTCTTCCTTTTTGTCGCAATGAGGGGTTTTCCAAACTGATCTTTGAGATATTTTATATATTCCATACCAGAATGTGCCACACGCTGCTTGATGACGAGGTTCCATGGGGTAATCGGGCTTTTAAAGCCTTCAGCCCGAATACTCGTCGAGTTGAGTAGATCAAAAAGCTTGTCGAAACATCTTAAGAAATAACAAGTGGCTTCACTCCCGGCAAATTCTGGCATTTTCATATCCTCCCGTAGAAAGTCTATGGCTGTGGCTACTGAAGAGCTCAATGTTTGTGCTGCTAGGGAAACTTTCATCTTATTTTTGGTGTAGTTGATGTGCACTCCCTTTAGTTTGTTGCACAAATGAAGGTTTGACGTGGACTGAAGTTTGTGCAGCTTTGTTATAAATCTCCACTCGATCTTATCTCCTCCAGCATACAGAATCTTCATCTTCCCGAGAGCACTCCGCACATTCTTGAGTAGGTGGCAGGCGTCGAACATGAAGGACACAGAGTGGCAGACAGATGGATGGTTTACATCAGTGGTCATCTGTTCCCCTTTAAAGTCACATCCTAGAGCTGTGGCAGTAGATTGATTGGTGAAAGACCCATCACAGACCACAGCCTTCACACTGAAACCACAGTCTGACAATAATGTGATGGCATCCTTTACAAGCTGAGCCTGTTGCTTGGCATCAATCTTGTCGTTGAGAAAGTATCCAAATGGCGCTTTAAAGAATTCCTTTAGCCCCACTACTAAAAAGGCGAGGCTCTCAGAGGCAAGTGCATAACTTGACGCTACCTGTAAATGGCCATGGTTTACATAGCCAGCATAAGACTGCCGCTTACTGTCAAAGATCACCTGTTTGCGTAGGCTCATCGCGTCGAACATGACCGCAACATCCTTCACGTTCTGATCGTTTTGTAGTTGGTCTTTCAAACCAGTAAGGATATCACTAATGAAGCCTGGCTCAATATCATGAGAGGAAGCCCATCTCCTCAATGTGTCTGGGTGGGGCAAACAAAGAAATTACCTAACATACTCGTATGCCTGCGCGCTGTAGAAATGTAAGCTCACTGCGAAAGATTTTAGTTCTTCGGAACATGAATGTCCGTTGGGCATTTTGTCTAAATTCTTCACCTCGTTCTCAATAATTGTACGAGTATCATTGTCAAAATTCTCCTCTAAAATGTCCATCTGTTCACTCTTCAAAAGATCGGCATCCTTCAGCTCTTGAAGTAAAGTTTCTATTTTTGTATCCCTTCGCTTTATCTTTCTTTTTACACATTTGAGCTGAGACGCCAGTTCACTTTTTATTCTTGAGGGCAACATCTAACTTGTTTTGTGTCTCATTAAGATGATCCTCCACTGAAGAATAAGCCGCATACGGGTGGTCATTTGAGTTTGACAACTTGCTTCTCTTGGCAGAGTCTGATTTGGCTGCTGCTTTTCCACATGAAGATTCTGGTTTTCACTTTGTTGGCGATTTACGAGGCTTTCTGTTTGATTGCTGTTTGTGTGTGGGGTAGCCAGGAGAGGTTGATGGAACAGCACGAGGTTTTAACTCTCTTCGTGTGTGACTCTTGAAGAAGTCATCTTCAGTGAAATGGGCACTGCACACCTTTGTCCTGGATGATGGATACCAATCTGATCCGTCTGGATTCTTTCGGCTTATGCGTGCTATCCACACGGCAAATCTGTCACTGTCTCTCCATGGAAAACTGCAGAGAGAAGAAAAGTAAAATGTGAAATCATATGCAACAGTGAAAAATATTTATTTCAATAATACACCATGTAACAATAATTATCATTATTATTATTGGGTAATTGTTCATTAGTAAACTAAACATAACAATAACAATATAAATAATTATACACAGCCCTGTATAAAAACATTAGACTACTGCTCAAAGTTGTACGAGAGAAGATCGATTCTAAAAAAAATTATTGAATACAATTTGTACAAGTAGCAGAAGTTTATGATTTAGAAATGATTATGATACACATGTGAAATTTAGATCTAGATTAGATCTTAGATCCAGAGCTACAAAATTATACAAAGTTGAAACAAGTAGATCTAGACCATGGGTGAAAGTTCACTGCATTGGAAAAGCCTGAAATTTCAATACACCGAAACAAAAAGCCTGAAACCAACGCACCATGTCACTTCCAGCGACTACTAATCATAGGCTAATGGACCAAAAATCCATTTTATATATACACATAGAGGCGATAAATACTATGACATCCTTAAAAAGATGGTTTAAACACTGAAATCCTGTGCTCATGCAGTGCTAAAACGTATTCTTCAAGGGAAATTTCTTCTGGCAAAAAGTCGGGGGGGACTGCGATCAAAACTTTAAAAAGCCAAGGGTTCCGGCCCAGGCTGGAAAACTTTCACCCATGATCTAGACAACAAGAAAAAAATTGACAAAATGTTTTCTTTTATTTCTTCTACTTCTAGGCATAGATCTAGATCTATACATAATAATATATAATCTAGAACTAGATCTAGATTAGATAGATCTACTGGGAGGATTTCCATTTATGGACGCCACCGACTATCCCGATAAAATTACAGAACTTCCTTACAGAGCAAACACACACCTTCTCTCTGTCTTTCTTAATTTTTTAGTGTCATATTAATCCTGACCTTTCATGTCTATGACTCTGTAACTGTAATTTAACCCATATCCTAAGCCTAACTAACCCACGCCAAACCCATCTAGACTCTAAGTCTTAGTCTGGCGTCCGTAAACAGAAATTCTCCCAGATTCTAGATCTATTCTAATATCTAGATCTAGATCTAGTGTCACAAGATGTAGATCTAGACTCTCTTGATCTAATCTCTAAATTAGATTAATTGGCCTATTTATTAGATCTAGAAATCTAGATCTAGAGTCTAGATCTAGATCTATCTAGATTTAGACGATAGAATATAGATCTAGATCTAGATCTAGATCTAGATCTAGTAAAATCTCTAGCTTTACCCTTCTTTCCTGATCAAGACTCTAGAATCTATTCTAGACTAATTCTAGTCAAGATAGATCTGGAATCTAGATCTATCTAGATCTATCTAGATTCTAGTCTGCTTAAAAAATTAAATAAAAGAAGTGGCAAGCTTACCTGTGAAAAGACAAAGAAGACTCTTTGGTAGCTCTTTGTGTACAATGTACCACACAACAGGTGTAGACCATGATGAAAGCGATTGTTTACTTTTGACTGCAAGATGGCTAACGGAGTTTGTATCTAGCGGGGAACGTGTCACGTGACCTTATACAGTCTCTAGTATTATTGGGTATCTCTATGGTCCTAACTCACTCTGATCAAAATCTACAAGGTAGGAAACCATAACCTTAGGTGGGAATTTTTAATATATTCAGTTGCTAAAGAATCCCATAAATTTTTTATCTAAAAAATTTTTTTTTTTTTAATTTTTTTTTTTTTGGGGGGGGGGTATTCGATAGTGGTGACTTTCATTAGTGTACGTCTACATTAAAACTTTACCCATGTCAGCGAAGGTCAAACAAAGTCATGTGACACCCTTCATACTGGACAGACAGCACAACTTAAAGTGCGTTCAGCAGTTGGAATGGGTAATTACAGGCATTGGGACGAAGGGAACAGGAGGGAATCGGTGTTTGAAGAAGCTACACAAACATGATGTAGGGAGAGAGGAAAGTAGAACTACCAAGGACAAGCGTGATACACAGAGACTGACCTTGTCAGTCCTTGTCAGTCCATTTTTTAATATTGTTTTGTTTTTGTTGTTGTTGTTTTGGGGGGGGGGGGTGGGGGGGTGTTTTTGTATTTATGTCTACGCTTTTGTTTACTGGATAAAGATGGGGGATGAGAGGGTCGGGGCTCGAGGTTTGGGGAGGGGGGGTTGGAGAGGAGATGGAGCTAGAGGAAAGAACAAGAAAGATTGAGTGATGAATTGAGAGAGAGAGAGAGAGAGAGAGAGAGAGAGAGAGACAGACAGACAGACAGACAGACAGACAGACAGACAGACAGACAGACAGACAGACAGACAGACAGACAGACAGACAGACAGACAGACAGACAGACAGACAGACAAAGAGACAGGCAGACAGACAGACAGACAGACAGACAGACAGGCACAAACACAGACATAGACACAGACAGACAGACAGACAGACAGACAGACAGACAGACAGACAGACAGACAGACAGACAGACAGAAAGACAGAACAATTAAAAAACCCACATGCAAAGATAGTGATTGAGACAGAATTACAGAATGGCATTCAAACATGGGCAGAGACATAGTCGGAGAGAATAGTTGGATAAGATTAGAGGGTAAACAGTTATTAAACATAATACTTATGCCTTTGTCATATCATGTTTCCCAAAAGACAATAATGATCAAAATGAAAAGTTACTCAATTAATAATATATTTTCCACACATAAAATTAATTTCTGCTAGAATGTTGGTATTGATTTTGTTTGTGCATTGTTTTTGTTTTGTTTTTTAATATGGCATCTGTTTTATAGTGCTCGAGTCGTTCAAACCATCTACGTGCACTAATCTGTCCAATGATGATTTAAATCATTTTACAGTATCAAAGTAAGAAAGAGGGTGCGGTGGCGGAGCACTTAGTATGGCTCGTCTCCGAAGCAGAAAGTCCGGATTCGAGTCTCGGTTAGACCTTGGATTTTTTTCACCCCCTCCTGCCCACCCAGTAGTTTTGGGTACCTGACTTCGAGTTGGGGAAGTAAAGGCGGCGTGGAAAGGAACTGGCCGCCCTACCACAATATGACGAAGGCCCAGGAAGCTGTCTCACTAACAAGGCAATCCCCACTATCCTGATCGGAAACGGAAACAACTTTACTTTTTAATGCAAGAAAAACTCACAAAGTCATGTTTTGAACATAGGAGATTTAGAGTTTTTTTTCCCTCAATGGCTTTCTTATTATTTATACCTAAACCATGACAGGGGCTGACTAACTGCAAAATTAAATGAAAAAGCTCGTGATAAGGGAAAATACCATTTTCCCATCAGAATGCGGTTGTCAATCCGAAATGCATTTAATTTATTGTAAAGTACCCTTAAGTCCTTAAGTTCGCGGGGTTGTTCGAGGTTATTCACCTTTGCCTGTTTGCCTTCCCTTCCCGCCAAAAGTAGGGTCGGGTACGTGACCAGTACTAGTGGGCCGCGGTTCGTGCACCTCTGACCACGAACTTCTCACCTCATCGATTGGAGGATGTGTCCGGGGAAAACTTCTCGTGTCGCGTGTCCCAGGAAACCCCGAAAATGTTCGGAAAGAAAGAAAAAAAAAAGAAAACAAGGAGGAATAAAGTTGGGAGAGAAAAATCGGCCTTTTTTCAGGTTGCATGCAACTAATTGTTGCTACAATTTTTTCTTCTAAAAATGTTGTTTCGCTGCGGGGGGCATTACTTTCAACGTTCAGAAATTCGATATGATGTTATAATATAATTAGTATATATTATATATATTAATATATGTATGTATATATATAATACACATATATATATATATATATATATAATATACAATATAAAACACACATATACATACATAAACACCTCTTTTCTTCGACACTCATATAGCCTATTTGTGTTGAAAATGAAAAAAAAAATCCTACTGGAACTAAAAGTAAAGCTGACACCTGCCATTCTCTAAACAGCCTGTCATTTATTTGCCTGTTCCCTTTCTATGGTCGTATAAATCATCAACTTGACAACGCCAGTATGATAAGTACCACAAAACAGCCTAACTAAGAGAAGTTATGTCCCACAAAGTAAAGAATCTAATCCCATAGTAAAAAATAGAAACATTGTCCTGGGCAAGACGTCAACTACTTTGTCCCGTAAGTTAGATCCTACTAAAGATTGCAACTACAAGGATTTAAAACTGTTCAATTTAAGGTCATACTTTTATTTAAACATTCACAAATCAATCAGGCTGCGACAATTATTTTGCTATGGAGTATTCGATATTAGATTTATTTCTAGTTTGAAGTGGATCAAACTAAAAGTAGGAGCATTGTTTGAAAAGAACTTTTTTTGGAGACAGGAAATGCAACAGGTTTTTTTTGGGGTTTATTTTGCTTTGTTTTGTTTTGGGGTTTTTTGGGTTTTTTGGTGGTTCTTTCTTTTTTTGTTTTTCAAAGACGGCGGCAACTTCTATAACATTGCTTATAGATAGTAGGGCTACAGGAAACGTTTTTAGTGAATGAACCGTCTTGCAGTACAAATACTTTGATTGTAATTTAATGTTGGATCTTGAAGTTCTTTACTACTCGGCTTGTCATGTCTTCTCTACCCTCGTTTTTGTCGTGAGTTTTCTTTATTTGCTCTTTAATTCCCAAGGACAGTTAACACGACAGTGTAATGAGAGAGAGAATAGTAACATAATATGTGTCGCAACGTGGTGAAACCTGGCGCTCGTCAATTATTGGGCATACAGATCTATTGACACAGTCTTAAAAATTTATATTCATCTTGATTTTGATGAAAAAAAATAACAATATACAGTGTAAAGTAGCTGAGATATTTGCAGTTGGTCGCTTTTAAGCACAAGGGGGCTGTCCCGAAAATTGTTGTTCTGAGAAAATCGAAGGTAAAGTTTTTGCCCCTTGTTAAGTTTCTTTAACCAAACCAAAATACACACCAATGAAACCAAACTTCTCTTATAGGAAGGGCAATATCCACTTTTGGTGCAGGTCAAGATTTCTGGAAACCCCCGAAATCTGGGTTGGCCCACTTGTCCTTAAAAGCGACCAATTGAAAGAGGTGAGCATCGGTTTGTGTCAGAGGAAAAGTTAGAGAGAAGATGGCCGCCAAAGTGTGGTGACTTCCGAAGCTTTGGAGCCCTTGAAAACAGGAGGTTTAAATTTTTGTGCCTTTGATCAACGTTTTCACTAAAATCCATTCAGTTTTACTAACTGTTTTAATTTGACCTAAAAGGCATTAAGTCAAAAAAAAATCCAAAACGAATTGCGCAAAAGCCGGATAAAAATATGAAGGTTTCTCCCTGATTTTTTTTTTATTTGAAGAGCGTCTGATTTTACCCCGATGCCACATATTCAAATACCCCTATACATGGATTGTCACCGCCCCAAGGTACGTTATGTTGCAATTTACAGACTCTATAGCTTTGTGTTTACTCAGCTGCTCCGAGTATTGAGGTTTGGTACGTGCAAGTAGTTTATCCCCCCCCCCCTTCAAACCCCCTCCACACCCCTTTCCGCCCAGCCATTTGTAAA
>NW_004797355.1:36708-37884 GCF_000002075.1 Aplysia californica | reverse complement strand
AGTGATTGAGACAGAATTACAGAATGGCATTCAAACATGGGCAGAGACATAGTCGGAGAGAATAGTTGGATAAGATTAGAGGGTAAACAGTTATTAAACATAATACTTATGCCTTTGTCATATCATGTTTCCCAAAAGACAATAATGATCAAAATGAAAAGTTACTCAATGAATAATATATTTTCCACACATAAAATTAATTTGTGTTAGAATGTTGGTATTTATTTTGTTTGTGCATTGTTTTTGTTTTGTTTTTTAATATGGCATCTGTTTTATAGTGCTCAAGTCGTTCAAACCATCTACGTGCACTAATCTGTCCAATGATGATTTAAATCATTTTACAGTATCAAAGTAAGAAAGAGGGTGCGGTGGCGGAGCACTTAGTATGGCTCGTCTCCGAAGCAGACAGTCCGGATTCGAGTCTCGGTTAGGCCTTGGATTTTTTTCACCCCCTCCTGCCCACCCAGTAGTTTTGGGTACCTGACTTCGAGTTGGGGAAGTAAAGGCGGCGTGGAAAGGAACTGGCCGCCCTACCACAATATGACGAAGGCCCAGGAAGTTGTCTCACTAACAAGGCAATCCCCACTATCCAGATCGGAAACGGAAACAACTTTACTTTTTAATGCAAGAAAAACTCACAAAGTCATGTTTTGAACATAGGAGATTTAGAGTTTTTTTTCCCTCAATGGCTTTCTTATTATTTATACCTAAACCATGACAGGGGCTGACTAACTGCATAATTAAATGAAAAAGCTCGTGATAAGGGAAAATACCATTTTCCCATTAGAATGCGGTTGTCAATCCGAAATGCATTTAATTTACTGTAAAGTACCCTTAAGTCCTTAAGTTCGCGGGGTTGTTCGAGGTTATTCACCTTTGCCTGTTTGCCTTCCCTTCCCGCCAAAAGTAGGGTCGGGTACGTGACCAGTACTAGTGGGCCGCGGTTCGTGCACCTCTGACCACGAACTTCTCACCTCATCGATTGGAGGATGTGTCCGGGGAAAACTTCTCGTGTCACGTGTCCCAGGAAACCCCGAAAATGTTCGGAAAAAAAGAAGAAAAAAAAGAAAACAAGGAGGAATAAAGTTGGGAGAGAAAAATCTGCCTTTTTCAGGTTGCATGCAACTAATTGTTGCTACAATTTTTTCTTCTAAAAATGTTGTTTCGCTGCGGGGG
>NW_004797355.1:32534-34555 GCF_000002075.1 Aplysia californica | reverse complement strand
AGCAAAGAATGTTCTCTCTCTCTCTCTCTCTCTCTCTCTCTATCTATCTATCTATCTATCTATCTATCTATCTATCTATCTATCTATCTGTTTAATATCTATCCATCTACCCGTACCTATCCATATATCTCTCTGTCTATCCATCCATCTATCTGTCTTTTTATTATTTCACCTCTCCCACTTCAGTCTTTTGTCCTTGTTCTCTTGTACATTTCCGCTTCGTGTAAGCAGCAGTGGATGCCATCAGCATTGCTTACAAGCAAAATAATAATAATAGTATCTTACTAATCTGTCTGTATTTGTGTTTGAAATTTCGCTTTAGGTCTCGAATGCTTACTTTATTAACACTGCAACTCGATCCCTACCCCCCCCCCCCCCTCCCTATCCACAAACCCTCCTCAAGTCACCAATTATAAAATAAAATATGACACTAGTCGGTCACGAGACATCAATGCTTGTGGGAACAGCGAATATTCGCGTGTTTCACACGTAGTTTACAATCTGGAGCTGAGATCTCTTTTCTGAACACCTCTTAAGCGAAACATTTATAGTTTTACTAAGAACCTAGTGCAATATCGAAGACACGATGAATATGATAACCCTATTATAATGCTATGTTCGTTGGTTTTAGTAAACTGGGCGTTTTACTTATTTACTCATTTACTCTCTCCCTGTACCATCAGGTACTCAAAGCAGGGAACAGACGACGCCAAGCTTGTCAGGCCCAGGCCACTTCCTACGATGACCTGACTGGGCGTAGGGATGCAATAATAATAGTGTTTATTGTATGTATAGTATGGAGTTTTACGGCGCTCACAACTGCATAAGGTCATATGATAATAGTGTTTAACAAAACTAGTACCACAAAACTAGAATACAGGCACACATCTAAATTTATGCCCTGGTGCATTGTAACTGTTACTGCAAGGGTGTTGGCTGATAAATCAAGACAGAGCAAAGGCTGAATTTATCTATCTATCAATCTTGTTTCTTTTGTCTCCCCCCGACACAATCACTGCCTCGGAATTAGAAGGTTCTATTTGCTCAGCACATAGTTTTGAGAAATTTGATGAAAAAAATGTCGAGGTTCAAATCATGGTAAGATTTTTCGAAAGCAGTTCTTTGAATATCTTGATAACGACGATTTTGATTATGCAGTTGAACATGTTGAGTCTAATTTTGGTTTTGGATCTTATAGTCTTAGTAACTCAAAACGGCCAAAAATGTCCAACGTTGTAATTATAAGGTAGCGAGGTACGTCAACCGAAGAGGATTTTATGTATAGGCGGAAAACATTGCAGTATTGACTTTTGTTTGACAAAATATATCATCCAAATTCATCCCCTCTTGTAGCTTTATTCAATAGAGCCTTGGGACTAAGGTGAATGCAAAACAGATTGTTTCAAGAAACAGGAAGAAAGTAGTTTTTTGTAATATTGTGTGGAAAACACGGTTTGAAAAGCACATTAGAGATTGATACTAGTTTAACCTTTATATTTCGATACACTCCGAACTGTTCTAAAGATAACCACTGATGTTACGTCAAATGTAAATGAGTTTAAAGGAGAGAAAATATCAATACCTCTTTGTTAGCCGTGGTTCGTTCCTAGTATAGGCTTAAAACAGTATTGTCAGCAGGTTTTTTTATGCGTTTGTTTTGAAAAGATTTTGATGACGTCAATAATAGTTGTTGTTGTTAGGTTTGGTTATTTTTTGCTCTAGTAATAATAATAATAGACAATAATAATAATGATAATAATACTAATAACGAAGATGATGATGATGATGATGATGATGATGATGATGATGATGATGATGATGATGATGATGATGATGATATAATATAAACGAAATTAATGCTATGAACAATGCATTTTACCGAAAAGATGAAATAACATAATTATACTTGTATTAGTATTCATCAATAGAAAAGTGCATGGGTATATTATGACTCACTCTCTCTATATGTCTGTCTGTCTGTCTGTCTGTCTGTCTGTCTGTCTGTCTGTCTGTCTGTCTGT
>NW_004797355.1:29581-32110 GCF_000002075.1 Aplysia californica | reverse complement strand
TCTCTCTCTCTCTCCCTTTCTCTCTCACCGAAAAAACACTCACAAAAGTGCACCAAGACACACATTTTAATTTACATGGACCGCCCCCCCCCCCTAATCTCCAATACACAGTATGCTATGTAAATTTTTAAGAGTGCATTAACCATGCAACGTTTTTTCCAGCTCTTGTTTCTTTAGCCTGAGGAATTACTTTTGGCGGGGCCACATGTCAGTGAGCCAGTGTGTATCTATGTGCCAGTGCTTCAAATATTTCTCTTTGTCACAGCGTCTGTGATCACTCAATAACGTGTATGTAATACATTGTATGCATAATATATTATATCCCATACGTCTTTGAACAGGGAACGAAGGGTGCGGAGTGGAAGATACACTGTCCTTAGAATCAAGTGTGTACATTAGAGTTCATTTTTTCTATGCGTATGGATACCGACTGAAAAGACAAGAAGTGGCCTTCTAGATCTAAGCAATTGTAGTCTTTGAAAGAGCGAAAAAATATAAGCTCTATGACTTCAAAAAGTGCGCACTTTTACTACAAGAAGTTGCCTTCCAGAACAAAGCAGATTGTAGTTTTAAAATAGCAAAGAAATATAAGCTCAATGACTTTAAAAAATGCGCACTTTTACTACCCTTTCTTCTCTTCAGGTGTCTTTCTCACTTTGAAAGATAAAAAATTTATTAGATGTCTAGATGGACAAATCAGACGATCAATTTTGCCACCCACTGTAAATTGTGCAGACTGCAGGTTTATGGTTAACTATGCAAATACTTTGCTGTTCGACATTCATTCACAACGGGTCTGGAACACTTGACCGGGTTTTCATACAGCAAAAGTGCAGCCGGCGTCGACTTGTGCTTCTCTCAATATGTACAAGGTCGCTTTATTGTGAGAGGGGAAAAGCAATTTTACAGAGACAAGAGACGACTTTAATTCTACCTTCGCAATCCCCCCCCCCCAAAAAAAAAACAAAAAAAAACAACAACAACAACAACAAAACAAAACAACAAAACAAAACAAAAAAACTAACAAAGCAAAACAAAACAACAACAACAACAAACAAAACGGAGTAACAAGAGCCTATTTTGGATGGAAGGCAGAGAGAAAGAGAAAGATTTGAAATTGTTCGGTGATTTTATAATGCCATATGTTACGAATTTGAGTGAAGATTAAAAGCTTTAGAAAGAAGAAAATCTTCACGAAGAGCCTCAGAAAAGCCATAGAAAAAAGGTATAGGGTGCGCATTATGTTAATCAAACTTATTTCAGTACATTATGTGACAAAATAGAGATAAAAAAGCACACACTCCAGAAAGCGGAGAATCTCATCATTAAATCTTGATAATTTGTCCTTTCCTTTCATCATCATCAAGTGCTAAATCTGCTACTGACCTTAGCGATAATGGTTCTCCATTCATCCTTTTTCTTGGATGGTCTTTAAAAAAAACTACGTTACCCTGATCTTTCCCCGTTACCCATCTGTTTAGGTTCTCTGAGTAGGTTGCTCTTGACCTACCCCTGCCTCGTTTGCCTTCAATTTTGCCAGTGAGAGCTAGACGTTCAAGACCTTTAGATCTATTCTGGTGTCTCAAAAACTGTATTAATTGTCTTTTCCTGGTTGTTCCTATCAGTGAGCGTCCCACGTAGGCTTCAGCAAGCCTATCATCATAGAAAGTTAAACTGCTGGACGTGTGTGGTCTTTTCGCCTTGGTTTATGAGATTTCAAATAAGATTTTCTGCTTTTTTTAGATATCAACATGCTTTCTTTTATCTTCAAATTCAGCAAAAACCCTTTACGTTAACTTTCGTTACATCGGTAGCAGGGAACGATTGAAGATCCTTTTCTGGGTCTGCTATTGAAACTGTACCATTGGCATGTCTGATGTTATTAATACTTTCTCTATTCACATCAGATGTGCCGATGACACATTTTCAATAGCAGACTTTGCGTTTCTGCCATAGAGTTACCTCCTTTTAAACTATAGTGTACATCTATGGTTTCTGCTAAAAACAAAAAAAACAAAAAATAGCAAAAAAACAAACTTATGACCCTTCTTATTTAACGAAAAGCGTAAGACCTTCTGATATTACTTTTTTTTAAAGATGTCAACAAATCCATAACGTTGTACAAATAGGGACCCACCCCACACACATACCCCCCAAAAATGGGCATTGCACTAATGTATTATTTTTCTGTCATTGGGTGCCCTAAATATGCCTGTCTTGATATCAGGTAGCCTTGAAAATTCTACGCGGTCTTCTCTAATCTTTTAATCTTTCCATAATCCTAGCATATACAAAATGTAATCCTCCCTCCTCCTCAAATTTTTTTTTACAAAACCAAAGCAAATCAAAAATTAAAACAAAACAAAACAAAACAAAACGAAAAAAAAGTGTTTTTTTTAGCGGCTTGCGCGCGCTGTGATGGTGAAGAACAAGACAGAGGCATGCGCTTCCTTTCTCTTACGACGTAGGTAGGTAGGTATGTAGGTAGATATGTAGGTAGGTAAGTAGGCAGGTAGGTAGGTAGGTAGG
>NW_004797355.1:27304-29481 GCF_000002075.1 Aplysia californica | reverse complement strand
CACACATAATCCCACACTGTGCAGGCTGTTTGGAATAGTACTATTTTACCTACCACAAGGTAAGTCCTTTTTCCTTCCTTGCTATTTTTGTTACTGTTTCTTTTGCTTTGTTCGTTTTTTTTCGTTCTTTTCTTACTTTACGTGTCTCCTCTTTTTTTCTCTTCTCTGTTCTGAGATAAGTAGGTAGGCAGGTAGGTAGGTGGGTAGGCAGGTAGGTAGGTAGGTAGGTAGGTAAGTAGGTAGGTAGGTAGGTAAGTAGGTAGGTAGGTAGGTAGGTAGGTAGGTAGGTAGGTAGGTAGGTAGGTAGGTAAGAAGGTATGTAGGTAGGTAGGTAGGTAAGTAGGTAGGTAGGTAGGTAGGTAAATAGGTAGGTAGGTAGGTTTGTATGTAGGTAGGTAAGTAGGCAGGTAGGTAGGTAGGTAGGTAGGTAGGTAGGTAGGTAGGTAGGTAGGTAGGTAGGTAGGTAGATAGATATATAGATAGGAAGGTAGGTAGATAGGTAGGTAGGAAGAAAGATAGATAGATCGGAATACAGGTAGGTAGGTAGGTAGGTAGGTAGGTAGGTAGGTAGGTAGGTAGGTAGGTAGGTAGGTAGGTAGGTAGGTAGGTAGGTAGGTAGGTAGGAAGGTAGATGCCATGGAATGTTATGGGTTTTATTTTGGTAAGTGTTTTACGGCGCTCGCATGTGCATAAGATCATATGACTGTGCAGGACACAGTAAACATTTTCCGTTGGTAGGAACTTTTGAATTTTGCCAGGGTGGCGGCCGAAGCCTACTCTTATGGATTTTAGACCACCAAGGGATCTTTAACGTGCTCAGCTTGCACACGGTACCTCCGAGATTTTTTGCCCTTGTCCGAGAAGGCTGGGTGTAGATCTTTCCTACCAGAAGATCAGGGGTGTTGCTAAAAGACAGCTGTAAGAAGGAGCCAAGGGGTAGCAGTAGAAAGGCTGCAGAAAGAGTCAGGCGAAAGCAGACGACAGAACATTGTTAGAGAGCAAGAATGGAGGTGAAAGGAGACACATTTAGAGAAGAACATTTTTTCTGTCGCTACCTGGATGCGAACCCGGGACCTTTGAATGAGAGGCGAACATCTTAACCTCTAGCCACGAGAGCCCCCAGGTAGTTATGTAAGTAGGTAGGTAGGTAGGCAGGTAGGTAGGTAGGTAGGTAGGTAGGTAGGTAGGTAGATAAGGAGAGAGGGAAAGAGAAAGGGAGGAGGCAGAGAGGTAGGTGAGTGGAGAAAGAGGGAGGGAGGACGGGAGGAGGTAGAGAGGTAGGTGAGTGGATAGAGAGGGAAGGAGGTCCGTGGACGGATAGGTAAGTACGTAGGTGGACAGGTAGGTAGGTAGGTAGGTAGGTAGGTAGGTAGGTAGGTAGGTAGGAATGTATGTATGTATGTATGTATATATGTAGGTAGGTAGATAAGTAGATAGGTAGGTAGGTAGGTAGGTAGGTAGGTAGGTAGGTAGGTAGGTAGGTAGATAGGTAGATAGATATATAGATAGGCAGGTAGGTAGATAGGTATGTATATATGTATGTATGTATATATGTAGGTAGGTAGATAGGTAGATAGGTAGATAGGTAGGTAGGTAGGTAGGTAGGTTGGTAGGTAGGTATGTAAGTAGGTAGGTAGGTAGGTAGGTAGGTAGGTAGATAGATAGATAGATAGATAGATAGGCAGGTAGGTAGATAGGTAGGTAGGAAGAAAGATAGATAGATTGAAATGTAGGTAGGTATATATGTATGTATATATGTAGGTGGGTAGGTAGGTAGGTAGGTAGGTAGGTAGGTAGATATATCGATAGGCAGTTAGGTAGGTAGTTAGGTAGGAAAAAAGATAGATAGATAGGAATGAAGATAGGTAGGTAGGTAGGTAGGTAGGTGGGTTGGTAGGTGGGTAGGTATGTAGTTAGATTGGTAGGTAGGAAGACAGATAGATAGATAGGTAGGTAGTTAGGTAGGTAGGTAGGTAGGTAGGTAGATAAATAGATAGGCAGGTAGGTAGATAGGTAGGTAGAAAGAAAGATAGATAAGAATGTAGGTAGGTAGGTAGGTTGGTAGGTAGGTAGGTAGGTAGGTAGATAGATAAGAATGTTGGTAAGTAAGTAGTAGACGCCTCGAAAGAAGACCATGTTCTTCACAGTAAACGTTAGTGAAAGCTCCCCCCCCCCCC
>NW_004797355.1:20409-23410 GCF_000002075.1 Aplysia californica | reverse complement strand
TTCTTCTTCTTCTTCTTCTTCTTCTTCTTCTTCTTCTTCTTCTTCTTCTTCTTCTTCTTCTTCTTCTTCTTCTTCTTCTTCTTCTTCTTCTTCTTCACAGGAATTAGGCCATAATGCAAGACCATAATACAAGGCTAGGTCTATGATAAATTTTTGACTGTAATAAATAAATCAATGGCTATAATAAATCTATGACAATGATGCATCTATGACCATGATAAGTCTATGGCAATGCCAAACGTATTGCAGCGGTAAATATATTGCAATGATAACTGTATGGCAGTGATAAATCTATGGAAATGATAAATGTATGATAAATGAATGGCAATGATAATTGTATGACAATGGTAAATGTATGATAAATGTATGGCAATGATAATTGTACGGCAATGGTAAATGTATGATAAATGTATGGCCATGATAAATGTATGGCAATAACAAATTTATGGAAATGATAAATCTATAGCAATGATAAATCTATGGCAATGATAAATGTATGGCAGTGATAAATCTATGGCAATGATAAATGTATAATAAATGTATGGCAATGATAAATGTATGGCAGTGATAAGTGTATGGCAATAACAAATTTATGGAAATGATAAATCAAGAGCAATGATAAATCTATGGCAATGATAAATGTATGGCAGTGATAAATCTATGGCAATGATAAATGTATAGCAGTGATAAATCTATGGCAATGATAAATGTATGATAAATGTATGGCAATGACAATTGTATGGTAATGATAAATGGATGATAAATGTATGGCAATGATAAATGTATGGCAATGGCAAATGTATGGAAATGATAAATCTATGACTATGATACGCCTATGGCTATAATAAATCTAAAGCCACGATAAATCTATGACTATGATAAATATATGGCTATAGTAAACATCTGGCAAGGCTGGCTATGATATAGTGCCTGTACACTTCGCGATATTGACGAGACACGTTCAGCGCACTGGACCACACCAATACTGAACGCAATAGCCTAACACGGTCTGCTGAATGAGATCCAAGATGGCGGAAGGTTCTACTTCCAAAGACATAGAGATTCTAATGCTATTCCAGTGATCAAAAGAACTTTTTATATAACTTAAAAATCTAGTCTTTTGAGTCTTCACGCTTTCCCTTTCATGTGAGTAATGTTAATAAGTAGTCTGTAAAGAAGGTTATCTTTTTTAAGCCTTCGCTTTCCCCTTCACGTGAGTAAAATTAATAAGCAGTCTGTAAAGAAGGTTATCTTGTGTGAGCGTTGGATATATCGTCACATTTCTTTCAGCCGGTCACCTTCCGCTAGATCTAAATCTACAGTACTGTCTGGGCATCCCGGCCGTCTGGACAAGTCGGCCGCCCGCCTAAACAGTGTTGTTCCAACTCGTTTTAAAGCCAATTTTGATTGGATATCTTGTTAATTCATAAATCAATGTAATCTTTGTTAAGTAAATGCTAACTATTTTGTGTATATTTTGTTTCTCCTTTTCCCGTTTTCACAGAATTTTTGTGTGAAATTTTACGACAGAGCCAATTAAATCAAAAGTAGGTCCGCCATTTTTCATCGTCTCCATTATCAAGATATTCAAGGAACTGCAATAAAAAAAGTTTGACTTGTTGTGAAACTGAAAATCTTTAACGTCAAATTTCCCAAAACTTGCTACATCTAGAATCTAGGCCTACTGAGCAGATAGAACTTTCTAATTCTGAGGTAGAATCTAGTGACTTTTTGTTCGCTTAAAAAAATCTAGATGTAGCCTTTTGAGTCTCTAGGCTTTTACTTTCTCGTTAGTAATACTAAATAATCTATAAAGTAAGTCTTTTTATAATGTAAGTGTTGGATCAGCATCACCATCAAAAGCCTAATCTGCGACAGACATCGGCGATCATGGTTCTCCATTCATTCCTTTGCTCAGATGCTCCTAAAAATCTACTTTACCCTGATCTTTCCCCGTTATCCTTCTGTTTACGTTATCGAAGTAGGTTGCCCTGGTCTACACCTTCCTCGTTTGCCTTCAATTTTGCCAGAGAGAGCTAGATGTTTAAAATATGTTGGATATACAGTCAAAGTCGGCCACCTATAGCTCGCTACATCAGAATTACAAAGTTCTAACTGCCCAGTACCTAGTTCTGACAAATTTGATGTCAAATATTCTGAGTTTCAGATCATGTCAATCTTTTTCGAATGCAATTCCTTGAAATATCTTGATAACGACTTCGAATTTAAAATTTTTAATAGAGCAGGGAAAACATTTGGTTCCTGACCTCATGGTCTTAGTAACTCAAAACGGCCAAAAATATCACTTAGAACGTTGTGATTCTGAGGTAGTGTATTGTCGAGGAGAAAAAAAAAAAAGAAAGTAGGACATTGTATGTAGCGTTGAATGTCCTGGCAACAGCTGAGACGTTCGGAGCGTGCCGATGGTTCAATATTTTTTGATGTTGAGTTACACCTGCCATCTTTCTCGGCTGACAATGATCAAATGTGAGGCAGCGTGGTGAAATCAGGCGCTCGTCAAAGTAATCAAAGTAAAGAAACTGGCATTTTGCGTAGATTTTGTGAATTTTTATCACATTTTTGTTTTTTGGCTCAACACTTTCCATGCCCATTAAAATGCACACTTTTGTATGGACTATACTGAAAAACATCTATTAAAGGCACAAAAATGTTAATTTTCAGTTTCCACGGACTCTCAAGCTAAGGAAATAACACATCGTTGGCGGCTCTTTTCTCACTAATTTTACCTCTGAAACCAGGTGACCCCCACCTCCTTCATTCGCAAATATCTTGACTTCTCTTCAAGATAAATGGATCTTTTTTAAAATCCAAAGCAAGGCAAATAAACAAGCTTCAAGATGATACCAATAACTCCACTTGCCCCAAAATTGACGAGAGCCTGATTCCACCGCGTCGTGACTCAAATGGCATTGGGGTTTCGGATAGACAGAGACTTAAACTTCATTTAAAAAATCAATGAATAGAAGAAAAAAAATTCCGC
>NW_004797355.1:13877-16254 GCF_000002075.1 Aplysia californica | reverse complement strand
AAAAATAAGAACCACACAACCAACAACGTCCCCAGCACTGGGTGGCCAGGTCGGTGTCCAAAAACCCAGCCTGTGCCGATGTCCACAAGAACATGACGTCATACTGGCGATCTGTCAGCCCTGGCCTCAAGACGCTGGACGCAGATTTCAGGAGGATGAACCTGGCCTCGGAGTGAGTCTCTCTGTCTTGTTATAGGCGGTGCTCATTGGAGGATCGGTTCGGATCGGTTTTCTTTTTTTTTTTCAATTTTATCGGGTATGTCGGTTTTGTCAGTTTCATTGGTTAAATTAGTTTTATCGGTTTTGTCGATTTTCTCGGTTTTGTTGAATTTATCGATTTTATCGGTTTTGTCAGTTTCTTTGGTTAAATTAGTTTTATCGGTTTTGTCAGTTTCTTTGGTTAAATTAGTTTTATCGGTTTTGTTGGGTTTTTTTGTGTGGTTTTGTTGATTTTATTGGTTTTGTCAGTTTTATTGGTTTTGTTGAATTTATCGGTTTTGTTGTATATATCGGTTTTGTCGATTTTCTTGGTTTTGTTGAATTTATTGGTTTTGTTGAATTTATCGGTTTTGTCGGTTTTTATCGGTTTAATTGGTATCGTTGAATTTATCGGATTGGGGCTGGCCCCCACAGGAGAAACAAAGCAAACAAAACCGACATTACCGACAAAACCGACAAAACAAAGCCGATGACGACCTTCAATAAAGACCGTTCGTTTTCAAGGCTGAGCGTCGTGAGTCGGTTTGGGCTCTGGGTCTATTTATAGTGTGCACTGAAGCCAACAGAAACCGAACCGACCCGAACCGATCCGATCCTCCAATGGGCACCGCATACTAGTTTTAGTGAGAGTTTTGTGGCAGGTGCAAACACAATTGAAGGGGTCATTTCAATAACGTGCCTAAGTCAATTTTTCAGCGAAAATGGAGATTTTTGAATAGTTATGTTTAGTTTTAGTAGAGGTTTTGCGGCACTCGCAACTGCATAAGGTCATACGAGCGCCAGAAGATTTGAGGTGTTACAAGAGAGTAACAAACATAAAAAAGAAGGAGGGGAGATAAGGGCGATAGATGTTTGATAGGAAAGAAGAAGCAAACCACACCAGAGCACCCGCCAACCACCCACGTTTTTGAATAGGATGATAAAAGAAAGGGGACTGCACCCTGTCAGCCTTTGTGGGGACTGTATCTTTGATTTTCAGAGCTACGTCCTATGTTTTATCTCGCCTTTCCCAGTGCAATACTATATGAACGAGAAACAGTTTTTGGCCTTTTTCTCAAAACTTCCCTAGTGTGACGTAGGCACGTTATTGAAATAACCCCTTCAATTAGATCATAATGCAAGTGCCAAAAATTTGATTGTTTTAGTCAGCGTTTTATGCATGGCATTTGCAGCACGATTAGGCCATATAAGCGCCGAAGATTAGAGGCGTTACACAAGAGAGTTTTTCGTTTTAGTAAAAGTTTTACAGCACTTGCAACACGATTAGGCCATACAAGGGCCGAAGATTAGATGAGTTACACCAGAGAGTTTTTAGTTTTGGTAAAAGTTTTACAGCACTTGCAACACGATTAGGCCATACAAGGGCCGAAGATTAGATGAGTTACACAAGAGAGTTTTTAGTTTTAGTAAAAGTTTTACAGCACTTGCAACACGATTAGGCCATATAAGCGCCGAAGATTAGAGGAGTTACACAAGAGAGTTTTTAGTTTTAGTAAAAGTTTTACAGCACTTGCAACACGATTAGGCCATATAAGCGCCGAAGATTAGAGGAGTTACACAAGAGAGTTTTTAGTTTTAGTAAAAGTTTTACAGCACTTGCCGCATAATTAGGTCATATGAGTGCCGAAAATTAGATTGTTTTAGTAACAGTTTTACGGCACTTGGAACGCTTGTAAATTGAATTATTACCTTTACAAAATCACGTTGATGTTGGTGTGAAATAAACCTTTCCCTTACCAACACCTCCTAGTTGTGGAGCCTTCAACGACCAGCGTCTCATGGCCTTTGCGCCCAGTGACCTCCTGTCTCCATGGGAACGGGACTACCTCAGCCAGCCTGTGTTTGACGACATGAAGGACACCGCCTGGGCCACCTTATCGGAGGTGGACGCTGTAACCGAGGGGCCTTTTTTTGTTGGGGACACTGTGCAGTTTAGGGTGTGTGGTCATTGCAGGTCTTATATGGTGTATGTGTGTTCTTTGTCTCGGTTTCTGTCTCTGTCTCTGTCTCTGTCTGTCTGTCTGTCTGTCTGTCTGTCTGTCGGTCGATCTGTCTGTCTGTCTATCTATCTATCACCATCTCTCTCTCTACCTATCTATCTATCTCCCTATTCATATCTCTACACCCTCACTTTCTCTCCCTCTCTCTCTCTCTCTCT
>NW_004797355.1:12697-13777 GCF_000002075.1 Aplysia californica | reverse complement strand
TCTCTCTTTCCCCCCTCTCTCCTTCTCTCTCTCTCTCCGTCTTCTCTCCCTCTCTCCCCCTCTCCCCCCCCTCTCTCTCTCTCTTGCTCCCTTTCTTTGGTCAAAACTTGGCTGTTACAATTTTCCTCTGTTTGGTGTCTCATGTGAGAGAATAATGAACATTAATGTTGGAATGTCAGTTTTAACTGAACGTGTAATACGTCCTTTACACTTGGCTAAAATCATGTTCTGTCGTCTGCTTTTGTCTCCATTTTCTGCCCCCCCCCCCTTGCCCCTCCTCTGAGCACCCGACTCTTTCTTCCGCCTTTCTGTTGCTGCTCCTTGGCTCCTTCTTACTGCTGTCTTCCGGGTGGGTAAGATCTAACACTCAGGTTTTGGAGGTTCCGTGTGCAAGCTGCGCACGTTTAAGATCCCTTGGTGGTCTTAAAATCGATAAGAGGAGGCTTCGGCCGCCACCAGGGCAAAATTCAAAATTAATTCCTACCAACATGAAAATGTTTAATGTGTCCTGTGTGCTCATTATTACCTCATGCAGTTGCGAGCATCTTAAAACACTTTAAAAAACACCCACAAAAAAAAAACGAAAAACAAACAACACCAACACATCACAAAAAGTAACAATAACACAAACAAAACAAAACAAAAAACAAACAAAAAACAACAAACCCACCGTGCTTTTTCCAGATCACCGTCAAAGACGGTCGTGGTCAGAGGAGACCGCTAGGTGGCGACAGTGTACGCTTGTGGCTGGAGACCGCGGACCTGAAGGCGGCCATTGCTGCTGACGTCACCGACAACAAGGACGGCAGTTACCTAGCAACGGCGCCGCTTCCGTGGAAGGGGAGTGTGAGGGTCAAGGCCACAGTGGCGCATACCAGAGAGTTGTTTAGAACGAGTCTTTATATTCAGGTACAGTTGTTTGTTTGTTTTTGTACAGTGTTTTACGGCGCTCGCAACTGCATACGGTCATATTAGAGCGCGGGACACACCTAATATTTTCAGTTAGTAGGAAATTTTGAATTTTGCCCGGTGGTGGCCGAAGCCTACTCTTATCGATTTTAGACCATCAAGGGATCTTTA
>NW_004797355.1:5733-7155 GCF_000002075.1 Aplysia californica | reverse complement strand
CGTGTGTATGTGTGTGTGTGTGTGTGTGTGTGTGTGTGTGTGTGTGTGCGCGCGAGTGTTTGTGTTTGTGAATGTATTTAGCTTCTTCTTTCTTATCAAACATCTATCGTCCTTATCTCCCTCCCCCTCACTCTCTCTCTCCTCACCAGGTGAGGTGGCATGCCCCCCTGCGATGTGACATAGACCAACAGAACACATCTATACGCTACTTCCTACCTACACACCCGTTTTACGCATCCGCGGTAAGTCAACCCTAGATCTACGGCTCGCCATCGAAATCGTGGGTGGCTGGCGGGTGCTCTGGTGGGGTTTGCTCTTGGCCTCCCGATTACATCTGGGGGCCCAGTGTTTGCTCCTTCTTTCCTATTAAATGGGTGGTTGGCGCGTGCTCTGGTGGGGTTTGCTCCTTCTTTCCTGTCAAACATCTGTTGTGGGTGGTTGGCCGTTGCTTTGGCGCGGTTTGCTCCAAAGAGGTTATATATAATAGTACTAGAGCTCGCAGCAGTGACGTCACGTGTGTCCGACATGGGGGGGCTTCTTTCCCTCATCAGCATGGCCGGCACGCCCCCATTTACATGAACAAACTGAGCCCCCACCCTACTCCCCACGAGATCTAGTATATTAATTAAGCATTACCGTGCCAACACATTTCAGTGCAAGCTTGTAGATTTTGGCTTAAGACCGCCGAGACGTCTTCACGTGAGTCTCGAAAAGTACTCACCCGTCTGTTAAACTGCACATGTCTTGCTCTCAACGCTAATACGGTGTGCCCACTACGGATGGGATCGGCCGATCCCCCGACTCGATCGCCTCAGAAACAAACGTGTTTGTTTTCAGTTTCAGGCGATCGAGTCGGGCGATCGGCCCGATCCAGCCGTAGAGGGCACCCCGTATTAGTGTCCCAGTGTGAGAACACGCACAGCCCCTTTTCGTTTACGTGGGTGACGTCACTGCCACGGACTCTTGTATTAAATATAACCTCTTTGGGTATGCTCCTTCTTTCCTGTCAAACATCTGTCATGGGTGGTTGGCAGGTGCTCTGCTGTGGTTTGCTCCTTCTTTCCAAACAAACACCTATCTTCCTTTTCTCCCTTCCTCTTTTGGTGTTTAATCCTTGGCATTTACAGGACCTGTTTAAGATGACCAGATTTCCTCTTGTGAATGGCAGTGGGTCTTGGACAGGTTCGACTTTACAATAGAATCTGCTTTAACGACCACCTGTACAAGACGACCACCTGTACAAGACGACCACTTTCCACCCCCTTACCGTTTTGCAGTTTTTTTGCCTTTACCATAATGACCCTTTACAAGACGACCCCATTTCTCATCGATAATTAATGGTTGTCTTGGACAGGTTGTGCAATATTCTCCCTCTAACTCCCCCCTCCCCTATTTCTCCCCCTAAGTCCCCCCCCCCTTTTC
>NW_004797355.1:0-1046 GCF_000002075.1 Aplysia californica | reverse complement strand
TTCTTTTACAACGAGGGCAATTAATTAATTAAATTCGATATTTCTGTTTTAATTAAAACGACTTGAGGGTCCAAGGATGGATCATCACGACAGACGAGTCTGGTCTCGAAGGTTTTGGGAGGGTGGGGTTATTCAAACGAAAACCTGTTGACCAGGAGACATGTTTCTTTTTCTTTTTCTTTCTTTCTTTTTTTTTCTTTAAAATTTTTTTTAAAAAAATGAGATTTTCAGTGTTTCCTGTTGTCATATTTCCTTGTTGTTGGCACAATTTTATTCTTCGTTATCATCCCTTTCCTATCAGCCTGTCGTATCAGCCGTTTTGTTTTGTTTTCTTTGTTTGTTTTGTTTTGTTTTCTTTGTTTGTTTTGTTTGTTTGTTTGTTTGTTTTATTTCTTTTTTTGTTGTTGTCTTTTTTCCTAAATTGGTTTTCTTTTTCAATAAAAGAAGGGAGACCACCTCCCTTATTTTGATAGCAGGCGAAGTGATAAAGATAAAGCTATAAAAAGGAGCTGTGAGAAAATCATAGTAAAATTTGGAATCACCAGAAATTGCTGGGTTTTGTTTAAATTGAAAAAAAAATTTTTTTTTTTTTTAAAGAAAACAATTTTCCCGTGAGCTCATCTGAAAAGCCAATCTCTTCCGTACACATCGGTGTACATATATTAGGAATCATTTCTTTTTTGTCAACGGAAACATGAATTAGTTGAGAACCACCCCACCCCCACCCCACCCCCCCAAAAAAACGAAAAAAAGAGAAACAATATATATATAATTAAAAAAAGAGAAAAATTAAAATAGATAGATAGATAGATAGATAAATAAATAAATAAATAAATAAATAAATAAATAAATAAATAATATACTTTTAACTCTGAAAAACGCCTATTTTTGCCCTCCTTTTCTGCGCACAAGCTGTCTGCAGGCTAAAGATGAAAAGAGTCGCCAGTGAGCCAGGTGTCGGTTTACGGTAGCGTATATCTTGGTCTGTAGATGGACACGTCGGCCATTTTGTTTTTGGCTACGTCATCGAGAGCCTCGTTCTGAGC
>NW_004797354.1:1689409-1703158 GCF_000002075.1 Aplysia californica | reverse complement strand
GTGTGTGTGTGTGTGTGTGTGTGTGTGTGTGTGTGTGTGTGTGTGTGTGTGTGTGTGTGTGTGTTTGTGTGTGTGTGTGTGTATCCAACACGGGGTGGTTGACGAGTGCTGTGGTGTTCTTTGCTTCTTTTTTCTATGAAACATCTATCGTCCCTATCTCCCCTTCTTCTTTTTTATGTTTATTACTCTCTTGTATTAGTTTTAATACAGAAACTATCCTTCTGTCGACGATAAACAGATTTACAGGCATATACGCAAAATGCGAGAAAATGACTGCCAAAATTTGATGACTTCCAAAGCTTGAGTTTCCCTGGAAATTGAAAATGTACTTTTTTTCTTAGCCTTCGATCAACGTTTTTCAGTACTATCCACACAGAACTGTGCTTATAAATGAATGTAAAAGGGGCTGAGCACAAAATTTAAAAAATACGGTTTGGGGCTAGCCGAGTTGTCTTCCGTGGGAGAGGCGAAACCAACAAAACCACCAATGCTATCACAGTCGTAGGATTAAACGGTGCCTGTTTAGATGAAGGTCAACCGCGATGTTTCTGGTTTAGTTGAAGGTCTTTATTCTTTTTATTCTTTTTATTTTTTTGAAAGTGTTTTACGGCGCTCGCAACTGCATAAGGTCATATGAGCGCCAGGGACACATTAAACATTTTCAGTTAGGTAGGATGTAATTTGGAATTTTGCCTGGGTAGCGGCCGAAGTCTACTCTTATCGATTTTGGACCACCGAGGGATCTTTAACGAGCGCAACTCGCACACGGGACCTCCGAGATGGTTCGCCTTTTTCTGAGAAGATCAAACGCTACCCTAAGATTAGAGATATGGCTGAAAGACAGCAGTAAGGAGAAGCCAAGGAGTAGCAGTTGAAAAGCTGCAGAAAGAGTCAGGAGCCTAGAAGAGGGGGCAACGGGGAGAGGGGATAGGGTCAGATATTGGAGACTGAAACAGACGACAGAACATGGATAGAGAGCACGAAAGGAGGTGAAAGTAGAACATTTTAGAGAAGAAAGTTTTCCACCGCTGTCAGGTTTCGAACCTGGGACCTATTGAATGAGAAGCAAACATCTTAACGTATAGACAACAAGAGTTGAAGGTCTACCGTGATGTTTACGGTTTAGCTGAGGGTCAACCAATGAACCACCAGTCTGACAACTGAATTAGTTGAAGGTTTACAGCGATGTTTCTGGGTTTTTTTAACAATTTGTATTGTCATTGGCCTTTTTGGAAATCTTATGTTGAGTGTAGTCTGTCTGTTTGTCGAGGGAGGGGAGATGGGGTGGGGGTTGTGGTGAGGGGAGGAGGTGAGGCGGAAGGGAAAAAGGATTTGGGGGAGAGGGGGGGGGGGCTACACTAGTCACGTTTGGTCACTTACTGTCGCGACATTCTTGTCAATCATAATCACCGAAAAGTTCTTTGATCTTACCGACTCGGCAAAATGGAGCTGTCCACCCACCCATCCATACACCGCCTCAGTCTTTGGTGTAAATGTTCCTAGCGCTGTCGTTACCGCGGCCAATCCGGCGAGACTTGCGCTACACTCGACATGTTATAGGCGGTGCCCATGGGCGTCACTGGTTCGGTTTTGTCGGTTTGGGGCTACCCGGGTTGTCCTCCGCGGGAGAGGCGAAACCAACAAAACCACCGATGATGACCTTAAACAACAATGTGGTTGTTTTCTAGGCCGGACGTCGGGAGATCGGTTTGGGCAGTTGTTCTATTTATAGTGTACGCTGAAGCCGCGAGAAACTGAACCGATGGGCACCGCCTATTATATTGCAACAGACTGTGGCCAATCAGGCGAGACTCACGCCACGCTCGACGTGTTATATCGCAGTAGACCGTGGTCGATAGGGCGGGACTTACGGTAGACCGCCGGTGGCGTGGTAGATCTTCATCTAAACCGGCAGAGGAGATTGTCTTATACAGGTGTTTGTCTCTTACAGGTGATTGTCTTACACAGGAGATTGACTTATACATGTATAAGGTGGCGTTAGAGCAGATAAATTGTGCTTGTATTGAACACAAAGTCAACACATTGACCACTTTCCGACAATCTGGGGACCAGAGTAAATTGAAGCTTTTTTCCCCATGTCTGATACAAAGATAATAAAGACCAACGACCTCACCTCATTAGGGGCTTTTGTTGGTCAAAATTTTTCAATAAATTTTAAGTAAACATCTTTCGCTCCGTTAGTGCTTATGTAGGGTTGGGTAGTTCTATGACCTTTAATGGCTGTCTTACCAGGGAGATTTTTACCCAACATGTAAGGACTTGGAGTGTAACATCCAAACGAGGACTGTGTGTAAAACAACATGTCAGAACTTGAGAGTGTACAGCACCAAATGATGACTTAATGTTAGGTCTTGTTAACCTATGTGTGAAATACAAACTAAGACTTAGAGGTGTATAGCGTAGGGTTAAATATCCGTACGTAGTGCTTTCCTATCGTATCCATACGACGTGGGGAACTCTGTGCCTCCACTTTCCAAAGAGGAAATTACTCGTTAATCCGATCCCTACGCTTTTCCTAGCAGTCTGTCAAAATGATTTTTTTAAAAGAAATACTGAAAGTTTCCAAGAGATCTTCGTACTAGAAGTAGATTCTATTCTAAAACGTGAAGAATACAACCCCGGGGTACAAAATGACCCCAGGCCGCACGGATAGGGTTAAGTGTCAGGTCTCTTTTTCATGAGTAAAAAAAAAAAGACAAATTAGGATTTGAAAGCAACAGTACACCGTACCAAGCTGATGCCTGTCATAGACTCCACTTGTCGGTGTCAAGAAATAACCGCAAGACGAAGGTCTTTTTCCTGTGAATAAAGAACAAAATAAGACACGGGAGTGTCCAATGAAAAGCTGCCAGGTGGGTATGTGTAAGACTGCATTCCTATGTATACTGCAAGTGAATTGTGAGTCTCGAGAATTGAGAAACTTTTTTTTCGTCAAAGATCAGACACAGTTTAAAATCTGCAGTTGGTAGACATGGGGAAAGGAAAGGGCGGGTTGTTGGTTTTTCTTTGTTTCGTTTTTTTTTTTTCTTGTTTTGTTTTGTTCTGTTTTGTACCGTATGGCATATTGCTTTCAAGGGAACAAATTACCTTCGGTCATATTTGAAATAATCAAAACCCTTAGGGTTGTGGGTTCTTTGCCAATGAAAATACTTTCACTGTTTGATTCTGAAGTCAACATATAACTTGTTTTCCCTGGGCAGAAATGCAGCTGAAGAATCAACAATAAATGAGCTTGCATGTGCCTAGTTTATCTATAATAATAATAAATTGCATTTGTATAGCGCATTTCCACAAAGAAGTGCGCAATGCCCTGTACAATAATACAAAGAACATCATTTATGAAGCGCACAGCTCTTATAGTAATCCTCTTTCTCTCTCTCCCTCACTAGTCTCTCCCCCCCCCCTCTCTCTCTCTCTCTCTCTCTCTCTCTCTCTCTCTCTCTCTCTCTCTCTCTCTCTCGCTCTCGTCTCTTTTCTCTCGTCTCTTTTCTCTCTCTCTCTCTCTCTCTCTCTCACTCTCTCTCTCTCTCTCTCTCTCTCTCTCTCTCCCTCACTCTCCAGTACATCCTAGAGTAAAGACAATCCCACAAAGCTTACCCAGACACCCTCGCACACATTGATGTATTCACCCAGTCATAAATTCTTACAGAACAGCATGCATAAACGATACTGAGAGAACATAATAGATACTGAGAGAACATTATAATATTTGTATTGGGAATGTCGGCAATTACAGATTTAAGCTGGACTGAAACAGATGCGTTTTAAGTGCAGATTCAAATTTTGATAAAGTGGTGGACTCTGGTAGATGAGCTGGTAAAGCGTTCCACAAGAAGGGTGCGTGGTGTAAAAAAGCTCTCCCTCCGAGTCTGACTTTTGCTTTGGACAGGTCTTGAAAGTCTTTTTGGTCATCGATCTTAAAGGCCGAGATGGTATATTATATTCGATGACCGTGTCACAAAGATATGATGGTGCAATGTTGTTGACGCACTTAAAACAAAGAACAATTATCTTATACTTAATTTGTGCTTTCGCCCGTAGCCAATGTAGTTGAATTAGCATTGGTGGTATAATATGCCCTGTGAGAGATTTCTTTAAAATGATGCGAGCTGCTTGGTTCTAAAGTCGCTGTAATCTATTTAACGTTTCAGAGAGAAGGTTTCCAAACAAAGAATTGCAGTAGTCTAGACGTGAAAGGACAAAAGAAGAGAGGGGGTTTTGATGGAATCAACACTGCGAGTGAGTAGGTGCTCTGGTGTGTTTTGCTCCTTCTTTCCTATCAAACATCAATCGCCCTTATCTCTCCTTTTTCTTTTTTGTGTTTTCTACTTTCTTATTATAACGCTCTAATCTTCGGCACTTATATGACTTTACAGTGTATATTTTTACAAATGCCGTAAAACTGTTAATAACACAAAATCTGCGAGTGCTAAAAAACAGGGGTTCCATGTGCTTTATTTGATTATGTTACATGTAGTAAAGAGAAGCGCATCGATAACAGTCGTTTAGTGCCCCAAGAGAAAAAGAAAAAAAAAATCTACGCTAGATTTTTTAAGCCCATATCGGTCGTAGAATATTTCGGAACCAGGATAAATCGGAACTGGTTCCCAAAAATCCTAGGATATTTCGGAACCATTCCCATTTATCCTGCATCTGGCGGCAGAATATTTGGGAACCTCCAGGATATTTTGGAACCACCGTCATCCCTGTGTGATACACAGTGTCTCACACTTCACAATCAAAGGAAACAGACAAATGAATAAAATTAAACATTTTTATTGGCAACTCTCAAACCCACAGTCATTACATTATTTATTGAAATGCTACGTGAAAACATAGAACCAGAGAACAAAACGACACAATCCGTGGCAGCTTTATATGTGTACATTTGGCTCACAGTCTTCAACAAAAAAAACTTGGCAGTAACTTTCCAGTACACACTTCAAAATTTCAAAAGCATCAAAATAAAAGTTTTTTAAAAAAGAAAAGAGAAAAGATTTCAAAACACTTGCCTTGTATTCTTCATAAACGTTTTTTTTTTTACTTCCAAACATAATTAAAATACTCAGTACCAGTAGTGGATGTAGATCTAGTTGAACCACTGGCCTTCTGTGCGCTGGAATCACTGGGTACAGGCTGGCTTGGCACAGACATTTCCACTTCTTTGTCTTCATTCAACTGTTCCCAGATATGATCTGGGATATCAAAAAACAATAGGCCTACTCCCGTCATGTAGCACTTCTTTCTCACTCTCCATTTCACAGATATTCGCTGTAGCTGGTAATCTCACGTTTCTGGGGTACAGTGAATTGTAACTCAGTGAATTTTGACATGGAATGATGCAAACATAATTTTTTTTGTGCTGATCATTACTTTCTGCTGCTCTTCACAAGGGCATACAGTGCTAAATTAACAGCTTATACTTGATTACTTGATCGTGTCCCTTGGACTATAAACTAGTATTTTAGTTAGCTTTATTCTATCACAGTGAGAAGAGATTTATTGCCCAACCTCATCAAAGCGGCCACAAAATCTGTTTAGAAAAAGTCATAAAGTCAAAAATTCATGAGAGCTAATGATCTTCTAGTCGGTTCCCAAATATCCTGCCACTACAGTCTGGATTAATCGGAATGGTTCCCAAAAATCCTGCCACCGGGGCCAGGATGAATCGGAATGGTTCCCATTCGTCCGGTTCCGAAATATCCTGTGACCCCGGCCGAGACAACGCTCGGTGTTCTTATTGAAATAACGACTGATTTGTAATGATCTCACAGTCTTGAAAAAAATTAGGCTTCATTTCTTTGTTACAATGATTGTACTTATTTAGTATAAAGATGTTTGGTGCACTTGGTACTCTTTTATTATCTGTCAATCATAGGGTTGCGTCCAGTTAACGACTTCAGCATTTTTAATTGATTTTTATGTTAGATTGAAACAGCTGCCATTCTCCTAAACATTGACTGAGAGGTAAAAGCATGGTACCAAAATTCTCAGGAGACATAGGCCTTTCACATGAAACAGATGGATTTGACATGAAACTACTTTGAAAATTTAGTATCTGCTGGTACCTAGTATAATGCTTTAAATATGTTGCTGCATTTGACGTGGTCCATTCTCGTGGAAATTTTGTTTTGTTCAAAAGTTGTTTGTTTTTTTCTTTGAATGAATAGTTTTCTACTTCTGTATGTTACCTTGTATAGTGGCATAGCCAAGATAACTGCTAAATTTAAAGTTTCTATCTCAATTCTAAGATCCCCATTGCTAAGGAAAATGTTGCTCAACTTCGGAGGCCATTTTCTCTTTTTCGTGTTTCTTCACCTCGCACAATGAAAAGTTTTGCATTTTCGTCAAATATGCTAATTTTTATTTCATTCTTGTTTAGAATTGCAGGGAAAAGATGATAGTTTTTAAAAAATAGTTAACATAACTCAGTTTTTTAAATTTTCTTCATACGACTGATATTGACCGGCAGGGACACAAATAGGTCATATGAGTGCCGAAGATTAGGCGTTACCAGAGGGCATATACACTACATATATGTACAAAGAAAGAAGGAGGGGAAATAAAGACGATAAATGTTTGATAGAAAGGAAGGATAAACCACACCAAAGCACCAGCCAACCACCCACTATAGATGATTTAGATCTAGTAGAGGTTTTACGGCGCTCGCAACTGCATAAGGTCATATGAGCGCCAGAAGATTTGAGGTGTTATAAGAGAGTAACAAACGTAAAAAAGAAGAAGGGGAGATAAGGACGATAGTTTTCTATACAATCACCCACTCTGTACACCTGAACAGAAGACGATTAACAAAGAAACGAACAACCAGAAATGTGCATGTATTATATTTAATGATTTTCTTTCTTCAGTCATAACTCTTAAGAAGAACAGAACAAGGGAGGACATTTCCTAAACCGCCTCAGTACATTACACACAGTTCAATGTGTTATATATTAAAAGGCCGGTCCCAGAGTGGCTCTGAAGGTCTGACCTGTAGCTCGCCAAGCTCGCACCGTGCAAATGAACGTTTTATTATCGTGTGCCTCAGCGATGTCGCTGTATGGTCTGTTTGTTGTCCGCTGAGCTGCGCGACGCGTCAGACGTGCTATTCAACAGTGTTGTAAAACACACCGGACATGTGTCGCACGCAGCCTCGCTTCGTGTTTATTTTCGACTGAAATTCTTCACAGATGATCAAAATCAGCCAGAAGTAAGTATTATTAGGTGCTTTACTATTAAATATTGATACTAGTATCAACATTTGACCACAAAATCCCAAGAAATGCACTTTATCCTACTTTAAAATTAAAATTTGGAATCGAGAGGTTGACCTAGTTTCGACTATTTGTTTACATTCGTAGGCCTGTGCGCTTACTTCTAGCCTAGTGTGGCTGTGCTGATACGCAGAGGGCGCTCACTCAGACACAGAATCCAACGCACAGTGTGGCTGTGCTGACACGCAGAGGGCGCTCACTCAGACACAGGATCCAACGCACAGAGCGGCTGTGCTGACACGCAGAGGGCGCTCACTCAGACACAGAATCCAACGCACAGTGCGGCTGTACAGACTCTCAGATAGCGTGCGCTTGGCGAGGTACAGGTCAGACCTACAGAGCCGCTATGGGGCAGGCCTTAGACTATCTCGTGCGCATGTAAAACAAGATAACATTATTCAATGATTCATGAAAAAACAATTGCACTGTTGAAGAAGGGCCCCCTTCTTGCGCAAGCACTACACAAATAAGTGACATCTTTCCAAACACCTTGCTATCAGAACATACACGTATACTATACACACACAGACGCCGCTCTCTCTTTCTCTCTCTCTTTCTCACACACACGCACACACACACGCACACACACACCACAGACACCACAGAAAGGCATTATACTTATACACACATATATGCCTACACACTCCCATTACAAAGGTACACTCATTACTACACACATACTACGTATGCACGTGCACACACAAACTCCTGGGACGCAAACATCCCAACAAAATGGCCTTCATTCACTGTTCATTTTGATTAGAAAGGCACAATGCAATAACTATAACTATAAAGCAGTCTATCAAATACGTTTACAAGGAGATGCTTAGTTTCTTCAGTTGTTTGTTTGCTTTTTTTTTTCCTGTTCTCTGGTCCTGTTTTGTGATCGGCTTTCATCTCTACTCCCCCCCCCCCCCCCGCACCCAGCCACTCCTCTAGGCACCTCTCTCCTTTACTCCTGGCTGTCTCTCTACTGCTACCCCTGAATCTTTCTCTCTGCTGTACATGTAGTTCAACCACACCCCTTATCTTCAGGTAGATAGAATTCAACACCTAGCCTTCTCGGATAAGGGCGAAAAATCTCAAAAGTCCCGAATGCAAGTTGCGTTCGTTAAAAATCCTTTGGTAGGTCTAGTCCGAATATCGATAAGAGTAGGTTTCGGCCGACATGCATGAAAAAAAAAGAAAATTAATTCTTACCTAAACTGAAAACACATGTGTCAGTATTTTTAAAATCCCAGAAATAAAGTACCTTCGAAATCGGAATGAGGCTGCCTGAAGGCAAAGGTCCCTACGATTACAACAAAGTGGGGAAAATGCCGTGGTCACATAGGCCTACGTAAAAATCGACTGCCCCTGACACCTAGCGCGGGCGCACACAAAAACACTCTGCCTCGATTTCTGTCTGTCAGTGGTCAGTTACTGTTTGAGTCACTTGAGTACGGAAAAGAACTCGTGATCAATTCTTTACGTTTTATGCCCTCACCATCCAGTTTAGATGATTAAGAAGGCCGCCAGCTTCAATCTTCCGTGCCAGAGCTAATCTGGGCTTAGCGGGCTACAATACCTTTGCAGACTGACTGACACTGATAATAATCGATAAAACAAATTTCCCCATGTGGGAATCAAACACACATTATTATTATCTGTAACAAAATCTACCCCACCTCAAATGTCAAGTAGACCTGCAATTGAGCATGCCTTCATAGGACATCAGTGTGGGAGGCACCAAATAATTGTTTGTGTGTTTCATCAACACAATTTTGATCCAATAGAAAGCGGGATGATGCTTCGACCATTTCAATCAGGCACAACCAGGGCTAAGTGAGTGAGATGCAGCATCCCAGGACTAGGAGACAGACAGAGATACTCAATAACGCAGACTTTCCTACAATGGCTTTGAACTCACACCATCTGCACACAGCGGTAAAGAAGAGCCTTACTATTACCATATATCAATATGAAAGTAAACTGCCATTGTAAAGCACCATGAGCGTGGTTACACCATAATCTACACAGTGCTTTATAAGTAGCCTACATTTTTTTCTTTGCTTTGTGACTCAATAGTACGAGCCAGTTGTCAAAGATTCAAACCCTGGACTTCCATCACCCGAGGAGAGGGACAAGACACTAAACCCCCATAACCTAGGACCATCTTCTCAGAAATTAGAAAATCATTTCTTACATTTCCACTTTGGTTATTGACAAAATCCTGGAACATCATTTGAAATTATTCATTTAATTAACATTTAAACATTAACATAGGCGCAACTCGTTTAACTCTCTATTTTGCACGCAGTAAAGACTTAGTCAAACCGTGTATCTCCCTAACCGTGTATGTTGCTGTTAATTTTGAGACGGAAAACGAGTAAGTCTGATTTTATAGATTCTAAACAAAATTTAGCCTTTAAAATGACATAATTATTCAAAACTAACATCCTATTATTGTCAGAATTGAAAATACAATAATACTAATACGTCGGTAAAAATAACATGTATACAGTTTTTTGTGTTTATTTCAAAAGTAGTGTTTCAGGACTTAAACGGTTTGCGACTCTCACCGTCGATATGTAATTTCAAAGCTACAATGATTTCCCTTAACAAAACACCTTATCATCGCTGTCGCAAGAAAAAAAAATAAATCCCATCTCATCCAATATTACATGGAGAGCAAAAATTGTAAGAGTTTCATTTTTCTTGCGAGATCGACGACATGACAGGAACAAAATTTCCCTGCAGCAAAAAAGGAATGCTGACAATCTAATACTAATATATGTATTCAAGTTCAATGAAATTGGCGAATGATTAAGCTGCCTAACATTTGGAAAGAAAACTGAGTATTTAACAAAAGCGTGTTTTGTCACAGATTTGGAAAGAGACTTTCCGAGCTACAGGCCTATATTCTGTTTTCAAATAGTGCTATTTTAATAGTATTTATGAACCTGATCGGGAAGCAAACTAAGAAAGAAAAAGGGTGGGCATTTTTACATGACTCAATCTGTCAAAATGTTGATCAGATCCAGATTTGCATGTAGGCCTACAAGGTTTTTCATTCAAGCGGCAATATATGCAAGATGAGACTTTCAGTGGCAGAAACAGTTGGACACTACATTTTACACTTCAACTTGCGGGAAAAGAAAAGCAAGCTGTTGATGAACAATCAACTCTGGGTATTGCAATACACATTTAAACTAATCCCACAAGGGCTTTCTTCAACTCCAAATTCACAAAATGGCTCGAGAACACACATGCAACTTTAACTAATCAATACACTGGCATCAATAACTTTATTCATAGACTCGCTCTAAACACATAATATATGGCAGCCTGTGAATTCAGAACATTGCTAGATCTATGGATGAGCTGCAGTTCACAAAACTCTCTGTGTTTATGACGAATGTGCCTGCAAACCACATAATATGAGCGTAACATTACGTGTGATTTATATCTGTGTATAAGGCATGAGTTAGTGAGTCAGCATGCCTGTCTGATGTTTCAAAAAATGTGTGTTTGTGTATGAGAGTGTCTGCTCCAGAGTGAGTTTTATGGGAGAGATAATATTAAAGATGGGGAGGGTGAGTAAAGCAGAGAAATAGTTCTGAGGAATAGTATGAAAACATTTTCAGCACTGATGCAATTCATAGCAATTCTCTCAACAACAAAAATATTGCATGAGAATAATAGTCATTGGACAGAAAGTTACTCCATTACATAATCATATCTCACAAATGTAATATATAATCACCAACAGCGCTCAGGCACTAATGCACCAAGAGTTTATGTACGAAGAGTTCCCTATTATGTATGGTCCGCAGCGATATCAAGTAACAGACAGAGGTCAAAGGTGATAGAAATACTCATTGACAACATCACCCTCAAAACAAAGAGGGGCTCACATTTTGTTTAAAATATCACAGGAAAGAAATATCTCTGCTCCACAACACAGCAGCGTACACAACACATGCACTGGTTTGATGCTTTTTTTTCAAAGGTCATCAGTTTCTCTCAAGTCACGGTAAGTAGATCTACAACACTTGAAGGGCTTTGTGACAAAATGGTTTTTATCCCCAAAGATCGAACTTTCACAATTGTCCCTTTCCCTTTAACGAGTGAGATATTTTGCTTTTGCCTTTGCTGTACACAAAGCATGTTCAAACCAATTGTGTTTTAATTTTAAGCTACTTCAATCCACTTTTCCCTCCAGCAGCATACAGATGAGATGGAGAATCCTCAGCATTTTCAAAGTTTCTCACATCTTGGACATTATATGTTTTGTCACACAGCCCTTCACTTGTACGACGAAAAGATAAACTAATAACGACAACATTAAAAAACAACAGGAAAATAGCCGTTGGGTTAGTTAACGAACTGCTGAAATTAAAAGTTCATCTTTTCCTCTTACAGGTGTTGAAACCAGATCATAGCGCTCTACGTGACACAACTAAATAAAACAGGGGCATCTGGAATTTGTAGGCTACACATCCATGGTGTCTGTCACAAGCTGGCCAACTCTGGAAACGATCTCTTCACGGGAGACAGGAGTTACTGCAGGAGAATTATTTATGCTTGGGTCAGGGAGTCCGCTACATGCCATAACTTTGGCTGAGTATAACGTTGTGGACATGATGTACTTTCAAACTTTAGTCATTAACCCTATCCGTACGTCGTGTTTTACTATTGTATCCATACGACGCGGGGAACTATGTGCCACCACTTCCAAAGAGGAAGCTTACTCGTAAATCTGATCTGTACGCTTTGCATAGTAGTTTGTCAAAATGATTTTTTGAGAAATACTGAATGTTTCAAAGACTTCGTACTAAAAGTATTCTAAAATGTGAAGAATACAACCCTGGGGGTACAAAATGACCCCAGGGCGTACAGATAGGGTTAAAGAGTACTATAACCCCATTTTCTCAGTTACTATAGTCTCACTCTTTCGTGACATGACTTCTGCTGCTTTTGAGACTAGGAAAAAGAATGTTGACTTCTAACCCAGTTATGATTACTTTGTGAGACACACTACTAGTACGCCTTACAAAGTCCTGTGAAATAAAAAAAACCCCAACTCATTCATATTAAAAAATGGCTCAACAAAAATTGCCCTACATTGGTAATACAAATACCAATGACTGACATTTTTTCAGTCTCAGATTTTGCCAGCTTGCGGCAGACATCATTGATAAAAGTAATCATATATATAACAAATCATCCTGGTATGTACATCGATAGGAATTACTAATATAAAAATGGACACCTCTTATAAACAAGGAACAAATAACCAAATCAAGAAAAAAGACCAATCATTTAAGTGGGGAGACCACAACCCAAACATGTACCCAGAACTATTGCATTTGCCATTGCACAGTACAAGCTGTACATACCACCCACAAAGACGTGAAAAGGTCCTAAAAAAATTTACTTTACTGGACTTTCTGTACAGTCCAGCTAGAGAAGGCCATTACACTTACAGACCACAGCAGACAAAAGGAATTTTTAAAAAGTTTTCTATTTAATGCAATCCGCCCCCACTTCCCTTCCTCCCTTCAACACTGTACGGTTATATTTAAGAGATTGGATCTTTGAAATAAACGTTCATCTCCCAAAAGGACCAAATCAAGAAGGCACAGAGCTGTGGAAACTTCCTGAACAACTTGGGTTCAAGAGCTAATCATTGTGGATTCAAACCAGGGTAATCTGCACCATCGTGAAGCACAGTATGAAGTGAACTAAAGTGAGGGGAAAGCAAAATAGAGGAGAAAGGAGACGCTCTGAAATAAAAATCTTCACCAGTCAACTGAGTGTTTAAAAAAAGAAAGATACTTTGATGAACAGTGAGTCAAGGCAGGACGCGCATTTCGAAAATCTTTTATCTGAAAAATTATTTATAGCGCTGGGGAAAGAATGATTTCAGAAAGTTTAGAAAAGGCGTACAGACATGAAATTGTCTCTCAAGAGACCAGCATTTCCTGGGTAACCAGAAAAGCAGCATCTCTGCATCCAACTAGTTAAGAGTCTTGGGTTGTGGTGTTATTAGATGGTGGAAGCCCTGGACAACCAAAACCAGTTTCGGGAAAACTATTAAGGTAAAAAATAAAAAAGATATCGATCAGGGAATGGCAAATTGTGAGCTATCCATGATTTCCAGTTTTCTGTGTTTGTGGTATCTGTGCCCGACTATGCTTCCCAAAAAATAAACTCGGATAAAAAGATTTTTCAACAAAACATTTTACCCATATCCCCTCACCACAAAGTAGAGGAAACTGATAGACCATTTTCCTTGTCAAACTGTTCGCTCAACATCTTCAACCGATTCTATTGTGTTTCTCAGTGGGGTCTTATGTCCAAGGATGTCACTGGGCACAGGTAGAACTTGTGTACTTGACTGAACTCAATAGGTGTAAACACCCCTCAACCTCTTAATCCTTTCTTGTTTAACCCGGATAAAACAGCCCCC
>NW_004797354.1:1688218-1689217 GCF_000002075.1 Aplysia californica | reverse complement strand
GGGGGAATGTGTCAGAGCCAGCATCAGCATTCAAAATTTTCTTTCATTTCCATGAAAAGTAAAAGAATGTGAACACTGAAAGGCTGCTTTGTGCACAGGAAAGGGTCAAACAATGATAGATTCTGCATATACATCACTTGGGTCTGAGGTAAGAACACGCTAACAGTCATCATTACCGAACCATCTGACCCGACAACTCAGCATTTCAGAGGTTAAGGATGTATGGAGGGGTAGAGAGGGGGTGGGAGGGGAAGAAGGTGGGGGGGAGGGAGGTGGGAAAACGTAAAGAAGGAGGGAGGGAGGGAGGGAGGAAGGGGAGAGGGGACAGGATGTACACAAAGTACACAAACGCCTCCTATTCTCTCATTGAAAGACTTGAACTATACATAGCCTAAAATACATTGCCCTGGTCTGCCTCAGGTCACTTCAAATCTGACAGGAGAGCTGTAAACCCACGTGTGACGAGCCAGTGCTTTGAGCTTGCTCTCTGTCTTCATCGTCGCTGTCGTCGTTGAGCCGTGACCGTTGTCACTCTTCTGCTTGCTGATGCTGTTCGGCCGACTAGCGTTGTTGGGAGCCCCCGTCACAGCGCTGACCGTTGTTTTGGCAACAGTGATGGAAGAGACACCCTCCGCCTCTCCCAGGTGGCGACAGCTGATGGTCAACCCATATGACCCCGGGGCCAAAAACAGGAAGGAGCATGAGTGCTTCACCTCTGAGCCAGCTGCAATCTGCACACACACACATTTTAAAAAAAATTCTTATTTTAAAAAAAAAGAAAAAGGAAAAGAAAGAAAAAAGAATTAAGACTTGCTGGCATGATTCCTCCATCATTATTGCATATAGCTGCCAACTTTTCAAAATAAAATAAAAACAGTCTACCAACACAGCAGGTCAAGATGGTGGGCATTGGCCAATCAACCACAGGCAGGGCAGATGTAGGGCATTATAAATGTTAAATATTATTATTATTATTATTATCATCATTATTATTATTAT
>NW_004797354.1:1684790-1688008 GCF_000002075.1 Aplysia californica | reverse complement strand
ATGCACACACTGTGCAACACTGACTGTTCTAGCCAAAAACAGTCCCGAACCCACAACCCTTGACAGCCATTCCGACAAATCTCACCTGAGCTATATGCAGCACCGAGGCACCAATCACAGACACGTTGGAACAGTCCAGGCCCAAATCTCCCCCCATGCTCCTCTGACATGGCTCGATACATAGGAGGGAGTCTTTTTTGCCAACATCTTCAGAGAAGGAGAGAAAGAATAAAACAGATTTAAGTTGATTCAATCAGAGTTTTAGGTTAGCTTTAGTGATAGTTTTATGGCACTTGCATATGGATAGGTCATATAAGTGCCAAAGATAAGAGGGGTTACTGGAGAGTAACGTACAAAGACAATAAGGAGAGATAAGGAGGATAGGGATTTGATAGGAAAGAAGGAGCAAACCACACTAGAGAGCCTGTCAACCACCCATTATCTGAGTTTCGGAAAAGAACTAGAGCATATTTACAGCAAAACAGACGTGTATATAGTCAGCAGGAGACACTTTAAAAATTTTTAAAACTTGTGCCCATTTTAAGCATCTTTTCCTGCTATTTAAAAAAAAAAATAGTAGAGGGTTTATGGTGCTCGCAACTGCATAAGGTCATATGAGCGCCAAGGGGTGGGTGTCAACAGAGAAGTCTTTACAGGGAATCAGACTTAGACTGTTCACCTCTCTCTAGCTTCAACAGCACAAGGTCTGCTTCGACTATCAAGGCACCCCAAAATAGCAGGTCACAAGACAGTGACAAGCATACAAAAGAAGTAGAGGAAAACGACAACAGTAAGGATCAGGAAAGAAAAAGCAGCAGATCCCTGTTGTAGATCAGGCACAGTTAAGAGCGTGACATGAGTCAGCCCATTTACAGTTCTACTGTGCTTGAACGAGAAATGTCCCCCTTGGGAATGGCCTAAAAACACTTCAGTCAGTGGCACTGCCCCATGGGTGTATTTTTTTGTTTTGTTTACATTTAGAATTTGCATTTCGGCATATTTCTTGAGCCCATACAACCAATACCACAGATTAAGAAACTACAATTTTTAGTTTTAGTTAGAGTTTGATGGCACTTGCAACACAATAAGGTCATTTAAGTGCTGAAGATTAGAGGTGTTAGAAGAGAGTAACAAACACAAAAAAGGAGGAGAGGTAAGGACGATAGACGTTTGGTAGGAAAGAAGGAGCAAACCACACCACAGCACCAGCCAACCACCCACTAAAATGCAATTTTAAAAAAGAATAAAATTAGAAGAGTCATGTAGCAATCTAATTCATGTCTTTTGTGAACTTCAATCAGAGAATCAAAACCATCATCAAGTGCCAGGCGTGAATCAGACATTTAATTTAGTGATTACAGTTCACTATTCATCTCTCCGCTAAGATGCTCTCAAAACACATTTATTATCCTAGTCTTTTTCCCATCAACCATCTGCAAAGGTTTTTCAAGTAGGCTGTTCAGGATCTACCCCAGCCTCATTTGTCTTCTATGTTTTCAGTGAGAGCAAGACATTCAAAACTTTTGTATCGATTCAAATGTCCAAGAAATTGCATTTGTCTCTTCCTGATTGTTTTTTTACCAGTGAATGGACCACATGCCCTTCATTCAGAACTACCTTGTTTGACTTCTTTCCATCAATGAAATTCTCAACTGTCTCCTCATTCTCAACTGTCTCCTCTTTCTCAACTGTCTCCTAAGAAACCATATTGCCGTTGTAAGCACCCAGCAGGGAATATAAGCAACTTTATCACTCAAATACCTGAGAGAGGCTATAAAAATAATCCCATCAGAGCAATGCAGGATTACTTTAAACAGAAAGAAGAATAAACCACAACAACCATAAAACCACAACTAACAACATTTATAATAGAAAAACCCCCACAACCAACAACAAAAACAACAGAATACCAACAACAAAGCTACCACGGCCAGAAACAACAGTACCAATGGTAACAAAACTACCCACCACAACCACCACCAACAACCAAAATACTACTACTACTACCGCCACCAACAACCAAACTGTAAGCACCAACAGCATCAAGAGCAATTACATTGTTAACAAGAATAATAAAACTACCATTAACAGCAACAACAATAGCAAAACCACCACAACCAAAAAAATAATTGGAATAACAGCAACAACAGTTAGAATACCAGCTACAAAAAACTACAAAACCATCACCACTACTACCAACAACAACAACAAAAGTCACCACCATCAACTATAACAACAAAAATTTACCACCTTCACCAATAAAACAAAAACATCACCACCACCAAAACAAAAACATCCCCATCAATAACCAGAAAGAACAAAAAAAAACCCACCACCAACAGCAACAACAAAAAAAACCCCACCCAGACCCGCCACCACCAACAACAAAAAAACCCCACCCGGACCCGCCACCACCAACAACAAAAAACCCCCCACCCGGACCCGCCACCACCAACTACAAAAAAAACCCACTCATAAATCCAACAACAAAAAACCAAAACCACATCCAGCCAACACAAAACTACCAACAACAACAAACCAAAACCCACAAAAAACAATTACAAAACTAGAAGCCACCACCACAACCAACTACAAGCTCCCCCCCACCCCACACACACACCCCGCACACACACCCACACACCCACCATGAGCGACTCACCTGACGTATTCTCCAGCCTCACGGCCACCTCCACTGTCTCACCCACCTGGAAGGAGAACCTGGAGGAGGGCAGCAACGGCTGGCCACACAGCTTCACCTCTGTTAGTGCACAGCACAGAGAGGGGAGGGAAAGGGAGAGCGAGTTTTAGTTAGAGTTTTAAGGCACTTGCGACATAAGCAAAGAGAGAGAGTTTAGTCCTAAACTTTAGTTTTACCAAGACTTTTACGGCACTTAAAACACAAATACAGTCTCGCACACACAAAACGAACATGTAAATAGCAGAACACGCAGGGTGAACAGATTTTCAGGTAATGTAATTTTCTTTAATATGTATATATATTCTTAGCCCTCAAAACACATATACTGTAAAATTCCTTCATTTAAAAGATTTCTGCAACCCACCAATTTCACTAAGTGTGTGTTTGACTGCTGGTCATACAAGCGCTAAAGATTAGAAGCGCCGGTAGCAATTAACATACAACGAAAAGAAGGAGGAGTGATAAGGATGATATTTGTTTGACTTGAAAAAAAAAGAGCAAATCATTCCAGGACCCCCCC